>NW_024371371.1:0-93639 GCF_014805655.1 Passer montanus | reverse complement strand
GCCGCCGCCGACTCGCACGCCCGGCGCGGCCCTGCGCGGTGCTGGCGCGACGCGCCGCTCCCGGCCAATGGGAGCGCCGCTTGCCGCCGGCCCCGGCGCCGATTGGTTGTCGGTGGTTCCGTCACAGCTCGGCGCCACGCGCCGCTGTCCGCGGACAGGGAGCTGCCATGTTGCCGTACGGGGAGGCAAAGCGGAGCGCGGGGCCGCGGCGGGCCGGCGGCGAGGCCGGAGCCCGGGCTAGAGGGCGGCGCGGAGTGTGAACACTCCGCTCCTTGCGCAGAGCGCCGATGGGCGCGTCCCGTGACACGTATACCTCGGAATAATGCGATACACGGGCGCCGCCATGGTGCTGTACGGAGCCGGCCCAGCCCCGCCCCTCTGTTCCCCGTGAGAGTAACCCCTTCCACCATGCCCGCCCCACTCGGAGACGCCTTTCGGGGCTCGGCTGCCACGGACCCAGCGGCTCGTCGGGAGGCGGGCGCCCAGCTGCGCCGACGAGGCAAGCGAGGGGCGCCGCGAGCGAACCCCCCTTTCCCCACCGGCCCCGCGCCGTACAGCTGCACCCCGGCCAAAATGGCGGCGGCCATGTGGCGGCCGCCATGTTGTGCCGTACAGAAACCCCTTCCCCACCGGCGAGGGGCGCCGGGGTGACCCGGCTCCGCCATCTTGCCGTACGGCGGCGCGGCGGGGCCGGGGCCGGGGCGGGGGCCGGGGCGGGCCCGGCCGGCCGAGGGCGGCGGCGCTTCCACAGGTAAGGGCGGCCCGCCCGGCCCGCCGCAAGTGCCGCGGCCGGGCCGCCCGCGCCCCGGTCCCGCTCCCCTCGCCGGGCCCCCACGGCAGCGGCTGCCCTTTGTTTCCCTCAGGGGAGAGCGGCTCGGGGCTGCCGGCTCCTGCAGCGCCGGCCGGGCAGCGGGAGCGCCCCTCGCCGCGGGGCCCGGCCCTCCCCGGCCTGTCAGCCCGGGCTGTGCCCCCGCCTCATGCCGCGCTGGGGATGCTGCCCCGGGAAAGGTCCCGCTGGGAACGGAGCCTGCTTCCCCTGCTCTGGGGCTGCAGGCGTTTCTACACCTCGTGAAATGTTGTTAAGCAGCAGCCGGGTTACGCTGGGCAGCGTGCTGGCCGGGCTGGCTGTCCTGGTGCTGCTCACGTCCCCCTTCCGTGTGGGCTGGCTGTTCCTCGTGGGGCTGGCGAGAGGAATAATGCATCGGTTGCTGATGGGAATGGAAACAACACCTTTTAGTCGTACGCTTGTTGTGAAGTGGAGCTGTTGACGCAGTGAATGAATATCAGATATTTCAGCCTAAAGTGAATGAATTCTTAAATGAGTTTAATTTAATTCGTAAATGAGTGTAATTTAATTCGTAAACGAGTGTAACTTACCAAAACACAACTTTCCCCAAAATCTCCTAAACTTAGCCATCGCCTTGGTCTTGGTCGCCTTCAAGGTCTTTTCCAACCTCAACAGTTCCGTGATTCTGTAATTCTTAAAGTACCAACCCTCCTGATTTCCAAAACGTAGCTCATTTTCTTTGTTTTTTTAGCTTTTCTCTGACAACTTTCCCCAAAATCTCCTAAACTTAGCCATCGCCTTGGACTTGGTCGCCTTAAAGGTCTTTTCCAACCTCAACAGTTCCATGATTCTGTAATTCTGTAATTCTGAAAGTACCAACCCTCCCGATTTCCAAAACGTAGCTCATTTTTCAGTGGCTTTTCTGTCTTCCCTTTTCAGATTCCCTCTGAAGGATTCGAAGCGCTTGATTCAGTGGCTGAAAGCCGTTCAGAGAGACAACTGGACCCCCACCAAGTACTCCTTCCTTTGCAGCGAGCACTTCACCAAAGACAGTTTCTTCAAGCGGCTGGAAGACCATCACCGCTTGCTGAAGCCCACTGCTGTCCCCACCATCTTCCAGCTCGTGGAGAAGAAGCACGGCAAGCTGGATTATGTCAGGAGCCGCAGGAAAATAGCCAGGCAGGTGCTGGTGCAGGATGGGGAGGCCCCGCAGGAAGGAGGAGGTGAGGTAGCACACAGGGCCCCATCTCCTGCCCAGGACTTCATGGTGATGCAAGGGACAAAAGAGATGGAGGAGGCCACTCTGAAAGAGGAACTGGGCTCGATGTCCAAGGAGGAGCAGGCCCTCCACAGCCAGCTGGACGGCCCGCGGAGGAGGACGTTAGGGGATCACTTGGGAGCGCAGGTAAAGCCCGAGAGGTCTCCTGGCAAGGACTGTGCCAGGGGCAGCTGGGCGGGGAGCTGGGTGGCAGACAGGAGCGGCGTGTCCGTGGACGACTTCACCCCCCCTGCCTCGGGCGCTTGCAAGTTCATCGGCTCCCTCCACTCGTACAGCTTCTCCTCCAAGCACGCCCGGGAGAGGCCGTCCCTCCCCAAGGAGCAGCTGGAAAGGAAAAGGCCAAAGAGAGACGTGGAGCCAAGCTGCAGCAGCCAGCTCCCGGGGCACGACAAGGCCGCGGCGGAGGCGGCCCCGACGTCGTCCCTCACGGCCACCCCCCAGAAGCCGTGCCCGGGTCTGTCGGCGTCCCCCGCTGACCTGACCCCGCGGCCCGCCGCCGAGGCCGTGCTGGGCCGCAAGGGCGACACGGACGCCAACCCCATGTCCATCAACGAGGTGATCATGTCGGCCTCGGGGGCCTGCAAGCTCATCGACTCCTTGCACTCGTACTGCTTCTCCTCGCGGCAGAGCAAGAGCCAGGTGTGCTGCCTGCGGGAGCAGGTGGAGAAGAAGAACGGAGAGCTGAAGCTCCTGAGGCAGAGGATCAGCCGCTCCGACAGCCAAGTCAGGAAGCTGAAGGAGAAGCTGAACGAGATGAAGAGGAACAGTTTCCCTTACTTGAACAGCCTGATATCCCAGGACTGTGGTCAGTATGCCCAGGGGTGCTGCTCTGAGGTGGAGTTCCCTGTGTGTAGGTGTGATGGGGAAAAGGGATGAGAAAGGGACACTCAGGGAAGGAGAAGTGGCAGCTTGTGTAAGACCAATGGATGCAGATTGAAGAATTCACTCAGTGGGCACACAAGTTAATTCTTACATCCCTAACCTTCCCAAGATGTGGAATCAGAATTTAGGTTGTGGTGTTGCAGGCGACTCTCTTGATGAATTTATTTTCTTTTCTTTCTGGATTATTTTGACTTGGTTGTGATGAAGTGGCTCCTGCTAGGATTTTCCTTCTTCCTTTGGCACGTGCCCGTGATTTTTTTTGTGGTGTGTCAATGAGCTGTCCTAGCAGCAGGTATCTGGGAAAGCTGTTACTGTCCTCAGTGGCACAAGAAACACTTTTGGTATTGGATTTCATATACTGCACTCAGTACTGAGCATACAGGAAATATAAGTGAGGTGGGAGGTGTCAGATATGGCAATGTCATGATGCACATAGAGGTCATGATTTGTGAGCAAATGTCTGTCTTTGCTTTGATCCTTTCCTCCCTTGGAAGGCAGAAGAAGTCAGGAAACTTTATGAAGCAGGGAGTGATGGAAGATGCTTTTCTATCAATGACAAAAATAATAATTAAGCACCTGAAAGCCTGGGGGAACTCAGAGAGGGATCAGGTCATGCAAAAAGTTTGTTACCTCGAAGTCAAATTGGGCCATAACCCTTCTTGTTTAAAAAAGTGTCTTTTAATGAACAATGTGTACACAGTGACCATGGTTGCAAGGAGCATTTCAGAGCAGGAGTTCAGGACCATCTAATGGTGGGGTGTGTGTGGCTGCTGAGAAAACATTGCGTTGCCTTGGGAAGGATTTGTGATGTGGGGCTTGCTTGGAGAAGTTGTCACCCTTGGAGGGTTGGGTGTCCCCAATGGCTTATTCTCACCTTTCCTTTAGGAGAAACCCTCCATGGCTTCTTCTGGAGCTGTTGGGCAGTCAGAAAAGTGATGCTGACTTAGGCACATTCTCCAGGCTGTTGCAGCATGGCCAGCTTCCTCACTGGAAGAGGAAAGTAGACTCTAAAATTCATGAAGGTCAACACCCAGCACTGCTTTTCCCATATGTATCTAATTTTTCAAAGTATGGGAAAGCTCACACTTTTGTTTGGGTAGAGTTGGGAAAAGTTTTCCCCTGGGAAATCAGCATCTTCTTGTTGTACCTTCTGGTCTGTGTTTTTGTATTGTTTAGGTATCAAACTAATGAAAATAACTAAATACCATTTTAGGGTTCCATAGTTGTCATTCATATATATACATATATTTATGTATGTATGTGAAATATTTATTTATACATATATTTAAAAAGTGTCTGCCTTTGTTGGAATACCTTCACTGAGATACTAATTGCAGAAAGAGTAACTTTAAGGATATTTTTTTTATTCTGGTAAGCACTGTGGTTTTTCTCCTTTTTCCCAAGATTAGTATTTTTATAGATATGTCTTTCAGAAGTGAAAATTTTATGTTCTTGTAAAAGATATTCTTAACAAAGGAGTTACATAGTCTATTTTATAAGGGAAAACGTAACTTTCCTTAATGAATTGACCAATTAATGACCCATTCTGCCATCTTTCATCAACAAAACTGGAGATCATTGTGTGAAAATGAACCATTTTGACAATTGTAGCTTGGCATGATGGGGAGTTTATATGGAACCCTTTGGCTGGGAACTTTTTTTAAAGGGTTGGTTGGTGGATTTTTTTTTTTTTTTGAGCTTCATCTTGGTGCTCTTCTGTTTTGGGCTCTTTTTTTGTGTGCTTGTAGTACTAGTTTATGGCAGTGAAAACAGCTGATGAAGTGCAGCCAGGTGAGTCTGGTTCATGCCCAGACACCGAGTTTTACTGTAATACAAAGCTGAGTTGAGAAAGGCTTTTCATATTCATAAAAATACAGTCAGGCAACACATTAGGTTAATAATAGTCTTTGTTAGCAGCCCTGTCTCAGCTGTCCCAGCTCATCTGATGTGTGGTTGAGGTGATGGTTTTAGCTGTGAACCTGAGCCTGCATATTTTTTCCTGCTAAATGCAGTTCCTTGAGTGTAAGTGCCTGACTGGACTGTGCAGGTTGTTACCTGTCTGCATCCCTCACGTTCAGCTGTTTCCACAAAATCCTGAGCACAAACACGAACTGAGGTCCACGCCCACTCAGCAGGACCTCATTTCGGTGCTGGTTCTCACACACTTTCCTCTAATGAGACAAATGAATTCTGCTGGCTGTATCCAAGCTGCAGCAGGCTGGGAAGAGCAGGTTTCTGCAGGGCTGCTGCACAGCCCAGCCTGCCAGCCACGCTGATGCTGGGGGACTCAGGCTGGCCAAGTGGCTCCCAAATCCAGCTGTCACTGTGTGCTTGAGGGGTGTTTCCCAACCTGTTTTACCAGGGGCATCGACTGGTTTAGGAGAATCCCCAGGCTGTCTTCACCACTGCACAGCTGCCATGGTGGCCTTTTCCATCTAAACTTTGAATTTAGGTGTTTGTTTGGTAGGAAAATATTTCCTTCTGCTTCATGAGGTCCATGGACCAAAGGCTGAGGAACGCTGCTGGCAGATGAGCATGGTTAGGCACGGTGTACCAGGCAGGACAGGGTGAGATGTGGCTTCTGGATGCACTGGGAGAAATGAGGGAGAGCTAGCAAGCAACCAGAGATGTGTCCTGGAGAAGTCATAGATGTCCTAACAGCACTGTCCGCTGCCATGGTGGCCTTTTCCATCTAAACTTTGAATTTAGGTGTTTGTTTGGTAGGAAAATATTTCCTTCTGCTTCATGAGGTCCATGGACCAAAGGCTGAGGAACGCTGCTGGCAGATGAGCATGGTTAGGCACGGTGTACCAGGCAGGACAGGGTGAGATGTGGCTTCTGGATGCACTGGCAGAAATGAGGGAGAGCTAGCAAGCAACCATGTGTCCTGGAGAAGCCATAGATGTCCTAACAGCACTGTCTTCTGCTACCCAGGCACTGTCTGAGCATCTTCTTCTGCAGGAAGGTTTCACAGCTCTGCTGTGTCAGCTGTGCTCGCTCAGACAGGAGGTCCCAGCAGCTCCTTCCACAACACTTCCCCCTCTTGCCGTGCTCCAGTTTGGTCTGGTTGTCAAACTACATCTCCCAGCAGGCAGCAGGATCAGTGTCCTACCCAAACATGAGCTCACTTCCCTCATAGCCATCTTAGCACCCTGCGCAGAGCTCTTTCTGGGGCCTGGGGGGGCTGCAGGTAGAGCAAACAGCAAAATATCTGCAAATATGGCTGGGCATGGAGCAGACACAGGTAGGATTCCATGGGATTCGAGTTTCTGTGTTCATCAGAGAGGTAAAGCTCTTAGAATTCAGCTGCTTGGGGGTATGGGGGCCTCTTCCATGCTGCATGTTTGTTTTCATGAAGGTCATATTAAAGGCAGGAGAGTTTGCAAAATGAGTTCATGTGAAAAACGGTTAGAACTCTGCTAGGAATCCATGGGAAATCTGGCTTGGATTTGTCTTTGAGTACCTGTGCAACGCCAGTGTGGAAATGGGGTCATTTACAGTACGTTGTACATGCAAATGAAGCATAGTTGGCAAACTTTGGGCGAGCAGAAGGACAGAGCACTTAAGGTGTGGTTTTGTGCTGAGCTGGAGTCCTGAGGCCTGGTCTGTGGGGCCTGGAGTGGTGTTGCCCATCGTGGTGCAACAGATTTCCTTCATGTTGCAGAAAAGGAAAAGCAGAAAAACAGAAAAAAGAAAGTCCTGTTCCTGACTGGCACTGAGAAGTGGGGCTGTGCATGGTTGGAGGTGCTGTGCTTTCACCTGTGTGAGAGGGACTGGACCAGCAACATTCTGGTTCTAGTTCAGCTTGAAACTGAAATGTGTCTGATGGGTCACAGAGATGTGCTGTCAGGAAAATTGCCTCCACTGCTAGCCTGGCAGTTGCACGTTAACTTGGAGCTAGATTTGGGAAGAAAACTGCTTTTATTCTGAGACAGCAGGTGCTGCTTGTGATTTTTATTTTTTTTGTGCCCTGTCTGAGGTGGGAATGGCCGGGGTAGAAAACTGGTCCATAGGGTAGGCATTGCAAAGAGCAAGAGAGCTGTAAAGTAAACTGAGAGTGAGTTATGTGTGCATAGGGGCTGAATCCATGGCAGAAGGTATCTTGAGAGATTTCACCATGGCCTGAACACTTGGGAGGGAGGTGAACTGTTTTGTGCTCAGCATGGGAGCACAGTGTGCAGGCACGCCAGCTTTGGGACTTGGTTGAAGGAGGTGGCTCTTTGACCTCCCCCTTGGAGAGAAAGGTAGTTGGAAGGGAGGAAACAAGACTTTTTGCACTGCTGTTGGTTTGATTTTTTTTTTCAGTGGGATGGTCTTGTTCTTTCCAGGTTTGGTTTTGGTTTTTTTGCCTAATAGTCTACGGACTTTGTGCATTAAGCATTTAATTTTGCAATGAGTTGGCAGTGACTCACAACAAAACCCAGCTTGCAGCTAGGAGGCAATGAAACAGCAAACTAAGGAAAACTTGAGAGAAATTCAGGCTGAGCTCAGGTAGGGTGTTTGGTTACTCATAATGAGTAGAATTAAAAAAATATTTTCTCTGTCTTTTGTAAAGCAGAACTCTGGCAATGACTACAGGCACTGGAGCATTACCACCTTGGTACTTGGCTATGAAATGAATTACTGAGTCTATAGCATGAACATTTGTGAATATAACCACATTTGGAGCAGAGATGGGATGATCTGTTCAATAGCTGATCTGCTGGTACCTGGTGGGACTCATCTTTCTTGGGGGAGAACAAGTTCTAGCACAGGAACTGGGAGTGCTTGTTGATAGGACCTTAAACTAGCTTGGAAAGGGGAAAGAGACAAAACCAGAGGGAGGAGCAATGGGCTGGAGTGCCTAACTTGAGGAAGGGAGCACTAATGGGATCCCTCAATCTGCTCCAGCAGGTGCTGGTCACAGTGCACCACACCAGAAGTGTCTCTGCATTAGTGCCCAGCAGGAGGGAGCAGTGAGGAGCTGGAGGCTTTGGCCCAGTCCCAGAGAGCTGGCATCACTGGCATAAGTGGGACCTGGTGGGAATTCTCCCTGTGACTGGAGTGCCCTGAGGGACAGTTCCAGGCTCCTCAGGAGGGGCAGAGGGTGGCACTGTGTGTAACAGAAGGGTTGGAGTGTGTGGAGCTCACAATTGGCAATGGCACAGCTGAGAGCCTTTGGATAGGAACCAAGGGGCAAACAAATAATGCCATTTTTCACTGTGGGAGTCTACTCTGGACCTCCCAGCCAGGATGATGACACTGACAAATTATTCCTTGTGGAATTAAGGGATGATTCCAAGTCACCTGCCTCAGGGGACTTCAGCCTGCCAGGAATTAAGTGGGAGCATCTCACAGCTGGTACAGCCCGGGCCAGAAGGCTCCTAAAACACCTACTTGACAACTTTATGGAACAGGTCCTCAGGGAGCTTGATCTTGATCTTGATCTCCTGCTTGTTTTCAGAGAGGATCTCATGAGCAGAGTGAACATTGGGGCCAACTTGGCCACAGCGACCACGGAGCCATCGAGTTTAAAATCTTGGTGACAGGAGGAAAAGTGCCTGGAAAACCTCAGCTCTGGCCATGAGGAGAGCAGACCTCAGGCTGCTCAGGGAATTAGTGAGTAAGGTCCCCTGGGAAATGTTTTTGCAGGTGCTGGGGTCTATCAGTCCTGGTCACTTTTAAACATCATCTCCTAAGGGCATAGGAACAGCAATTCCTAAATGTCAGAAGTCAAGCAGGTGAGGCAGAAGGCTGGCTTGGCTGATGTCTCTTGGAAATAAGATGGAATGATGGAAGATGCCCAGTACAAGCAAGGTCAGGTGATGTGGGAAGAACATACAGTGCTCCCCACTGTAAGAAAATTCTTACAGGCAAAGCTCAATTAGAGTTGAAGCTGCCAAAACTGCTGAGAAAAATAATTTTTTTTTCAAATATATAAATGGCAAAAAGCAGTTTAGAAATAACAGTGGCCTGTTCCAGGATGAGGATGATCACCTCACAAACAGGGACTGGGACAAGGCAAAGGTGTTTAATGCTTTCTTTTAGAACCAATTAGCAACTGTGCTGAAGAATTTTAGGGAACTGCCCAGTTGATGCTGCAGACCCCACACTTTGAAGACTCAAGGATTTTGTTTGGGGGTTTTTTTTGGTGGTTTTTTTTTGGGTTTTTGAGGGGGTTTGAGGGGTTTTTTTGGGCGTTTTTTGGGTGTGGTGGTTGTTGTTGTTTGTATGGTTTTTTCCCTCAAGTTTTCTGCAGAAAGTGTTCCCCAGCCCAAGGAAATGGGTTAGCTGCCTTGTTAGCAGCCAGCTGGCCCCTCCCTGTGGCTTTACTGATAAAGCTGTGTAGGAACTGGTGCCAGCTTAGCTCTCTGTGCCAGGGATCCCACTGGAAAGCCACACTGGTGGCCTGAGGGGGCTGCCCAGCTGCTCTGGTTTGTCTCCCAGCAGGGAGAGCTCAGGATCTCCTGGGGCAAAGCCTGGACAGCCAGTTCCAGTGCAGGGTGGGATCTGGCTTGTCAACTCTCTGGGAATGGAAAAGATGTAGGAACAGTGTGCCTGTGAGTTTGGAGGGGTGAGTTTGGAGGGGTGGAGCAGGGTCAGGTGGTGAAATGGAACTGAGCTGTGTGCTCAGGGCCTGGGCATGGGGGTTGTGGCCTGAGTGACTTCCTGAGGGAAAGAAATCAACCTGATCAGGTTGCTTATAGGTGTGTTACAACTCATGAGTGTCATGGCTCATTTCAGTGAGATTTTGTAGAACCACAGGATGGTTTGGGTTGAAGGGACCTTAAAGCTCCTCTTGTTCCAGCCCCCTGCCATGGGCAGGGACAGCTTCCACTTCACCAGGCAGGAGAGGAATGGGATCTTGGAGATGCTGGGTCCCTAATGGCTTCCAGAAAGTGTAGAAGAGGAATGTCCTTGTTAAGAAAGAGGATGAGAGAGAGCTTCCCTGTTAGTAGGCAAAAGAGGAACTGTGCATATGAATGCCAGAGAATCTGCATTTAAGAGGACCCCCTCTGAGTGTGAAGCTTTAAGTGTGTAGAAGGGTGACCAGGGTCTCTTGTGCTGCAAATTCTCAGATGTCATTTGTATTCTTGATACTATCTTACACTTACCTTTTAAGCCACATTAGTGGGGTTTTTGTAAAAATGATATGCTAGGAGTTTAGACCTTTCAAAAGGGATATACAGGCTCCTTCATCAGTGACTGTATCTATAAACCTAAAATTTGAAACAAAGCAGCTCAGCATGGAACTTCTTGTTGCTACAATAGTCTTGCATTTACCTGCCCCACCATGACATAAAAAAGCAAATTGCTTTTCAAATAGCTGCTTTTTTTTTTCTTTCTTCTGGTGGATTCAGTCAGACTCTCTCCTGTCTGCTCCCTCTTGCTTTTCCACTCTCCCAGCCCAGCCTTCCAGCCAGGAAAGAAAAAATTTTTACTCCACTAGCCAGAGACCAACATTGAAGGTAAGAAGAGCATGGGATGAGATCAGGATGTCTGCACTCTGCACTTCACTGAGCCCCTGGTCCTTATTCACTTCTGCTGCTCTTGACTTTTCCAAGCCACATGAGAACTAAAGAGCTCTTCAGCTTTGCTGCCATCTAGATAGTTTAGAAAAGTAATGATGATCACTTGGCTCTGCTGTTTGCCCAAGTGCCAGAGACTTCAGGATGTACAGTTCCATCCTCACTTCTGAGCTGGCTGGAATTCCAGCTCTTTGGAAGTGAGACCAGCTCACCAGGTCAGGCACCTCCAGCCAGGCTGGGTGCTGCACAGAAGGCAGTGGGGTCAAGCTGGGGGTGCTGGAAATGATCACTTGGCTTCTCTTGGTTTGTAATCAAATCTAAAGAGTGGGAATGGCTGCAGCCATTCCTTTCATCTGTTGTTTGGATGCTTTTCCTGAAGTGCAAGCAGGAGAAAAGCAAGTGCCCTATGAAAGCACTGTGGTGACAGAAGCTGTCCTGCTCCTGGGATGCTGACCCAGGAGAGGGCAGCAGCAGCCCAGGCTGAAGGCTCCTGCAGCTTTTCCAAAGCTCTCTTCCATCATGGGAGATGAGCTTGCAAAAAGTTTGGAAAGAAATGCAGCAGAGTGAAAGGCAAACATCAGCTGGAGAGAGGAGCAGTATGCCCTTATCCACAGAACTGTGTGCTCCCCTCATGGAACTGAAAAGGTGAGTACAAGGAAATCCTGCCCAGTACACTGCCACTGCTGTACAGGTTGTGGGAACCCCTTTCCAACCTGGCAGGGTGTTCTGCAGATCCTGGCTCTGATGCTGTAGACCTTTATCATGATTTCCTAGTGACCTCTCATGTTCCCTCATGTTGCTTCCCATGCAAAATACTTCAGGATGAAGCAAAGTAGCAGCACTTTGCTGACATGGGCTGGCTTCTCAAACCTGCTCTCTGGGAGAATGAGTACCACAAGTGGCCTCTTTTACCCAGGAAAGCTGCTCTTCCTTCTCCTTTGGCATTTCAGCTGTGAGCTGTCCTTCCTCCTTGCTCAGTCTTTTAGCCTGACATTTCATAAAGAGCACAGCAAAACTCAGACTGGTCAAGCAAATTTTGGCCACAGCCTTACTCTTTTAGGTTGTGATTTCTGCCTGCAGTTGAGTCTGTGCCTTTCAGATCAGCCAGACAGGCAGCTTGTTCTTGTATTCTTGATCTCACTAGGTGTGAACACCCCCCTGCAGCGCCCACCTTGCCAGTATGAAATATTTATCCCATGAGGGGGAAGAGAACATGCTTTGAGCTTACTTCAGTAATATTTCTCTGCATAACAGACTGCTGAGAGTAGCAGGCATCCTGTTTGTGTGGGAATCCATCTTTGCCAACATCCTGTGGGTGATGTTTTGCTTTTCCTACTTACACCTTAGTAATGGATCTGCTCTGCTCTTCACATGGTTTTAAATTGTCTGTCTCCATTTTCCTGATGTATTTTTTTTGGGTCACAGCCTCTGAAAGTAAAATGCAAAACTGTTTATCAAAACTCTCCCACAGCACCAGGCCTGACAGAGCTCAAGAAGCATTTGTACAAAACTTCCAGGCACATGGTGTGACTCTTTAGGATGGTCCTGTGCAGGGCCAGGAGTTGGACTTGATGATCCTTGTGGGTTCCTTCCATCTCAGATTATTCAGTGGTTCTGTAAAATGATTTGTTAAAGAAGTTTTAACTTTGTGAAACAGACCTTGGTTGCTTTTTCATAACTGCAGTGACAAAGGGAAGTGTCATTCTCTTCTGTTTACTCTTTGCCTTACAGACACCCAAGTATTTTTAAGATGTTTGCCTTAGTCCAGAGCCTTAGTAGAACAGCTTCTGAATGATCCTTGCTTGTCTCTTTGCACAAGTTCAGGCTATTGTCAACCTCTTAAAAATATTATAGCCAAACTTTGATCTTTGAATATGTACACAGCCTGATTTTCTTTTGAAACGAGGACTCATTTCCTCAGTCTCTGAAACAAACAGGAACAGTATGTGCTCAGTGCTTGAGAGAGATTAGCCAGAGTGTTAGAGGTTTCATTATAATTTAATGATTATTCTGAGGTTTCAGTCATCTTCTTCCCTGCACGTAGATGGGAGGGGGCTTTTCTTTCAGATCAAGCTGCAGAGAGCAGTCAGAAGTGGACCACCTGCAAGAGTGCCCTATGTATGGCTGAGAGCTGGTTTGGAAACAGACCCACTTTCCATGACTGTTCATTGTCCCCCATTTCCCCCCTTGGAGCTGGCACTGCTCTGAAGAGCAGCATTGCTGTGGTGTTGAACCATCCCTGAGGTGTTTCATGTTCACCTCCAGCCAGCTGGAGGCAGCTCACAGCAACCTGCAGTGCACACATCCTTCACTTTTCATTCCTCCTTCTTTCTTTTCCTCCTCAGAGACTCCCCAGCTGAACCCTGTGATGGAACCCCTGTCCTGGATGCTGGGCACCTGGCTCTCAGACCCACCAGGAGATGGCACCTTCCCCACCATGAAGCCCTTCCAGTACCTGGAGGAAGTGCACATCTCTCACGTGGGACAGCCCATGCTCAACTTCTCGTAAGTCAGGGGGCCTGCCTGGGCTGGCAGCAGCTGCTGGATTGGAACAGGCATGGCTCCAGGGTGATTTGTTAGTTGGGCTTCTTTTCCAGTGGCAAAGTACATACATTTTCACCTAAAAAAGGAGATTATGCTGTGGTATGTGACTGCATGGTCTGATTTTCCTTGAAAACTTGTGATTAATTGGCATTACAAATGCCAATTACAATGGCCCACGAAGGGTAATTTTAGATGATTAGCTTTAAGGCATTTGCAACATAAGATTTTCCTTGAAAACTTGTGATTAATTGGCGTTACAAATGCCAATTACAATGGCCCATGAAGGGTAATTTTAGATTATTAGCTTTAAGGCATTTGCAACATAGTGTGGCAAAAGCTGGTAGGCCAAGAAATGCTTGTAATATATTGTAATTAAGAAATAGTTAGCTTCTGATTGAGATGGCATGACTTATAACATCTGTATTGACTCGCCCTTCACATGAAACTGAAAATGGAATAAAAGTTTTTAAAACACCTTTCAGTTGCCCCATCTCTGAGTCATCTCTGACAAAAACTTGTGATTAATTGACATTCTTTGTGAAATTCCCACTTAAAATAAATGAAGGAGCTATGGCATGGCTACAAGCTTTCTCCATTTTAAGCTGTGGTCCTCAGTCTTCACCACTCTGAAAATCTGAGAAAAATTAGTGCTTATCAAACATGTGGGACAGGAGGCAGGTAGCTTAACTACTTGCTTTGGCTTCAAGTGGTTGTTCTAAGAAAAATCAAAAGAAATCCAGAGGGAGGAAGTGACAAGTTGGCTACTGCTCAGTAGTGCTCCAGTGTTCCTTCAGGAGGGGTGGGTTGGAAAGTGTGTTGCTTTGAAAACCAAGAAAAGAAGAATTACAGGATGGAAGTGCTGTGTGAGAAATGCCCTGTGTTCCTGGAGTGTGATGGAGCTGCCAGCTCAGCCTGTGACTGCTTTAGTCCAATTTCCAAAAGAAACAAAGCTCTGACAGTCTTGCTCTGGCTGCACCTCCCTCCCCAGCTTGTGAACAGTTCCTTATTTGAGTCACCTTTTGTTATTGCCCCTCCTTTTCTTTGTGCCAAGGAGTTACAGAGCTGTGAGCTGTTGAGCTGTAGGAAGCACCAGGAAAATAGGCAGCAGTCCTGGAGGACAGACACCCTGAGCTTTCCTGGCTCCTGGAGCAGTGGCTCTTAGGAGACAGTCCCTGTATGCCTTAAATGCTCCAAGCACTGAAGGCTGCCTGATTTAAGTTTGTTTCTCCTTTGATAAATGTAATCACCCATGTTATGGGTGACCAAACCTACAGTTCTTAAAAATAAATAAGAGTCTGAAGAATAAATAAGTCTGAGCTGAATTTGTTATCTTTTTGAAGGGGGTGATGGGAGAAATATGTCTGCTCTGTTGCTTCCTATGGCAAGGAATATACAGAAGAAACTTTTTCATGTGTAAAAGCTAAATAAGATGATACAGTAATTCCAGATATTTATTTGAGAAAAGGAAGGTTTTGAGACATGTGGCTTCAGCATCTGTGAAACATCCTGAGGGGTTTCTGAGCTAGTTCTTAGAGAGACCCAGGGGTCGTGGAAAGTCTAAAGCTTGAACCTAAAGATTTAACTGCAGCTCTAAGATATAGCTATGCCTGTGTAAAGTAATCATATTTTTCCAGGTTTACATCTCAACTGTGAAGTGTTGTCAGTCTTTAACTCTTCAAAGAGTACTGCAGGCACTCATGTGGTTAAATAAGAGGAAACCAGGACAAAAAATGTCTTTTGAGTGCAAAACACGTGAGCATTTGTGTTCTGTGTCTCAGGTTCAACGCCTTCCACCCGGACACCAGGAAGCCCATGCACCGGGAGTGCGGCTTCATCCGCCTCAAGCCTGACACTAACAAGGTGGCCTTCATCAGTGCCCAGAACACAGGTACACTCCCATACCCACACTGGGGAAAAGAAGAGGTTCTTACCCTGCTGGGCTATCTCATCACTTTTTCAGAAAGTTCTTGCACCTCTCACAGTTTTATTTAATCAGTTTTCCCTGTTGGAATTGCTGCTCTTTGGTGCTGGACCCACGGTGGTTCCTAAACTAGGAGAGCCTCCCAGTGTGTGGGTGCAGCACCTTGGTGCTTCTTGCCTTGTGGGGTCTGGGTGAGAGAGAACCACATCTCAGTTTAAACCCCAGTGGATGCTTAAGTTTGCAGCTAAAAGGACAGGTGGAGAAGGGAGGAGTGCCAGTTGTGCTGTGACACTCATCCCACACGGTGTGAGTAAGTCCAGCTGGATTTTTGTGGGCAGCATTCCATGTCTGAGGTTGTGTGGAACTGCAGTTGTCAATAAATAAAAATAAATAGGGCAAATTAAACCATTCTCCTCAGGGAGTACTGGTCTGTAGAGTAGCCTAATAGAGCATGGAGTGGTTTGGGTGGGAAGGACCCTTAAAGCCCATCTCATTCCACCTCCCTGCCATGGCCAGGGACACCTTCCCCCAGACCAGGGTATTCCAAGCCCTGTCTGACCAGACTTTGAACATTTCCAGGGATGGGGCAGCCACAGCTTTTCTGGGCACTCTGTGCCAGGGCCTCACTGGAAGAAATTCACAGGGAAGAATTTCTTCCTAATATCTAATCTAAATTTCTCCTCTTACAGATTAAAAGCTTTTTCCTTGTCCTGTCCTTATCTGAATGTGTAAAAAGCCCCTCTTCCTCTTTTTTATAAGCCTCCTTTTAAGTACTGAAAGGTCAAAATAATAATTGTGACATACTTAAATAACCTTTGTAGCCTAATAATATGTATGCCCTTGCTTTTCCCTAGGTCTGGTGGAGGTGGAGGAAGGGGAGGTGAATGGACAAGAGCTGTCTATAGCTTCTCACTCCATAGCCAGGATCTCCTTTGCCAAGAAGCCCCATGTAGAGCAGGTGAGTGCACCCAGAGTGAGCCATTCCCACAGCACTGCTTGCCCCAGGAGGAGTCCAGTTGAGAGGATATGTTATTTAGCATGCTTTAATTACAGAATGCCATCAGGGGTTCTTGGAAGTGTACTGCATAGCATCCTGGCTTATTCTTTCTGTAAGAGCCTTCAGGAGAGATTTTGTACATTATGAGACCCAGAGGGATCATTGTGATAAAAACTGGCAGGCTGGATCAGAGCAGCTAACCCAGAATCCTGTCTCCAGAATGGCCAGTAGCAGGTCCTTAGGGAAGCAAAGAGGAAAATCTTGGCTAAATACTCTTTTATGGCAATGGGATTAGTTATGAATGCTGGTTTTCTGGATTGATTACAGTATGAGATTGCACATTTAAGGTATGGTCAGTATTGGGCCTCATGAGGATGTTTCAGGAACACCTGCAGCTCTGCTCTCTTGCTTTTCAGAGCATTCAGACCTTGCTCTGGGCTCTTTTCCCATCTGGCACTTGCTGTCAGCTCCACCTTTGCTTGGCTGCTTTTGGGGGTTTGACCTTTTTGGGTGTGTAGTGGGGATTTGTTGATACAGCTGGTAGGGGTACAGCCAGCTGTGAGTGCAGTGACACTGCTGGAGTCAGTGTGGCATCCTGAGGTCACCTCTGGAAGTGCCACTGTCACATCTGAAGCTGTGGTGGCTGAGCAGCAGCTGGGACAGCAGGGCTGAACAAGCTCTCACAGCCTGGTTTGTGTGTGCTTTAAAACTGACCCTTAGACAGCAGAGAGCACAAGTTTGTGCAGATGTAGACAAAAATTTGATTTGCCTACACAGATAGTGTCCTAACTTTGGGAAGTCTCAACTCCCCTGCCTTTGGATGCATGTTTTCAGTTGTTGGCTTTCCTCTTTCCCAGGAACAGCTTTATTGTCTCCTTCCTGTAGCAGAATTAAAGCCATTAGATACTGTGGATGTCAGCAGGGAGGCAGAGCTCTGGATTGCCAACATTGAAGTAAAAGGGACTGTCCTCTGAGTCACTGCCTGAACTGTGGGCAGATAGACTGCCAGGAGGAGGGGGCAAAGCACAGAAAGGCAGCAGATGTAGCTGAGGGCTCCAAGGCTGGCCTTGGCTGGAAGAAGGAAGCTCTGGGGCTGGAGGTCTGTACTCATCTGGCACCTGTGGGAAGCTCGGGCCCAGTATTGGTCCTAGTGAGTGTCTGGGAGGCCCTTGCTGATGAAGGAGGGTGTGGAATGAGAGGAGTTGTCAGGAAACCAGCTCCCAGAGCCTTTTCTCCTTATTCACAGCAAGGGTGACTGAGCGTTGGGCTGCCCAGGGAGGTGGGGGAGTCACTGTCCCTGGAGGTGTTTAAGAAAGGCCTGGATGTGGCACTCAGTGCCATGTTTAGTTAATAAGATGGTGTCAGGTTATAGGCTGGACTTGGTGGTCTCAAAGGTCTTTTCCAGTTTAGCTAATTCTGTGATTCTGTGAATGTGCCTCGTTCCATGGGCTGGTATTGTGGAGAGGGCTGCTTTCTTTAGGAGAGCAAACCCCTTGTTTATTTGCCTCTGTAGTGAGGATATGCTTCCTTGGTGGTGCACTGAGAGCAGGCAGGTGGATGGCAAAGGGAGGAAAGCACAGGTAAGGGATTCAGCTTATGGACACTCATTGCTTGATTTCCTTATTTCTTTTCCTTCCCCCGGTTCAGATTACCAGAAAATTCAGGCTCAATTCTGATGGGAAACTCGAACAAACTGTCTCAATGGCAACCACTACGCAGCCCATGACTCAGCACTTGCACATCACCTACAAGAAGGTGACACCCTGACACCAGGAGTGCTGGGTCTCCTCGCTGAGGACGAGGAGCAAGGACATCATGCACCAAGAGCAGCAGCTCAGGAGCACGGCATGGCAGACCCTGGAGCTGCCTGCCTGCGCTCGTCCCTTGGGCCCCAGAGCTGCCCATCCTGTTGAGAATGTTACTCAGATGTTTCTGTAATGGTATATAAAAAAATAAATAAAAAGCTTTTATTTTTATGGCTGTGTCTTTGGTGTGTGCTGCCTGCTGCTCGGCAGTGCTCGTGGAGGGGATTTGTGCTGCCTGTTCATTAGTAGGTGTTGGGGTGGAGATCCAGCCTCCTGGACAGCCTGGAGAACTTTGGGGAAGCTACAGGAATGGATTTGCACTGCAGGGAAAGACTCTGAGAACTGCAGAGCCAGTCCTTGGCTTGAATATCAAGAGGGAGCACCTACACCTTGCTCTGGGAGTTTGTCCAGCAGTTTGAGGGAATTGCTGCAGTGTGGGAGGTCAGGGCCAGACTTCAGTGCAGAATATCACAAGAATTTGGAGGACAACTGTGAGCCAGCAAGCAAGAGAAAGTGCTAACTGTGGGACTCAATCTCCAAGTCTCAATTTCCAACTCTGGAATCTGGATGCAGCCTTTGACCTTTGTGAGATCTGTCATTGAGTCCCTCAAAAATGAGGGAGTCGCAAAGCACTTTGATCACTGCTGGCCTACAGCAGAGACTCTTCAGCAGGGACTTGGACCAGATGACCTCTGGAGGTCCCTGCCAGCCCCAGTCACTCTGGGAGTGTAACAGTGGCACAGCCCCACCCCAGCAGGGAGTGCCTGGAAGGGATCTGGGCAAACACTGGAACCCACCGCCAGGTGGGTTTTGTGCCACAGAATCTCTGTGGATAGGGGGGCTCCTGGGTGTGCTCCTCAGAAAGAACCCTGTGATGTCACCAGGATCACTCTCCTGCCGTGGGTAACTACAACCACCAGCGCTGGGCAGTGCCAGAGCACTCGGGCTGTGACCCAGAGCAGCCAGGGAGCTTCCCAGTGACAGCAGTGACTGAGGAACCTCCACCCCCGCCGCCGCCTCCATCCCTTCGTGGCGCGGTGGCGCCAGCGGCAGCAGCAGGAGGCGCAGGAGGATGCAGCTCCTGGAGGCACCTGGCGCTGCACACTCTCCGATGGGGACAGGGCCCCCCTGGGCTCCTGCAGCGAGTCCCGAGGGTGTTGGAGGAGCTGGGCTGCACGGGCCGGGGCAGGAAGGTCCATCGTGGCCACCGAGGGAGCGGGGAGAAGAGCTGGCCTCGGGACCACGTGCACCTCCTCCCCTTGACCCCATTTGATGTGGATCCTCCATAGCCCCTCTGAAATGAAAACCAGGATGCTGAGAAGGGCCTCGTCTGGTTTCTTCTGCTCCTTTGCTCATTAGTGCAGGACTGGGGGAATGGGAGCTGGGGGAGAGGGAAGGATACAGCAGTGGGAACTTGGGCACAGGTGGGATAAGGCTGAAGAACTGGTGGAGGGGGAATAATGTGGATGTTGAAAATGGAAGAGAGGGGCCATTCCTGGTTGCTTATTCTTGGGGGGATGCAGCCCAGAAAGAGAAGAGGAAGGGGAGAGCCCCATGGATCTCTCAGCAGATTCCTGAAGGAATAGTGTCTGCCCTTCCTGAGGGCCAGGGTGAGGACAGAGACTGAGATGGAGATTGGGGCAGACCCTTCTTTCCTTGCCCCATAACAATGGGAGGAGGCAGCCCTGGCACAGCCACCAGCTGAAGGGCACTGCCCGAGGGAGAAGGCACAGCAGGGACAGACCTGTTCAGGGTGTCTCCTCTGAAGAAGCCCAGAGCCCTTCCCCAGCTGGGGCATCACCAGGAGCTGTGTGGTGGCTGTGCATCCCAAAAGGTGCCAGGTCCTCGTTGTCACCCTGCTCCATCCCCTTCCATGACCAGGTGGCTGCAGAACTCCTGGCATTGGGACTGAGCTTCTGCCCACAGCTCTCTGCTGTCTTGGCAGACCCTGTTTCCCAGGAATAGCCCTCAAACATTGGTGTCAAGAGTGCTGGGGGCTGTGTCTGCCCCAGCCAGGGCAGCCAAGCACGGGGTGAGGCTTCTCAGGGCAGCCACAGCCTCACGGTGCCTTCTGCCCTGGAGACAATGGAAATCTGGAAGTGTAGGTGGGAAAACCCTGGCAAGCAGGAGGTGGCTCTTTGGTGCTTCCCAGCACCTCTCCTCAGCAGCACCCTCCTGTTGGAGGCCCCAGGGTGGCTGAAGGAGGTATCCTTCATGGGAGCTGCTCAGAGACAGGGATCCAAATGATGCTTTTGGGGCATGGAGGAAAGAGGCAGGAGGGATCACCTCCCCCTGGCAGACCAGGCACGTGTCCTCCCCTGCCAGGGCATTGGAATGGCTTCCCCGCTGAGGAGATGGGCATGGTCCATGCTCTGCAGTGAGGTTCCTCCTTGGGATCACAGGACAGCCTGCGGCAGCCCCAGCAGTGCCAAGGCAGCACCACGATGGCTTCTGGGAGAGGGGTCACACTGGAGAGAGGCTTGGAGTGAGAGGCTGATCCCACCTCTGCAGCACTGGCTGTGCTTTGGCAGGAAAAAGCATCCTGGATCCCCACCATCCCTGTGGCTGAATGTGACCTGGGGCAGGGATGTGTGTGCAGTGGAGCACAGCCACTCCTCCGTGCTCCCACTTCTGCAAATGGATGTTAACTTGCTGGGAAGTGCTCTCAGCCTTGCTGGTTTTCAGCAGGGCTTTTAGGAGGAGCGGTGGGAACCACCCCAGTGCTGGCTCCAGGCGAGTCCCACCGGACCATGGTGGTTTTGGCATGTGCAAAAATGAAATAAAAGCGCTGGTCCCTGGGGAGCCAGCCAGCCCAGGGCGGATGAGCAGTGCCATTAATGTGTCATTAATGTGCAGCCCTGGCGTCGGCTCCTTTGGCACTGCAGAGGTAATTACAACCCAACTGTAAAGCCTTGCACATGGGTTTATTTACTGCCTCATTAGCAGCATCTGTTCTCCCACAGAAGTGGCTCAGCTGCTTGCTCTCGTTCAGGGAAACCCGTGGAACTCACCTCCTTGGGCTGCAAAGTGAGCTGAGGGAGGTGAGCACGCCACTGTGGCTTCATTTTCACCCTGCTTGGTGGTTTAGTGCCTCTCCCCAGCACCTGAGCCCAGCTTGGTGGTTTAGTGCTTCTTCCCAGCACCCAAAGCCACAGAGCTTCACCCCAAACCTGAAGGACGTGGCTGTGTTTGAGATCCAGCAACGTTTCTCTTCCCACCTGTCTCCCAGCACTGCCCCACAATGTTTTATCATCAGAAGATCACAGAATTATGGAATCGAGGTGGGAAAAGCCCTCTAAGATCATTGAGTCCAACCATCAGCCCAGCACTTCCACTAAACCATGTCACCAAGTGCCACATCCACACATTTTTTTGAACACTTTCAGGGATGATGACTCCACCACTGCCCTGAGCAGCCCATTCAAATGCTTTGAAAGACAAGCCTTTCAACGAGGAATTTTCCCTTCCACACATTTTTTTGAACACTTTCAGGGATGATGACTCCACCACTGCCCTGAGCAGCCCATTCAAATGCTTGACAAGCCTTTCAATGAGGAATTTTTCCATAATATCCAGCTTAAACCTCCCCTTGTACAGCTTGAGGCCACTTCCTCTTGTCCTGTCCCTGTTCCTGGGAGCAGAGCCCAAACCCTCCTGGCTGCCCCCTCCTGTCTGGAGTTGTGGACAGCAAGAAGGTCCCCCCTGAGCCTCCTTTTCTCCCAGCTGAGCCCCTTCCCAGCTCCCTCAACCATTCCTTGTAAGGCTTGTGCTCCAGACCCTTCACATCTGTTTCCTGCTCTGGTCACAGCTCTCCTCTCCAGCAAGAGCCAGGGGATGACTGGGCAGTGCAGGACCCTCAGCTCGCTCACAGCTGCAGTTGCCCAGGCTCCCCAGGGTTTTTTGGCCACAGCAGCCAAATCAGTGCTGCAGCATCCTCTGCCTTGGCTGCTGGCCTGGCCTGGCTTTGCTGCTGAGCACATTTCCCAGGGAAGACGGATGCTGGGTTTGTTAACCGAGTGCTGTGGCACATGCAAGTTAAGTGGCTGCAAATGCACCAGAGAAGCTGGTTCATTCAGGGCACAGAGCATCACAGGAGGAGGGAAGCACCACCCAAAATGCTTTTGTTGCCTGTGGTGAGATCAACAAAAATTCACATGTGGCCCATGCCAGCCAAGGTGCCAGGTTGGGATGCAAAGCTTGGAATTACAAAGTGTAAATATTTATTATTGGTGTGAGATGTCCCAGCCAAATCAGGGCACCCAGGAGGGATTTTTTAATGAGGTTCTTATGTCCATCACATGCTCAGGTACAGCAAAATTGACTGAGCACTGACACCCACACTAACAGATCTCAAATCACAGTAAAACTTGGCAAAGCCGCTGTGTTTCTGCTCATCCACAGATCCAGGTGTCCTTGAGTCCCTCTGGCTGCTGTGACTGAGCTGTGACACCAGACGAGCCTGGGATGCTGTGGTACCTTGGTCATCCCAGGGATAAAGCCACTCTTTATCTCTCAGGGACTGCTCTAAGCCCCCAAAAGCAAAATCCTCTCCAGGGCTGGGCTGTTTATTTTACTTCAGCACGAACAATACCAAAGTCTTCAATAAAACTCCACTGCTTCTTTATATCACAGTGTTTCATTTATATATATATATATATAGTATATAGATACACATAAATTAATATACTTTTGTACTATAAAGGAAGCTTGACAGTTAGAGAAGGGATTTTTCATCACATTAACCAAGCCTGTCACACACCTGGGCCTCCATCAGCACCACCAGGCTGCTGCTCCTTTCTGGAACCATCCATCCCCCCCAGGCAGCCCCTGCTCATAATATCAGCTGTCAGAGAATGAAACAGTTCATGCCTCAAGCATTGATATAGTTTTTTTTCTCATTATACCAAAAACTGTATAAAGAAGCTACAAGCAAAGAAACCTCCCTGAAGATGCCTGACTGGGACTTTGGACTGAAAGTCAAACTGCTGAGATTAGATAAAGAGAAAACCCTGATTACAGCACATGCCACAGTTGAGATGGCCATAATACACAGAATATCACCATACCATTTCAGAAAGCTTCAACCCATGCACAGTAACACCACACCACTTCAGAAGGCTGCAAGTTCTGCCCTTCTGGTTCTTTATCCCAGGCTTTTATCCCCTCATGCTGATGCCCTGCCCCTGTGTGCCCTCTGCTCCCTTTTGTGGTTGCTCAGTGCCCCTGGGCACTCCATGGCTCATTGCTGTCAGTGCTGCTCACAGCTGTGCCCACTGGGGATGAGGCTCAGCCCCACCCCAATCACCACACACTGTGTGCCTACAAAACCCATTCCTCAATCCCCTGAAACAACCAAGTAAACAAGGAAAAGAGTGTGAGCCAACCCCAGCAGCTGTGCTAAGGATCATCTCCAGCTTTCTTTGGGGTGGAGGAGGCTGTAGCCCACAGACCCATTTGCTGGGAGCAGATTTGCACAGATTTCCCCCCAAACCCAGGTGAGAGGAGGAAGTTTTGGTGTGTTGTAACTTCACAGGGCAGTGAACCCATCATCCCTTACAGAGACTGGCTGTGGAACCCCCAGCCCCAGGAATGCCACATCCACAGGACATTAATGTGAGAGGCAGCTGGGGTTAATTAATCCATTAATCCATCAGAGGCCCCCCAGAGTCATTCCTGAAGCCTTGCACCACAGGACTGCACAGGATGCAACAAACCCAAAGTCTGCTGTGAGAAATGCCAAACTCCCCCCCTTCCCCCAGGGAAGTACCTGCATTTTCCTGCCTGGCCTGAGCATATATTAAACCATTGAATTCTATGCTTTTTGGGGGGACCTTCATCACCAAGAAGACCATCTGGGGAGGATCAACAGAACATCATTGAGATCCACGGAGTGCTGATATTTTCCTTGTTCTCTCCGTTACACTCTTTCTGTCCCCCCATTCCCTATTTCTTTCTTTCCCCCTCTCTCTCCCATAGAAATAAACCCCATAGCATTGTCACTGCCAGTGACATTCGCACCTTAATTCGGTCAGAGGCACTTCTGACCCCCGCAGTGACCCCATCCTGACATGTGCCCGAGGGGTTCGGGCTGGGGCACTGCCAGGGTGACTCAGCCTCTCCGGCGAACCGGGACCCGCCTGGGCGCTGCGGCTCCGGGCACGGCTCGCTCCCGCAGCCTGATTTGCTGGGAAGCTGCCAGCCGGCTGCCGCCTCCTCCTCTCTGCGGGCAGCTCTGCCCTGCTCTCCGCTCCTCCGGTGACAAAATGAGCCGGAGGAGCGCAGGGACACGGCGCTGAGCCGCGGTGGAGCCGGGGATGCGGCCGGAGGATGCGGCACGGAAGGTACGGGCAGCAGGGATCGGGGATGGGAATGGAGGATCAGGGGTGGGAATGGAGGATCACGGCGGCTTTCAGCCTTGCCCTCCGTCCTGCTGCGACCGAGGGGCACCCGACCCCCCAAAGGGGGAGGCAGGCAGCGTGTGCCGCGGGAGAGGCTCTGTCCTTGTCCCCGAGCCCTTAAGGACAGGAATTCCAGGTGCTGGAGGATGAACAGGTATTCCAGGTGCTGGAGGACCCTTCCTGCATAGGTTTATGCTTCCTGCATATTATATTATGCTTGTGGCCATGCCCCAAGCCCCCACGAGCATGCCTGCTTTGTGGGGCCACGAACAAGGATTAGGAATGTATTTGACCTTATTTCAACTGCTCCTTCTCCAAAAATCAGATCTGCTGGGGGTTGTGCTGATGCAGAAATCCAGCCTGCCAAAATCTGCCTCCCAAGGTCAGTGGGGCTGTGGGGGATCCCAGGAGGGAGGCTGATAAAATAGCTTCTCCTTGCTACTCCATGATTTAGCATCAGCACTCCTTGTCCCCACAAGGACTCCCCACCCTTGGGTGAAATGCAGGATTTGGCTTGAAGAAAGCAGAAAAAATCCTCCTTAAACACAGAGCCCACAGCTTGACCAGAGCATCACCTGAGTCTGGGCTTCCTCCATTACCTAATCCCAGCTCTCCTGGGAGGACACCCAGAGACCCCAGGAGCATTTCCACCTTTGCTCCAGCAGCTCTCCCATCTCAGCAGAGGGGGTTGTGAGTGTTCAGGGGGGATCAGGAGTTTTGCAGCAAGCCCTTGTTCATCTTGGGGCTCTCAGGGCACCTCTGCAGGGGACACAGGACTCCAGCACCGGGTCTCTGCAGCCAGCATGTCCATATTCCCAGGTTTTCCATGCAGGGCCATGCTCAGGCTGCTCACACACAAGACCTAGTTTCTGCTCTCCCTGCTGCCAGAAATATCCCAGCTGCCTGCAGTGGAGAGCAGGTGAGGAGAGCTGGCAGGCTGGCAGTGGTGGGGCACTTTGTGGGCATCGATGGCATCCCTGGGGAAGCGTGGTGCATGCTGAGGCTGTCACACACGTGGTGACACCCTGTGTCAGGACTGTGGCGAGGGGATGGCAGGTGGGCCAATCTCCACCCTGGCAATGATGGATGGGGCACCTCAGTGCTCTTAGCTCATGGGTATCCTTTTTTCCTTTGAAGGCCAGGCTGGACAGGGCTTGGAGAAACCTGCTCCAGGGGAAGGTGTCCCTGCCCTTGGCAGGGGGGTAGAAGGAGATGAACTTTAAGGCCCCTCCCAAACCAAACCATTCTGGGATTCTCTGATTCTCTCCCACTGCCCTCAGGATGGGGATGTGTGGCAGCTCCCAGCCTAGGAACAGGAGAAAGGAGGCTGAGAAGCACGAGGCACAGGAGCCATGTCGGCGCGCGGCCGCTGCGCCAAGGTGCTCCCCTCCGAGCTGAACAAGGTGTGCCCCGAGAGAGGAGATGACCCTGCCACTCACCCCAAGAAGATGAGCGACTTCGAGGTGGTGCCCAACCTGCAGCAGAGCAGCAGCAGCGTCTCAAAGAGCAGGAGGAAGGCACATTTCCCCGCGGGCAGCAATGAAAAGGCAAGTTCAGGAGGTGCTGCAAGAGGGGAGGTTGGGCACGCACAAAAAGAAGTGTTAATGAGTGGCTAACATTAACTAACAAGAGCATTAATAATTCATCAGGTTAGTTTTAGGGACAGACAGAAAACCTCCAGACATCTGGGGCACATGGCCAGCACTCATATCCCTTCTCCTTGGAGTGCCTCTGGATTTGTCCTTGCAGACAGTCGTGGAGTTTCATCCTTCACACCCCAAGAAGCAACCATATGTGCTCCCATCTCCATGGTGTCTGGCCCCTGGAATAACTTCTGGTCCTTTCCAGAAAGCCTGACCCCTTGCTGCTTTTCTTGCTCCACCAGGAAAATCTCATCTCCTGGATTCCTGAAAACATCCGGAAGAAGGAATGCACCTATTTTGTGGAAAGCTCCCAGACATCAGATTCTGGGTAAGTGAGACACTCCCTCCTTCCCTCTCCTTCAGGAGAGCAGAAGTGAGGGTTGGTGATACAGCTACAGCACCAGAAAATCCCAGCTTTCTGTCACAGGGATTCAAAGCCCTCTTTTTAACTGGTTCTTCAGCATGTGGTGAGTCATGGCTGAGATTCTGTGTCCCAGGGAAAAACATTTTGTGTTTTTCTTCGTGTCCCAGGGAAAAACATTTCCAATGCTTTTGCAGGCAGTCATCTCCATCTTAAATATTTCCGTCCTGAATCTCAACCAGTGGAAGCATTTGGATTTTTTTCCCTTAATTTCCCCCCAAACATTGCCCTTGTTTCTGCACAAGTTCTGAGCTGGAGGAGAGCTGGGTGGGAGATGTGGGGCCCGCGTTGTTCCTAAGGAGAACAGCACCTCCTGCCCAGGCTGGGCTTTGCCTGTGGGGTTTCAGCTGCTCTCCCTGCAGCTGTCGGTGTGTTTTTCAGGAGGATCGTTTGTGAGTGTGGCTATCTCAGGGAACAGCACCTGGACGATGCTGCCAAACCTCCCATCTTCCTGGGGAAGGAGTGGGACCCCAGCAGGCACATCCAGGAAATGCCAACGGATGCCTTCGGTGATATCCACTTCACAGGGCTGGGGCAGAAGACAGGGAAGGTGATCTGCTTGTCCCCCCCGTGGGTGTGTGGGGAGCCAGTGTTTGGGGCTTCCATGGCAGATGGCACAGGAGCATTTCCCTCCTGGATGAGAGGACGTTGGGAAAGGGTGGAATTGCCCCAAAGGCAACAGTGACTCAGGCGGTGGAGGGGTTGAGACAGGACCCCTCTTCTCAGCCTTAAACCCTTTCTGAAACCACAAGATTTGTGATTCAAGGAATGGCTGTTCCCTGTCCTTAGATTTGTCTGGGGAATGTTTGTTCTCAGGAAAGCAAAGGGGAATAGGGTCCTGGACAAAGACCTGGGCCAGCAGCAGCAGGACTCTGCTGTGGAATGGTGCTGGGAAGCCTTGGGGTGGGACAGGAGGAGGTGTCCCATTACCCTGACCCCGTTGTTGATACCCAAAATGTGTGCGTGGTGCCTTTTCCTGCAGTACGTGCGTGTCTCCTCGGATACCCCCCCACGGGTCATCTTCCACCTCATGACACAGCACTGGGGCCTCGACCCCCCCAACCTGCTCATCTCAGTCACCGGGGGAGCCAAAAACTTCGTCATGAAGCCACGGCTGAAGAACATCTTCCGGCAAGGGCTAGTCAAGGTGGCCCAGACCACAGGTAAGAGACCACAGAATAACAAAATTGCAGAATCATAGAATAGTTTGGGTTGAAAGGGACTTTTAAAGGTCATCTGGATGCAGAGGGTCTCCCTGTGGTTGTACCCGGCCATGCCAGGTTCAGTAAGCTGGGCTGTTCTGGTGATGCTGAGCTCCTTTAGCAGACCTGGACCATGATCACCAGGGATGGGCTGCTCCTGCTCAGTCACTGCATAGAGGCTCAAAAGGAGCTGGACTCAGAAAGGTGCTGAAGAAGGCATTCCCCAGGGCAGGGAAGAGACATCTTCTGGGGGATGGAGCACCCCAGGGACCCACAGCCACAGGGGGGAGGCTGGGAGATCACTGTGGGCAGAGCCTCTCCCTTGCCATGCCCCTCTGTGACCCCCAGGAGCCTGGATCATCACAGGGGGGTCCCACGCTGGTGTGATGAAACAGGTGGGAGAGGCAGTGCGAGACTTCATCCTGAGCTGCAGCCACAAGGAGGGCGACATTGTCACCATTGGCATTGCCACCTGGGGGACCGTGTACAACCGGGAGAGCCTCGTCTGCCCCATGGTGAGCCAGGCAGCCCAGGAAAACCCAGCTGCCCCACAAGTGATGGGCATTGAACTTCAGAATGGCTTGGGTTGGAAGGAACCTTATGGCTCACCTTGTTCCACCCTCTGCCATGGCCAGGGAACGTTTCATTCAATGTCATTTAGACATTGCAGTGTTCAAGGTTAAAACACTCAAGACTATTTCTGTTGACCTTTTTGTGCAGCTTCTGTTTTTTGTAAGTGAATATAGAGAGGTAGCATTTGATAAATTATCGAGCACAGATTACTCACTTGGTAGTCTTGTTAAAGCTGGCTGCTATAAATCGAATTGCTAAGTGTTTTGTTTCTAACTATACTTGAAAATTTGAATTTATCACTACACTGAGTAGTAGTAATTAATCTAAAGTATCCTTAACCTCTTTGTAGCTGCGAAATTCCTGGGCAAATCATTGTCCAGGAAATTCCTAGGCAAATCATTAGACCAGGCTGCTCCAGGAGCCATCCAGCCTGGCCTTGAGCTCTTCCAGGGATGGTCCCAGGCTGGCATTTGCTGAGAAGCCACTCCACCCTACCCAGTGGTTCTGTGCTTCTCTTGGGTGGCCTCTTGTGGGTGTGAGGGCCAGTGGAGCATGGGGCAAGGCTGACGTGAGCGCTGTGGGGGCACAGGGACAGTTTGGCTGACCCATTCCTGTCCCCACGTGCTGGTTGCCTTGGCTGTCTGCTGCTCCTCTGCCAGGCTTCTCCCAGAGTGTCTCCTCCTGCACCTTACAGGGGGGCTTTCCTGCTGAGTACGTGCTGGATGAGGAGAACCAGGGCAGCCTGTCCTGCCTGGACAGCAACCACTCCCACTTCATCCTGGTGGATGACGGCACCCACGGGAGGTACGGGGTGGAAATCCCCCTGAGGACCAGGCTGGAGAAGTTCATTTCAGAGCAGACCAAGGTGAAAGGAGGTAACGGCAACACACAGCTTGGCCTGAGGCAGGGATGGGCATCCCCCTGGAATGGTGTCCTTCCTGGGCTCCAGCAAGGGGCTGTGGCTTCCCCAGAGGATTCAGGCACAGGGGCTGAGAGGATTGTCATGATAAATGTGGAACCTGGTTCCTCCATGACACAGATTAAAGAACCTTTCTCTGCCAGACTTATGGGATCACTAAAGGAGTCCTCAGACCTTGGGATGCTGAGCTGGTCCAAGAAAGTAATTTCTGCCAAAGAGCCAGGTCCCAAGGGAGCTTCCAGGCAGATGATCTCCTGCCAAAACACATGCACACATGTGCTCACAGAACCCCAGAATCCCCTGAGCTGGAACAGACCCATAAGGATCCTCTAGTCCAACCCATGTCCTTGCACACCCCCAAAAATCCCACCACATGCCTGACCTGCCATGCCAGACAACCACAGGGCATGGTTTTCCTCCCCTCTCCTGAAGCCTGACATGTCAGGGACACTGCTCCCACCTCGCCTTTCACACTCCACCACCCAGAGGAGACCATACCGGCCCTGTGGGAAGGTGACCCTGGATTTTGCTTCCCTGCAGGTGTTGCCATCAAGATCCCCATCGTGTGTGTGGTGCTGGAAGGAGGCCCTGGGACTCTTGATGTAAGGAACTGCTTGTGGCAAGCTGAGGCAGGGGGCAAAGGAGGGACAGCTCCTTCCCGGGCGCTGCTCCCTGTGGTGCCACACGGACGGGAGCGCTGGGAGCAGCAGAGGGTCCAGGCTCAGAGAGGCCCTGCAGGTGTCTGGCTGGGATCCTGACCTACCTCCCCGCTCTGCTGCAGACCATCTACAATGCCATCACCAACGGGACCCCCTGTGTGATTGTGGAAGGGTCGGGGCGCGTGGCCGATGTCATCGCGCAGGTGGCCAACCTGCCCGTGGCCAAGATAACCATTGCCCTGATCCAGAGGAAACTCAGTGTGCTCTTCCAGGACACCTACGAGCTCTTCACTGAGGGCAAGCTGGTGGAGTGGACCAAGAAGGTGAGCGCCTTGCAGGCTCCTCTGAGCTTTGGGAGAGCAAAGAGGTGCCAGGGGTGCAGCAAGGGTCCCCGTGGGAAGTTTAAGCCTCATCTGCCCCCATCCACCCTCGTCACTGTCCTGGTGGGCACCCCAAGGGCTCAGGCTCTGCTCCTGCACTGTCTGCTCCCTTTGGGCAGAGAGGGAGTAGGGAGTGTTTGTGACCAGCCCGTGGTGGAGGACAGAGCACAGGGGCTCTGCAGGCAGCGGAGGGCAGTGAGGAATTGCCCGGCAGCGTGCAGGTCCTGTGGGAAGCAGCAGGGAGGAGATCCTGCTCCCCACTGCCTGCCCTTGGCTCTCCTTGCAGATCCAAGACATTGTGAGGAGCCGGCAGCTCCTGACCATCTTCAGAGAGGGCAAATATGGCCAGCAGGACGTGGATGTGGCCATCCTCCAGGCCCTCTTCAAAGGTGAGGGGTGGGAGGATGGGGCAAGGGGAACAGGATGGGGGTCAAGGCACCTCCTACCGCTGCTTGACTTATGGGGTCACCAAAGAAGTCCCCAAACCTTGTTACTGGGGAGAGATGATTATCCCAAGGGCCACGCATCCAAGGAGGCTCCCAGGTGGTGTCTTCTCACTGGGTGACCTCTGCTCTAACACGTGCACTTTGCATGCAGCATCCCGAAACCAGGACCACTTTGGCCGTGAGAACTGGGACCACCAGCTGAAGCTGGCCGTGGCCTGGAACAGGGTGGACATTGCCCGAAGTGAGATCTTCACAGATGACCACGACTGGAAGGTAGGGCCATGCCTGTGCTGCTTGTCTGGTCAGGCTCACAGCTTGCCAGGCACTTCTCACCTCAGCTGTGCCCAGGGAGAGTTTGAAAGGGATTTCTCCTGGACCCTGGACTCCCAGTGCATTAACTGGGGCTGTTCTTCAAAAATGCCCTCAAATGCCCAAAGCAGAGCTAAGCATGCACAAAGACAATTCCTATTTTGTTCAAAAACAGTGTTTTTAAAGACCCACCTGGAACCTAAAATACCTCTTGACAGCTCTGCCCTGTGGTCACTGTTCAAATAATTGTCAATTTGTCTCTAAACTCACCTCACACAGCCTGGTGCTTCTCTGCTCATACCTTATTACAGAGGGGGGCAGGGGCCAGCTCTGCCATCCCTGCCTGGTCCTGCTGTTGAGAAGCCAAGGCTGAGCAGGGTTGTCTGTCCTTCCTGATGGGGCTGTGGAACTTGGAAGGGATTCTCCTATTGCAGTCAACAGTTTGGGTTCCCCCAGCTCACACACCTTTGATGAGACTGGGAAGGGCAGGTGGGAGCTAGGAACCCAAAAGTGAAACATTTGAGGATCCCTGGAAATGTTGAAGGTCAAGCTGGCAACCTGGACACCTGCAAGGTGTCCCTGCCCCGGCAGGGGATTGGAACAAGATGAGCTTCCAACCCAAACTGTCCTGTGATTCTGTGATATTCCTGAACTTCGGATAGGTGCTCTCTACCCTACCCATCCCTCTGCCCAGCAGCCAAGGGGGCAGAAGGCTCCACTGCCAGAGAAAAGTGGCCTCTTCTAACCCCCTGGGAATGTCCCACAAGTTTTAGTGCATGCCACGTGCTCTTTCACATCCAAAGACTCCTCACGTGCTCAGGGACAAAATCTCTGCCCAAGTGAGGAGAATGGTAGGGTGCTGCTCTGAGACCTGACATCTGCCTCTGGCCTGCCAGCCCTCAGATCTCCACCCCGTGATGGCAGCTGCCCTGATTTCCAACAAGCCAGAGTTTGTGAAGCTGTTCCTGGAGCAGGGAGTGCGCCTCAAGGACTTTGTCACCTGGGACACCCTGGTTTACCTCTACGACAACCTGACGCCGTCCTGCCTGTTCCACAGCAAGCTGCAGAAGGTGCTGCTGGAGGAGAGGGAGCACACCTCCAAGGCGCCCAGGCTGCAGCTGCACCACGTCTCGCAGGTGCTGCGGGAGCTGCTGGGCTGCTCCTCGCAGCCGCTGTACCCCAAGCCCAAGCAGGCGGAGCGGCCCCGGCTCTCCATCCCCGTCCCGCACATCAAGCTGAACGTACGCACCCCGCGGGCAGCAGGGAGGGGGCACGGCCTCAGGGAGCTCTCCTGGAGGGGGCAGCTGGGTTTCTGGCCTCTTGGCTGCTCAACAATCTTACTGAAAGTGCCTTTTAGTTGTCTGCCCTGCATTCCAGGTGCAGCTCCCTACAGCTGTAGTGCTGCGGTGCTGGTGGGCAGGACCCGTTGGTGTGGGTGCACAGCCTGATCCCAGCCCTAGAAAAAGGGAAAATCCCAGCATGAGTCCAGTCTAGGCCACCCCTCTAGCTGGGCAAAGTCCTTTCTGTGGGGTGGAGGCAGCACCGGGTGTTTGAGTGGGTTTGTGGTGAGCATTGCACACTTGCAGGTGCAGGGCTCGAGCCTTCGGTCCCTCTACAAGCGCTCTCCTGGCCGAGTCACCTTCACCATGGACCCCGTCCGGGACCTGCTCATCTGGGCCGTGGTCCAGAACCGCAGGGAGCTGGCAGAAATCATCTGGGCCCAGGTATCACAGCCCAGAGAGGCTCATATGGAGCCAAACCTCACAGCCCCTGGAACCTGCTGGGATTTGGGATAGTGGCAGAGCTGTCCTGAGCCTGACCCCAGGCAAACAGGAGCCAGCTAGTCAGGGCACTTAATGTCCATCCCCAGCCACGCCATGAGGCCAAATCCCTCCCTTCCTGGCCAGAAAAGGCAGAGGGGATGTGCTGGGCCAGAAGTGGGCTAGTCAGGCTGACAGAGCCCTCAGGGGCACGGCAGCTGGGGTGGAGAAGGCTTCCACTCATAAACAGCATTCCAGAACAAGAGGCAGCATGGCTGCTGGCACAGTGAACATGCCAAGGAGTCACTTTGTCCCATCAGCCAAGGGCAGGGTTGTTCCCATATTCCCAATATGGGAGTGGGCTATCCACAGGCATTGCAAGCTGTCCATCCTGAGCACTGATCTCTTTGGGCCACCCTCCTTCCTTCCTGTGGGAGCTGGGGAGGGCTTGTCAAGGTTTCTGGGACTTGACAGACAGAGTGCCCATGCTTTCCTTGTCCTCTTCTGTGCCAGAGCCAGGACTGCATGGCAGCTGCACTGGCCTGCAGCAAAATCCTGAAGGAGCTGGCCAAGGAGGAGGAGGACACGGACACCACCGATGACATGCTGGCCCTGGCTGAGGAGTACGAGCACAAGGCAATCGGTGAGCAGGAGGGCTCCTGTGCCCCCCCTGAGCTGCTCCTGCCCCCCTGAGCTGCTCCTGCCCCCCCAGAGCTGCTCCTGCACCCCGCAGGGCTGGTGAGCTTTACCCAGGACATGTCTGGGGGGTGAGAAATGAGGGTCCCATCCTCACAGTTGGGGATTATGTTCCAAAGGCCATGCCCACACGCTGGTGGGAGTACAGGGAGTACCAGTGTGTGGTGCGCTGTCCTGATCCTGCTTGGAAAGGTGACTCTGTGGGTGCCCGGCCCCCGAGCTCAGCCTCGTCTCCCTGGTACTGGCCCTTCCAGGTGTGTTCACAGACTGCTACCGCAAGGATGAAGAGAGAGCCCAGAAGCTTCTCACCCGTGTCTCTGAAGCCTGGGGGAAGACAACCTGTCTGCAGCTGGCCTTGGAGGCCAAGAACATGAATTTTGTGTCCCACGGGGGTGTCCAGGTGGGTTCCCAGCAGTGGTCCTTGAAGAGAATATACCCAACTGTCCCCAAGATCCAGAGCTCTTCGTGGGAGGCTGGGGCACTCTGCCCTTCGGCCTCTGTAGCCAGCACTCCTCTTTCTCCCTCTTCACAGGCTTTCCTAACCAAGGTCTGGTGGGGGAAGCTGTCTGTGGACAACGGCCTTTGGCGGGTGGTTACGTGCATGCTGTTCTTCCCCCTGCTCTACACCAACCTCATCACCTTCAGGTACTTCTGGCACACCCTGGCACTGAGGCAGGGGTTTCCTCCTGCCTCCCCCTGCGGCTGGCTGGGGCAGCTGCCCTGGCATTCCCAGGGCAGCCCAGCCCACGTCCATCCCTGCTCCCAGCAGGGAGAAGAGGCTGCAGCCCATGGGCTGCCTGGCGCGCCTCCGAGCCTTCTTCACAGCTCCCATCGTCATCTTCCTCATGAACACCCTCTCTTACTTCACCTTCCTCCTGCTCTTCGCCTACGTGCTGATGGTTGACTTCCAGCCACGGCCGTCCTGGCGGGAATACCTCATCTACTTCTGGCTCTTCTCCCTGGTGTGCGAGGAGACCCGCCAGGTGTGGACAGGCAGGGCTGAGCGGGGAGGTGGCACAGGAGGGGACACACCCCTCTGGGAGCTCCTGGGAGGTGCCACGCAGCTCATGGTCCCATGCTGCTTCTCGTGTCAGCCCCTATTCCGAGAGGTCCCGGCACGTGGAACCACCAGATCCCCCATCTCTGAGGGCAGGGGTTCTCCTTGGCTGCATCTGGCTTGGCCCTGTACATTTGCAGAAGAAAATGCTGTAGGGCTGGTGGGCTTTTCCCAGGAAGTGTCTGGTGTCTGTTTTGGGAATGTCAGGAGATGGAGGGAGCTCTTCCTTTGGGTGAATTCCCAGCAGGATTTCCAGGTTTTCTTGACATTTGAGATTTTCCAGCTTTTGCTTTAACATCTCAGTGCCTTTCTCCTCCAGCCTGAAGAGCCCCAATGTCCCTGGTGTCCCCATGCTCCTTCCCAGATGTCCCTGTACTCCTCCCATGCCCCTAGAGAAAACCACATAGGCCCAGGGTCAGCGAGAGTCAGCAAGGGTGTCCAGTGATGGCCAGATGATCTGTGTGGTCTCCCCACTCTATGGGGCACATGAATATCTTACACCCAGCCCCTTTTCTCTTCCCAACAGCTGTTGTATGATCCAGATGGACTCGGGGTTGTGAAAATGGCTTCCCTGTACATCAAGGACTTCTGGAATAAGCTGGATATCTGCGCCATCCTCGTCTTCATCGCAGGGCTGACTTGCAGGTGAGCTGCAGAGCTCAACAGTATTTTCACAGAATCATGGAATCTCAGACTGGTTTGGGTTGGAAGGGATCTTAAAGCCCATCCAGTCCCACCCCTGCTTTGGGCAGGGAGACTTTCCACTATCCCAGGTTGCTCCAAGCCCTGTCCAACCTGGCCTTGGAGGCTTCCAGGGATCCAGGGGCAGCCACAGCTTCTCTGGACACCCTGTGCCAGGGCCTCACCTCCCTCCCAGTAATTCCAACCTAAATGATTCTATATGGTTCTATGGTGGCACTGAGGTGCTCCCTTTCCTCTCCTCCATGTCCAGGCTGATCCCATCAACGTTGTATCCTGGGCGCATCATACTGTCCCTGGCTTTTATCATTTTCTGCCTGCGCCTGATGCACATTTTCACAGTCAGTAAAACACTGGGGCCCAAGATCATCATTGTGAAGCGCATGGTGAGAGCTCCCCTCTGTCCTGCTGGGGTGAGGCTGGACCGTCCTGCTGCAGCAGCTGGATATGCCACCCATGTCATCCCATCCTGGAGAGGAGCTTGCTCCAGGACACAGCCATCCTTCCCCTCTCTCTTTGCAGATGAAGGATGTCTTCTTCTTTCTCTTCCTGCTGGCAGTGTGGGTGGTGTCCTTTGGGGTGGCCAAGCAGGCTATCCTGATCCACAACGAGGAGCGCGTGGAGTGGCTTTTCCGTGGCGTGGTCTACCACTCCTACCTGACCATCTTCGGGCAGATTCCCTCCTACATCGATGGTACGGGACACTGGCTGTGACAGCCATGGCACGAGCAGGGTGGCTGCGGCCAAGCTGATGTACCAAACTCATGCTGGCTGGCCCATGGGAGTCCTGCAGAGCTGGCAGTGAGCAGAGCACCTGGGATGGCGCAGATGGAGGTCAAACCCCTGCCTGCTGCTAAGCTCCCTGGTGCTGGCTGCTGTCTGAGAGCAGAACGTGCTCCCCAAGACACCCAAGGTCTGGCCACCATGGAGTCACTCTGTGCTCTCCCACAGGGGTCAACTTCAACATCGACCAGTGCAGCCCCAACGGGACTGACCCCTACAAGCCCAAGTGCCCGGAGACAAACGCGGACAGCAAGACACCCATCTTCCCCGAGTGGCTGACGGTCATCTTGCTGTGCCTCTACCTGCTCTTCACCAACATCCTCCTCCTCAACCTCCTCATTGCCATGTTCAAGTGAGTCTGGGCGGCTCTAGGTGTGGTGGAAGTAGTGGGATCCCACTTGGGGGTTGTAGATGTGGTAGAAGTAGCTGCAGCTCAGGGCTGACGAGGGAGCTGGGCAGAGCTGGGACACCGTTCAGCCACGAAGTGCCCCCTCATCCCCACGGCACGGCTGACACCTGGGCTCTGCCCCAGCTACACCTTCCAGCAGGTGCAGGAGCACACGGACCAGATCTGGAAGTTCCAGCGGCACGACCTGATCGAGGAGTACCACGGGCGCCCGCCCGCGCCGCCGCCCCTCATCCTGCTCAGCCACCTGCAGCTGCTGCTGCGGCGGGGCCTGCTCCGCCGCCCGGCCACGCGCCACCAGCTCAGTGAGGACCAGCGTCCCTCCTGCCCTCCTCCCCTCCCCAGGGCACTGTGCCACGTCCCAGGCATGAGGCTGGGCACAGGGGCTGTGCTCCTGGGGTTTGGGACGGGCAGGGATGTGGCAGCGCCGCCGTCCTCTTCCTTCGGCAGAGGAGAAGCTGGAGAAGAATGAAGAGGCCGCCCTTCTCTCGTGGGAGATGTACCTGAAGGAGAGCTACCTGCAGCACCAGCAGAGCCAGGAGAAGCAGAACACGGAGCAGATGATCCGGGACATTGCACAGAGGTACGGCTGCTCCCTGGAAAGGAAGTCCCTTCTGTCCTTCGGTGTCCTGGGCATGGAAGGGTTGGGATCAGCGCAGGGGTGGCTGCTGAGGGAGTTCCAACCTGCACTGTCTCTCCAGGGTTGATGCGCTGGCAGAGCTGCTGGACTTAGACCGGGTGAAGAGGACGGGGGTAGTAGAGCAAAGATTGGGCTCTCTGGAGGACCAGGTGAGGCAAAACCAGGGCAGGTGCCCAAGAAAGGTGAAATTTTTCCATGGTCTGAGTCAATTGAACTAGAACACAGAATCTCTCTGAATCAATACCCTTTGAGACAGTTTGAGTTTCCTTGCCATTAACATCTGAGGGTTAAAGGTTTATAGGAAAAGTTCTGTTTGGCTCCAAAGTAAACAGGATGCAGGTGGGAAGTGGTGGGATGGTCACCCAAACAGTTAGAGCTGGCCCAGCTCTTCTCCTTGGCCTGGGAGGGCCCTCCAGACCTCCTGGGGACAGAGACTCTCTGTCCCCTCCCTCTGGGGCACTGGGGTGCCCAGGCAGCCAGCCCAGCCTTGGCATATCCTGTTTCCATCTCCCTTTCCACCTGCTTTGTAAAAATATTCCCCTGGAGAAGGTTTTCCAAGGCAGACACCAGGACAGAGCCAGGATCCTGCTGCCAGCAGGATGCCAAGGGCAGCGGTGCCTCCTGCCAGGGCTGGATCCCGTGGCCCTCAGGGAGCAGTGGGGCTGGGGGTGACCCTGTGCTGTGCCCTGCAGGTGCACCAGAGTGCCCAGGCCCTGAGGTGGATGATGCAGGCACTGCGGGGCAATGGCTTCAGCTCAGGCGAGGACGTGCCAGCTGTGGGTAAGCAGAGCTGGCTCCTCCCCAGCAGCAAGGCACAGGTTCCTTTGGTGCTGGGAGGTTTGGTGTCTCCATGAGGTCATCCAGCCCCTCCTCAGTCCATTCCCACCCTCCCCGGGGTTTAAACCAGGACCTGCCAGAAGGGAAGCTGGGGTCCACAGCCCCAGGGGACATCAGCATCCCCATGGAGAGACCCAGCCAGCCCCCTCAGCAGGGCCCCAGTGCACAGTGCTGGACTTGGTGCCCTGCTTTGTGGGACCCTGCTGTCTGTGTCTGCCTCACAGGCTCCTCCAAAGCCTTGGAGACCAAGGAGATTGGCCTGGAGGGGAGAGCCGAGGAGAGCCAGCCCCCGTACCACGTGCTGGCCCGACACCTCCTGTACCCGGGGTCTCACACTCTCCGCTTCCCCGTGCCCGACGAGAAGGTGCCCTGGGAGGTAGGAGCTGTGACTCTGCACGCTGGGGCTGGGAGGAGAAGGCTTGAGGCACATCCTGGCACTGGTGGGAAGAGGAGCCCATCATCCGATTTGAGAGCTGTTCTTCCCAACCCTGGGACCCTTCCTGGAGTCACTGCTTGAGTGACCCCAAAGCAAAGGGCTAGGATCCATTCCTACTAGGAGCTGCAGGGCCAGGAATGCCTGGGGGTGCTTGGTTGGACACAGGGGGTACAACCACCCACCTCTGCATTTCCTGAAGCACAGCTGGCTCAGAGGCAGGCACTGGCCTCCATGGGGGTGTGAGCCCTCCAGCAGAGCCTGCAGCATCATCTGCAGCGTGATGCCACGAGCTGGGCAGAGGAGAGACTGGGCCATTCGGTGTCCCTGGGGTCCCAGCCCCTGCCTCCTGTGCAAGCAGAGGCACAAGCTGGGGGCTGACACAGCCCTGTGTTGTGCAGGTGGATTTCCCACTCTACGACCCCCCTGCCTACTCGGCCGACCACAAGGACATGGCTGTGCAGGACCCCTTCAGCCTGTGAGTGTCCCCCCACGGCTCCCAGCCCTCTCCCCTTCCCCGGATGGCACAGCCAGCCCTCCCTGCCGGGCTGCCTCCCACCCTGCAGCTCCTTGGAGTCTCTGCTGAAGATCAACTACAACACCATGGACGGGCTGATCGACCGGCAGAGCTTCCACGGGCTCTACGCCGTGCAGGACGGGCTGCCACTGTGAGTGCCACTGCCCAGCAGCTGCCTGCCAGGAAAGGCAGGGGACACGGAGAGGCCAGGGCTGCCTGGGCACATCCATCCCACTCCCACTGTCCTACAGCTAATGGTGGGGCAGGGATAACACGACCCAAAAAACACCCCAAGGATGTGGGATGCAGTGGTAGGGAAGGGTGCTGGGGGTGCACGGAGGGTGTCCTCACTCTCTCCCTGGCAGGAACCCCATGGGCAGGACGGGGCTGCGAGGCCGTGGGAGGCTGCACTGCTTTGGGCCCAACCATGCCCTGCACCCCGTGGTGACCCGGTGAGTGTTCCTGCTCCAGCACGGGGCTCGGGGCTGCAAAGGGGCTGTGGGGTCACCTCAGAGAGCTGCCAAACCCCACACTGCCAACGTGACTGCTGCTGGGCAGGGGGGAGCCACGGCCAGCTGCAGCATCACGGGGACCTCTCCCACAGCTGGAGGAGGAACCTGGATGGGTCCATCATAAGGAAGAGCCTGAAGAAGATGCTGGAAGTCCTGGTGGCCCAATATCCCCTGTCTGATGTCTGGGCTCTGCCTGGGGTAAGGGCTGGCAGGAACCAAGGGAAGGGAAGGGAAGGGAAGGGAAGGGAAGGGATCCCACAGAAAAGGGGGAATCACAGGTGTGTGCTGCAGCCTGGCTGAGGAGGTGCCTCTGCCCCTGTACAGAGCAGCTGCTGGGAGCTCCTTACATTCTCCAGCCTCTCCCTCTTTCCTCCATGGCTCCAATCCTCACATCCTTCATGTGATCCTGTTAAGCCATTGCCAAAGCATCCTTTGGCAGATGTTGTATCAGGCAAACTCTGCTTGGGCAGAGCTGCGGACTTTGTGCAGGAGAGGGAGGATGGGAGGCACCAGCAGACCTTGGGGTACCTCCTGCAGTGGTGGCAGGCAACTGCCCAATGGCCAAGCTGGTGGCAGGGAGGGAGGCTGGAGTGTGCTGATGGCAGGCCCCAGGGCTGACATCTGCCTTGGCACAGGGCTCACTGGAGCCAGGAGAGATGCTGCCCCTGAAGCTCAAGTGGATCCTGCGCCGGGAGTTCTGGCCCCAGTTCCAGAACCTGCTGAAACAAGGCACTGAGGTGGGGGCACGCGGCTGTCCCTGTGCTGTCGGTCACAGGAGGGCTTGGGGGCATGTGGGCATCACCTCGGATGACACACAGGTGTCATGTCACGACAGGGACATGGGGACATCACCACAGTGTGGGGACATGTGGGCATCGTGGTGTCACAGGGCCACGTGGGTGGCCCAGGGCACAGAGGCAGGGTGCATCGCCTCTTGGCCACTGCTCCCACCGGACAGCAAGGGGCAGGGGAGGTGAGGATGTGCCATAATTCATGTCTGGAAGTCAGGGAGCAGCCCAGAGATCCAAGGGAAGGCTGCCCACAGCAGAGTCTGTGCCTGCAGCAGTGGCTCCCCATGGCTCCAGCTGCAGCAGAGCAGGGCTCTGGCCTCCAGCAGGGCAGAAAACCCACAGAGTGATGCCCAACCCACCCCTCAGAGAGGTGATGAGGGCTCTGCTCACGTGGCATCTGCATGCACAGGTGCACAAGGGGTACCTGGACGACCCACGCAACACGGACAACGCCTGGGTGGAGACGGTGGCCATCAGCGTGCACTTCGACACCCAGAACGACGTGGAGATGAAGCGGCTGAATTCGGTGAGGGGCTGCCACCCCCGGGGCTCTCTGCCTCAGCTCGCAGCTCCCTGGGCACAGCAGCCAGGTCTCCAGAGCCACATCTCCACAGGACTCTGGCTGCGTGCAGCGGGGGAAGAACAGGGGATGAACGTGGGGTGGCACCTCAGTGTGTGCCCCAAAAGGAAAAGCAGGAGGTTGGGGCTGGAGGTGCTGCTGAGCGTGGCTGGCAGCACACATGTGACATCTGTCCCCTTGCAGTTCCTCCAGGGCTGCGACCCGGAGCTGTGCATCCGCTGGCAGGTGCTGGACAAGAGGATCCCCCTGCACGCCAACCACAAGCAGCTCCTGCACAAGGTCTCAACCCTCCTCGGTGCCTACTACTGAGGCCTCGTGCTCAGCTCCTGCTGCCCCAGAGCAGGCTCTGGCTGGGACCTGCAGCTCCACCCCAGCTGCCCTGGGAGAACGTGGGAGCTGCTGGGGTTGAGATAGTCTGGGTGCCTCTGTGAATGTATGTTGCAGGTCTCTGGGAGGAAAAGTGTCCCCTCCCTGAGGGCATGGGCTGCCTGAGCAGTCACCTGAGCCACCAAGTTCAGCCCCAGCTTGTGTCTTGGTGCTTCCACATCAGCCCACAGCACTAGCCCAGAGCTTGGGCCACACAGAGCCATAGGGCTTTTCCTGTGAGATGGTCCTTCTGTCCACTCCAACCTGCTCTGGGATTTGGGGTGGGCACTGGGGGCTCCACCAGAGTATCCATCACTGCTCCCTGCTCCTGCTCTGAGCCCTGGCAGCCCCCCTGCCACAGCTCCTGAAGGATTGCTCTGGAGAAGGCCTGGAGTGGCTCCTGTGGTGGCTGTACCCATACCTCTGGTTGCCTCAGACCCAACAACATGGTCCTGAGCTGTGACCCAGCACTTCTGAAGGTGTGAGCAGCTCTTGGCTTATATACCTATGGTTTCACAGCCCTGCCCAGGCCCACCTGCCATGCCCCCACTGTCTGTGGTCCTGCTTGTGTATGCTAGCACTGCCTTGTAGCTAAACTCCCCTCCTCTCTCCGAGCAAGGCCCCAGCTAAACGTCACCTGCCTGTCCCCACCCCTTGTGCACAGGGATGGAAGTGGCAGCTTGCTGGGACACAGGTGATCCGTGCTCTGGTGTTCCTTGGGCAGGTAGGGACAGGAGAGGGACATCTGTGTGTCAGCCCCAGGCATCCCTGCTTTTAAGGGGTCTTTCACTCACGTTTTCTGTGGCCTGCCATGGGGACAACAAGGCACAGTGGATAAATTTTTTCATCATCCAGAAGAGCCCCACGGTGGCATCTTGTGCTTGGGACTGCTCAGGAAAGGATTCTGGTTCCCCACCTCCTCCCAGTGGATCAGACACCGGCCAGCCAAGGCTGCTCATCCCACACTGGTGGCCACCATGGCACAACTGCAGTTTCACCAGTGATGCACGGGGTTTGGCGAGGGGAGGGGGCTCAGCCTGGCAATGCATTCAACCCAGCTCAATAAACCATTATTAAACACTGCAGGCTGCTGGTGTCTCACAGCTGTTTAACCAGGGGCTCTTCCTGGGGGTCATTCTTGGAGCACACCTCCAGGCTAAGCCCAATTCCACCCCAACCCTGCTGTACAAACTCACTTTGGCACAGCCTCACCCCCAGTGATGGCTGGCTCACAGAATGGTGTGGGTTGGACGGGATTTCAGTGATGGTTTCATTTCCAGCCATGGGCAGGGGCACCTTGCAGGCTGCTCGAAAGCCCTGGCCGTGTTTAGAGCTGATGTGGAGCTGTGCTCCCAAGTGCTGGCCTGGCACCTTCTCCCACTGCCCCAGACTGATGTCTGCTCCTGCTCCCCTCCGGGGAGGGACGATCGTGCCTTACAGCAGCAGATGAAGCTTCTAGACTCTCAGCCTCCAAAAAACCAGCGGAAATCTCATTAGCAGCGCTCATTTCTGCGCACCGGGCTCCGCGCTGCCGCTCTCCCGCAGCCCCGGGGTTCCGCCTGCTGTCCCCGCTGCCCCCGCCCCGCTCCCGCAGCAACAGGTGGGGCCGGCCGGGATCCGAACCGGCACCGAACCGGCACGGCAGCCACAGCCCGAACGGTAAGTGACCGCGGGCCCCGGGCGGGGCAGCGCCGGGTCCGGGCAGGGCTCAGGGCGGGCCGGAGCATCGCCCCGCACAGCCCGGGCACGGCGGGGCTGCGGCTCCTGGGGCTCCCGAGCCCTTCCACGCGGCACCGCGTACTCCTTGTTCCCCGGGAACAGAGACGTCCCTGTTCCCCCCGTCAGAGCCCGGGGCGTTTTGCAGGGTCAGAGGATTCCCGGGAAGCCCAGCTTCAAACCCCCGGGCAGGATCCACTGCCGGGGGCAGGGCTGCGGGCACAGCTGCAGACAGCGTCCTTCGGGTATGAGCACACCGCGTCCCTCAGGTGTGAGCATCCCCCTGTGGTACCCTGAGCACGGGCACGCCTGAGGGATGCTGCTGCTACCGGGGGAATGCCATTAGCAGAAGGATTCTGGTACCAGAGGGACAGCAACTTGGTGCCCATAATGACTTTACATGGGACATTAATTCCCATGAGAAATGCTCCCTTGGCCTCCCAGATCTCCCCTCCATGAGGATCTCTTTTCCCAGGCTGGCCAAGGCAGCAGCAGGGACAGGAGCAGCACCAAAGGCAGAGGAAAGGTGTCCCACTTACTTCACCTCCTGCCTCGCTCACCCCTGGCAGCACTGGGGTGTGCTTTGGGGTTCCTACACCACCCCTTTTACTGTGCTAGGCAGTGGCTCCTCCCTTCCCCTCCCACCCCCAGAGCCAGGCTGTCAAACCACACTCTTTGTTTACTTTAAAAAAACAAACTCACCTCCAAACACTTCTTTGGTGAAACTCGTGGGAACCTGGCTTGTACCAGCTCACAGACCAGAAGGGAAGGGAAGGGAAGGGAAAGCAAAGCAAAAGAGCTCCACATCTTGTTACTTAAAACCCTGGCGGTGATTAAATCAGTCTGATGATCCTTACAGTCTGACTCATCATTTTTTTTAAACACTCAGGGCTGGTGAGGTAGGGATTTACTGCTGCTGCTCTCCAGCAGCAATCCCCCCTGGAAACTGGGCAGCAGGATGGGGCAGAACGTCCCGGGCTCATCTCCACACCCCATCTGGCAGCTCCCTTTGTCCACCTAGGTGGTCTCTGCAGAGACAGGGGTTTCTATTTTTAATTAATCCAAATTAAGCTGTCCTGGGAAAGATAGCCAGTGTCACTCCACCCTTGTGAGCCCAGCCTCTCACCCCTTTGCCAGGGCACACCACACACGAGCCATGCCCGGTGTTCCAGGAGATAATGCTGTGTCACATCCCCTGCACCCACAGCTTCCCTCAGCCATGGGAGAGGCCTTGCAGGGGCGCCCAGGAGCCGTCCTGCTGCCCCGGGGAGCTGCCAGCAGTCATGCTGAGCTGCCTGCCTGCAAGATGACCCTCACCACCAGCAGCACCAGCAGCAGCACGTCGGCGCCCAGCGTGGCCCAGGCTTTCTTCTGCCTCCTGCTCTGCATCCCCTGGGGCAGCTCCTGCCCGCCCAGCTGCCAGTGCACGGAGCGGGCGGGGGCCAAGGCCGTCCTCTGCAGCTCCCAGCGCCTGGAGGAGATCCCCAAGGACATCCCCAGAGACGTGGTGCTCCTCAAGCTGGACGCCAACAGCATCACCAGGATCCCCAGCAACGCCTTCAGGCACCTCTCCCACCTGCAGGAGATCGACCTCTCCGGGAACGCCATCGAGAAGATCGACAGGGCGGCTTTCAGAGGGGTGGCAGCCGGGCTGAGGAGCCTCGACCTGTCCGGCAACCGCATCCGCAGCATCCCCAAGGAGGCCCTGCTGGCCCTCAGGGCCGAGCTGCGGCTGGCCAACAACCCCTGGCACTGCGAGTGCGGCCTGCAGGAGCTGCTGTGGGAGGCGCGCCTGGACCCGGCCTCGCTGCGGGACGTCACCTGCCACACGGCCCCGCGGCAGGAGTACGTGGGCAAGCCGCTGCTCCAGGTGCTGGACGCCGGCGCCAACTTCTGCGGCGCGCGCCCGAGGAGCACGGACGTGGCCGTGCTGGTCACCATGTTCGGCTGGCTCGCCATGGTGGTCGGCTACGTCGTGTGCTACGTGCGGCACAACCGGGAGCGCTCCTGCGGGCACCGGGAGCGGCTGGGCACGCTGCCGGGCGCCCAGGCCCGTGTGGAGAGCACCAGCACCGCCCTGTAGAGCGGGGCTGGGGCCGGCTTCAGGCTTCTTCCTCACAGGGAGCCCCTGGCAGCTGGTGGGCATCAAGGCTTCTCGGTGGGATTCTGCAGTGCTTTCTTTGGTTGAGTGCCACCAGCCCCCTCCCCAGTGACACTGGAGTGAGTGTGGGCAAACGACATGGGGGAGGGATCCAGGGACACCCTGTGTGGGCCTGTCCATGCTGACCAGGGACTTGGACATAATACTTGTCCCCCAGGTTGTAGGGACACGCAGCCCCAGCCAGAGCTGGGCTTGCAGGGAATGCAGCCCCAGTCGCGTGCTTGTGGCTGGGAGAGAACGAGTCCCTGGCAGGGAGAGATGGGCTCTGGGGCCAGGCGGTCCCTGGGGTGCAGAGGGTCACTGCAGAGGGGTCACCCCATCCTGGCTCCAGTGAGGCATCAGCCTTGCCAAGGGCAGGACAGCCCCCCCCCCAAGGCCCTCACTACCAGGGGAGCTCCAAAACCTCTGATTTCCTCAATAAAGCCCTGCACTTAGGAAAAGCCCTCAGGGTTTGTGCTGTGCTGGGACATGAGTGGCCAGGGAGATGGGTGGCCAGGGAGGGTGGTGGTGCTCGTGGTGCTTGGGGGGCTTATCCTAATTCAATCTGTGCCAAAGCAGAGCAGCCTGAATTCAATGTACCAGCACAACTCCCATTAGGTGCCACCCCCTCCCACCCTCAGCTGAATCTCAGGCAGGGACCAGTGGCCAAATACATCTGGTCTTGCCTTATCTTGCCCTTCCTGGGGGCTGAATTAGGGTTGTTGCTCACAGCTTATTGATGGAAGCAAATCAAATTCTCCCTTTTGTCACAAGGGAGAAATGGCCCTTCCTGGCAGAGCCAGCTGCACTGAAGAGGGAGAGGAGGGAGGGATGCAGAGGCTCACCCTGCAGGTCTGGACCCTGGAAAGGCTCAGGCTGTGACCCCCAGCCCTTCTTGATGGGGCTGGCACCTCATGAGTGCTCCCCAGTGCCAGGGGGGTGGCTCAGCCCAGCAGGAATCCTGGCTCTGGGGAAGGCTGAGAGGTGCTCTGGGACACTCAGGTGAGGCAGGGGGTCCTGGGTGGGGGGGACAGAGGGGCACCCTCACCCCAGCACACTCGGGTGCTCAGGGGCACCTCGTCCTCAGTGGGCTACCCATAGCCATGGACATTCAGGGGTGACTTGGTGGGTGGAGGGATGCCTCTGCCACAGGCAGAGCAGCTGGGTTACCCATGGGGGAGAAAGGCTGGGTGCACACAGTTTATTAGAGCTCTGGTTAAGCAAAAGAGTCCCCCAGCAAAGGCGAGGAAAAGAAAAGAGGCCACAGTTTCACCTGAAGCAGGTTTGGGTTTTTCCCACTCCCGTGGTAGCTGGATGGGTCCAAATGTAAAGCAGGTTTTCTCAGGGGTCCCTAACCCCACACAAAGGTGCACGGACCAGCAAGGACCAGCACTGGCCCTCGAGCACACCAACAGGTCTGCAGAACACACACAACACTTGAGGGAGACCCAACCCAGCCATGGCAGAGTGGCAGGGTGGGCAGGCACCTGTGGCAGTGGCATGGAGGTGACAAGAATGGCTGCAGTGTCAAACCAGATGGTCCTCAGGAGCATCACAGCCCCAGGCAGGCAGAGCCAAGCCTGGACACGCTTTTCCCCACAATTTCTCACAGTTTACTCCCCTCTGCCATGCACCCATCCCAGCAGCTCATGCTCTGCTCTGCCTCTTCCTTCCCTGGCTTTGTGCAAGCTTTGGCCACAGCTGCTGGCAGCTCTGGGTCCCTCCTGGGGACTGGAAACTGCCAAGCACCATGGCCCTGGTAAGCCAGGGGGTGCACCCAGCCTCCAGCAACCTTGGGTAGGACATGGAGCATGGTGGCAGAGCTTTCCCAGGAGAAACAGCGCCTGGACAAGGCTGCAGGGAGCCTGGAGCTCCCTCCTCCTCCTCCTCCCTTCCTGCAGAGCATTCAGCCAGCCAGCCCAGCTGATGCTGAGCCATTCCCGGGCTCTGTGGTCCATCTCCACCTGGCAGCCCAGCTGGTCCCGGCGTGTCTCAGCTGCCTCAGGTGGTTTTCAGCCGGAGCACCTTGGAGAGCGGCTCCCTGGCGCTGGAGTAGAGCAGGTAGGAGCCCTCAGCGGTGTGAAACGCCTCCCAGTCCCTGCAGCCCACCGTGGGGAGCTGGTGGGCTGCCACGAAGCCCTCGTAGCCTTGCCACCTGCACAGGGAAGGCAGTTAGCTCCTGGGGCTGGGCTGGGCACCCGGGAAGGGCAGGGAGCTGAGCCATGGAGCTGCCATCCCCCAGCTCCCTGCTGTGGCTCAGTTTGGGATGTCCCTCACCAGGGCTTCCCATCCCTGCCTGGAAGCAGGGAGCAGTCCCACCATGCTCCCTGGGCAGGTGAGCAGGCTGTGCCCTGCAGGGGGGTCCTGCAGGGAGCAGCCCCCAGCCTGTCCTCTGCAGTACCTGTAGATGATGCTGTTGACAGAGAAGGTGAAGCCATCGAAGGAGTTGGCCACCACCAGGAAAGAGTCGTCTCCCACTGAGAAGAACTCCCAGTCCAGGGCACTGGGGATGGAATGAGCAGAGGGACAGGTGAGGTGACCTCTGTGTGGCTCTGACACCCTGAGCACACACAGAAAACCCTGCTCTTCCCAGGCTGCTCCTGAAAGACATCCACCCTCATTCCCAAACCTAGCCCTTCTCCCAGCTCCCACTGGGACTTGGTGCCAAGGAGCCATCACCCTCCCCACCTCTCACCAGTCTCAGTCCCTGGGAGTGTGAAGCCTGCAGGAGCCCTCCAGGAGACAAGCAAGAGTTAAACTGAAAAAGGAGAGGCCCTGCCACAGCTGCAGCCATCCCATCCCTGGAATGTCCAAGGCCAGGTTGGACAGGGCTTGGAGCAACCTGGGCTAGTGGAAGGTGTCCCTGCCCATGGCAGGGGGTGGAATGAGGTAGGCTTTAAGGTCCCTTCCCCCCCAAATCATTCTGGAATTCTGTGAGACCTTTGGATTGCTCAGACTGAGGAGCACCCTGAATCCTTGCACAGGTACCTGTAGGTGAGAAGGTCCTGGAATTTAACAAACATCTGGGCCGTGATGTTCAGCTCATAGATGGAGGAGTTGATGGCATAGAAGTTGGAGGGTGCTGGCATCCCGCTGTCATAGCTGTGGCTGTTGGCAACAGCCAGGAAGACTCTGTCCCCAATGTGAAAAACCTCCCAGTCGGCTGCACCAAATGTCTGTGGGGAAGGAGGCCGTGAGAGGCTGGATGTGCTGCCCTGCCTAAGCACAGAGGGGGGACTGAGGAGCAGTGGCCAAGCCTTACCAGGATAGACTGGAAGAGCTGGAAAGAGCCACGGAGCCAGATGTAGATGTGTGAGTAGATCTTGGTGGATGTGCCATTGAAGGTGTTAGCTACAGCCAGGAAGGAATACGGTCCGATGGTGAAGAATTCCCAGTCGTAGGCTCCAGAGGTAGGAATGGTCTGGTTAGTTTCAAACAGCCTTGTCCTGGGGTTCCACCTGTATATCACACTGTCTATATTGTGGTTGTTCCCTGGGGGAGACAGATGTGCACCATGAGGGACAGCAATTCCTGCTTTGTGTAGGAAACAAGACCCCAAAGCAGGCTCAGCTACGTTAATATTTGCCAGCAGGTCACGAGGCTGCTTGCAAGTGACTTATTGCTCCCCAAGAAGTAGCCAAAGAGATTCTACAGCCTTCATCCCTACCTAAAAATCCCCTCCATCCCTACCTAGTGTCTCCATTCCTAGAGCCTCCGTCCCATGGAGCACACCAACAAGTGCACAGCAGCAGCTTTGTGGCAGCCCTGGCAGAGGAGGGACAGGCAGGGGCTTTATCCCCACACAAGCAGCACTCCCTGCCAGCACCCCAGGGTGGGCAAGCTCTGCTGGCTGTCCCACAGTCCCAGCTGTGTCCCTATGCCACAGCACAGGTCACAGTTGAGATGGCCACAATACACAGAGTGTCACCACACAATTTCAGGAGGACTCAGCCCATACAGAGTAACACCACATCACTTCAGAGGGCTGCAAGTTCTGCCTTTCTGGTTCTTTATCCCAGGCTTTTATCCCCTCCTGTTGATGCCCTGCCCCTGTGTGCCCTCTGCTCCCTTTGGAGGTTACTCAGAGCCCCTGGGCACTCCATGGCTCATTGCTGTCAGTGCTGCTCACAGCTGTGCCCACTGGGGATGGGGCTCAGCCCCACCCCAATCACCACACACTCTGTGCCTACATCCCTCAGCTCCTGACACTGGGGGCTTCCCCCTGTCCTAAAGCACGTGCTCCATCAGCTCCTGGGCTCTGCTCAAGCATCTCCACCTGTGTGGGACCCCGCAGGCTTTAGATCCTTATTGCAACAGGGACTGGGGCAAAGAAAGGCTGCAGGAAGAGTGGGAATGGCCACATGGATAAGTGGCAGCTCCGCAGGGACTGAACCTCCAGTCCCCCTCAGGGAAACATCCCCACTTTGGCTTGGCCATGTTGGTCTCACCCCTGTGTGATGTGCATGGCTGGCAAACTGCCTCAAGGGAAGGTCTCACTCTGATGGAGTCCAACAGGAGACACAGGGAGTGTCCAGCCCAGCCCACAGGTGCCCAAGCAGCCTGGTGCCAGCTCTGAGCCTGGTGCCAGAGGCACTGATGCCCCCTGAGCCAGCCCTGATGGCAGGGAAGGAGCCACTGGCTCATCTGAGCCCAGCTGGGAGCACCCCACAGAGCTGTGCTGTCATCCAGGGCTGCACATCCCAGCCCAGAACAGCTCCCTGGGGAGGGGAAGGGGGCTGGATCATGTCTGCAGGGTGTCAGGGAGGGAGCTCAGCTGGCTCTCACTCAGTTCCCCGTGTGCCCACAAAGCTGGGGATCTGGCTTCACAAAAGGCTCCACCTGTGGCACTAGCAGGTTACGCAGTATTGGGGATAAAACTGAAAATAAGCAGAAAGATTCAGCACAGACACCATCCCCACTCCTGTCCTTGTCCCCTGCAGCCAGAAACCCACAGGGTGGCTGTCACCCCCTTGCTTTTCTCTCCTCTCAAGGCGCTGGGTGTCCTGGGGCACCCCAGGCGTGCTCACCTCCCCTGCCCTCCTGAGCATGCAGGGGCAGCCTGCTCCGGGCAGGGCACTGCCAGGGCCCCAGACAGCACCCTGCAGGCAGCACTGAGGGCTGGGTACCTTCTCTGTGGTTGACCACAGCAAGAAAAGCCTCTCCCTGGATGACAAAGGCCTCCCAGTCCCTGGCGCTGTGCGTGCTGATGCGCTGGTACGCCACGAACTTGGCTTTCCTGCGGCTCCACTTGAAGATCACCGAGAACTCCTGACCCCTCTCATCCTGCTCAAAATTCGCCACCGCCAGGAAGATCTGGGAAAAGAAAAGCCAGGATGGCTTGGGTTTCTCCTCTCAAAGCAGCACGGGCAAGGAAATGCAGGGGGAGGTGGGATGGAGTGGCTGGTGTGGCCCTGGCTGGGGTTCTTGAGCTGTCCCCAAGCAACACAAAGTGGGGACAGGGACCCAGTGGCCTGTGGGGGTCCTGGAGGATGGCAGGGGCACAACTGGCAGCCAGCGGCTGTTAGACAAGGTGGGAGAGAGCTGAGCTGTCTGCACTCACTCTCCAGCCCCAGGAATGGGGAGCATGGACATGAAATGCACGGGGGAAGGAGGGAGGTTCAGCTGACAAACGCCCCTGCAAGTAAAGGTGGTTCAGAACAAAAAAAAGGCAGGTATGATAATGATAACAATGACAATAATGATAACAATTCCCCTGAGAGAAAACTCTGGTTTTTCAGACCAAGCAACCCCTGTGAGAGTGTAAGAGACAAGAGTGGGGCAGCAGAGGTGGCCAAGTGCAAGGCAGGGAGCACATCCAAGCTCTGTCATGCTGTGCCACCCCAGGGTCCCTCAGATGGAGCAGCAGAGATTACACCCCAGTTTGGGGCACAAAGAGGCACAGGGCCACAGCCCACAAAGAGGAAAGGGTCAGTGGGGGTTCTCCAACCTCCTGGCCTGTACAGGACCAGGGCTTTGTGCAGCCAAGGAGTAGCCAGCCCAAGGCCAGGGCTGTGCTGGGCTGTCCCCCTGTCCTCCCACAAAAAGTGAATCCCCAGCTCTGCTCTCTCTGCAAGCACCAGTCCAAGGAGCCCCTTTGGGGCATTCCCAGAAACAGCTTCAGTGGGAAGAGAAAACCCTGGAGACACAGCCAGAATGGGTCATGACAGACGGGGAGCAATCCCAGCTTCCCTGGGAGCCCTGCACAGAGCTGGCTCTCAGCAGATGGCTGTCCTGGGTTCCTCCAAAGGGATATTTAGCCTCTCAGGGAGAGGAACCAGGCAAATCCTCTGCTCAAGCCCCAAGGCAGATTGCCCAGGGGAGAAGAGATAGCTCTGAATTCCTGGAATAATTAAAAAGCAAGAGAGTTTTAAAATGCAGCAGGTTGGATTCAGTGGGTCTCAAGAGGGAACTGCAGGCCCTGATGGCTCTTGAAGACCACAGGCAGATCTCTGAGATGCAGTTACCTATATTCTCTAAACCATGCCCAAGCCTCCAGGCTTCAGAGAATCCAGCGCTGGGCACCTGCAATTTAATGCACTGAAACATGGGGGCACCTTCCTGGCAGCCTCACCTTCTTCCCAATGGTGAAATACTTGCAGGACTGAGCTTGGTGGGTGGGGATGTTCTGGTAGTGCACAAACTTGCCCTCAGTCCACCTGTAGATGGCCGAGCCCGGTGGCGTGAGCCGGTTGGCCATGGCTGCAAAGAGCCCCAGCCTGGGGATGCTGAACACCTCGATGCCCATCGTCTCCGAGTTGGTCACCAGGTTCTGGTACTCCTCCACGTAGTCCAGCCTCTGTTGGACTGGCAGCCCACAAAAAAAGAGAGGGATGGGGTTAAAACCAGGTGGGTTTAGCTGGAGAGGGCCCCATGAGGGCCCTGCTGCTGTGCAGAGCTCTGAAGGTCCTGGTGCCCCCGGGGGTGAAGGGCCAAACCAAGGGGTGGTAAGAGGCTGGCTGCAGCACTTCCAGCCCCACCCAGCCCTGCCTGGCCTCCAGCAGAGAGCAGAGTGTGTCCTTTGGGAGCAGGAAAGCCCCCATGGCATGGATTTTGATCATTTTGGTGTATTTATCCTCAAGAGAACAGGGAGGAGATGACAGCAGGAGAGGTTAGGGAAGACTAAGACAGCATCCATGCCAGAAATTGGAGCAGAAAGCTCCAGTGCAGCCCTGATAGCAGATGGATGGGTACTGGAAGGGACAAGTGGCAGAAGGGGCAGTGCTGGTGGCACCAAGGGGCACAGGTCAGTAAGGCCCTGGATGAGCTCTCCTTGGGGAATCAGGGACACCGTGCAATCCTGATGGCTTCCAGAGGTAGGGAAGGGTAGGGGGCCCAGTCACTGCTAGCTGCTGTGGGGAACAAATGGCTCATCCAAACCCACCCTGTGGGTATCGGCAGAAGAAATATGCTGGGAGAGGAGGGAAGGGAAGATCAGTTAGGGACTTATCCCATCCCCCATGTCCTCTCCAGGGATGCTGGGAAGACAGCCTGGAGTCAGTGAGAGTGGCAGTGGATGAAATCCATGTCACTATTGAAGAACACCCATCCATCCCATTGCCTTTCCCACCTTGGTACTCCTACTGTTTTCCTTACAAAATGTCCCACCAGAGCCCAGATGACACTGAGACCTGTGTCTGCCACCCTCCCAATCACTCCCAGTATTTCTGGCAGCTGCTGGGTCTCCTTGTTTCCCCTTATCCATCCCACAAACGCTTCAGCACTGGGGCAGCACCCCAACACCCCGAGCATGGCTCTCCCTGGGTTGAGCTGCCCTGCTCAGACAGGTCAGGAGCTCATCCTGCCCACAAAATTCCCAGGAGACACAGATAATGTGGAGGCACCACAGAGGCATGAAATCCAGAGGTGCTCTGGAAGTGTCATGGGCACTGAGAGCAAAGCAAGGCCTGGCCAAGCAGAGCAGACACAGGGGGACACCCCAGCCCCTCACTGCTGCTGATTCCCATCCCAAAGGGGCCTCGAGGGCAAATCTCAGCTCCTGCTCTGCTGCAAGGCTCTCCTTCCCTCCCCAGAGTGCCAGCAGCTCCCCGGGGTACCTTCCAGCATGGAGAGCCAGGCGCTGCCGTTGCAGAGGTACAGCCCTCGGCGGGAGGCGTTGAACCAGAACTGAGCCTTCTCCTGCTTGGAGCAGCGTGGCCGGGCCCCCAGGGTCACCTTCATGTCAGTCTCTGGCCAGGGGAGGAGCGAGGAGCCTCTCAGTGCACACAGGGAGCAGCAGAGAAGGGGAAAACGCCCTGGCCTCATCCTGATGATGGGCATCAGGCAGTGGGGAAAATGGAATGCCAGCACAAATCTGGGGAGCCACAGACTGGGACAACTCACTGTGTGGGGCCACTGACACGAGCCCAGGGACCCGGGCATGGCCACCCTGTCTGTTCAGGGAGATTTTGGACAGGGATCCCAGGGATTGAGAAACAGAGGGTGCTGGGAACAGGAACTCCCTCCTCCTCTCTGCTCCTGCTCCCTTCCCAGCCCCTTGCCCACAGAGGTGGAGGGGCCAGCAGAGCCCTGCCCTGGGGCACTGACCGTAGGGGTATTTGAGCACCTCGTTGCTCACTGGCTTGGCAGGGACATCCTGGAGGACACTGGGGACAGAGAGCGTTGCTACTTTGAAGTTCACAGCGTGGCATATCCGGGGGGTGGCATCAGCTCCTGGCAGCAGCACAAGCTGTCTCAGCAAGCCCTGAGAAAGTGGGAGCAGAGGATGGAGACCAAGACCCACAGATCACAGAATGGGAATTACACGCACAAGCTGTCTCAGCAAGCCCTGAGAAAGTGGGAGCAGAGGGATGGAGACCATGTCCCACAGATCACAGAATGGGAATTACAGGCAATCCGTGCCTTGGATTTCCTGCCTGACTTCTGCTTGTTGCCCTCCCTCCTGGGATGCAGAAGTGCCCACGGGATTCATGCACTTCTGCCAGATGCCCGGCTGGGGCAATCCCACAGCTGATGTAAGGGGCACGGGGCATGGAGCAGTGCCTTGCCGTGCCTCCACATGGGAAGGACCCACAGCCTCCTCTCCCTCCTGTGCCGTGGCCCAAGCCCTGCCAGCATAAAGGACTAAGAGGGCTGTGGGTCATCCCACAGCCAGCCACGGGCACCCACGAGCCCACCTGGGCACCCGGGGCAGCCCACACCACGGGCACCTACCGTGAACACGCCTTTCCTCCTCCGCCTGCTGCCCAGGTAGAAGCTGGCTCTCCTCACCGACAGCGAGGCTGGAAATGGAGTCTCCACCACCCTGGGGATGGGCAGAGAGGAGGTTTCACACAAGAGGACGATTTCACAGCTGGCCAGAGGAGATGCCGATGAAAGAACATCACCCTGCCCGCCCTGCCGGCTGCGCTGCCCCAACCTACACATCCTTGGGGACGCTGCAGTCCACGGTCAAGGAGAAGGACTGGCCGGAGACAGCCAGGACGAGCGTGTGCCACTGGTTGTCGGAGAGGGACACGTTGGGGAAGGTGACGCGGGTCTGCCAGCCGCCGGCGCGCTCCTGGCTCCAGAAGAGGAAGTGGAGCTTGTCGGGGGCGTAGCGCAGCCCCACTAGCACGCTGGGGCTCCCCTCGGCCATCAGCGTGAAGATGTACTCGTTCCTCTGCGGGAGGGCACGGGCTGGCACCTGCGGGGCCACGCTGTGCCCGCGCTGTGCCCGCTCCGTGTCATTACCGTGCCCGCTCCGTGCCTGTACCGTGCCTGCGCTGTGCCCGCTCCCTGCCATTACTGTGCCTATACCGTGCCATTACTGTGTCCGCTCCGTGCCCGCTCCATGCCCGTACCATGCCCGCACCGTACCCTCACTGTGCCCACACCGTGTCCACTCTGTGCTCGTACCGTGCCCGCACAGTATCCACACCGTGCCTGTACCGTGCCCGCTCCATGCCCGTTCCGTGCCATTACCGTGCCCGCTCTGTGCCCATACCTAATTCTCACCGTGGATGTACTCGTTCCTCTGCGGGAGGGCACGGGCTGGCACCTGCGGGGCCGCGCTGTGCCCACTCCGTGCCCACTCCGTGCCCACTCTGTGCCCACTCTGTGCCCGCACCGTGTCCGCACCATGTCCACACCATGCCCGCACCGTGCCATTACCGTGCCCGCACAGTGCCTGTACCGTGCCCACACTGTGCCCACTCCGTGCCTGTACCATGCCTGCTCCGTGCCATTACCGTGCCCATACCGTGCCCGCTCCATGCCTGTACCATGCCATTTCCATGCTATTTCCATGCCATTACCGTGCCTGTACCATGCCCGCTCCATGCCCGCTCCGTGCCATTACCGTGCCATTACCATGCCATTACCGTGCCGTTACCGTGCCGTTACCGTGCACGCACAGTATCCACACCGTGCCTGTACCGTGCCCGCTCCATGCCCGTTCCGTGCCATTACCGTGCCCGCTCTGTGCCCATACCTAATTCTCACCGTGTCCACACCGTGCCTGTACCGTGCCCGCTCCGTGCCCACACCGTGCCATTGCCGTGCCATTACCGTGCCCGCACCGTGCCCGCTCCTTGCCTGTACTGTGCCTGTACCTAATTCTCACCATGTCAACACCGTGCCCGCCGTGCCGTTACCGTGCCATTACCGTGCCGTTACCGTGCCGTTACCGTGCCACTGCCCGGCCGCGCTCACCTTGGCGGGGCGGCGCAGCGCCCGCAGCGTGGCGATGATGGAGAACTCCTCGGGGAAGCGGTCGCAGTGGACGAAGAGCCGCGAGGCGGGGAAGGCCAGGGCGCGGGGCGGCGAGGCCGAGAGCTGCAGGCCGAGCAGCCCCCGAGCCCGCAGCACCCGCACGCCGCGGGCCGGGGCCCCGGGCGGCACCGCCTCCGCCAGCACGTCCAGCGGGCGCAGCTCTGTGCGGGACACAGCGCGGGTTTATCAGGGTTTGTCGGTGTTTGTCAGCGTTTGTCAGTGTTTGTCAGTGTTTATCGGTGTTTATCGGTGTTTATCGGTGTTTATCGGTGTTTATCCGTGTTTATCAGTGATTATCGGTGTTTATCAATGTTTATCGGTGTTTATCCGTGCTTGTCAGTGTTTGTCAGTGTTTATCGGTGTTTGTCAGTGTTTATCAGTGTTTATCAGTGTTTGTCAGTGTTTATTAGTGTTTGTCAGTGTTTATCAGTGATCATCGGTGTTTATCAGTGTTTGTCAGTGTTTATCGGTGTTTATCAGTGTTTATCATTGTTTGTCAGTGATTATTGGTGTTTATCGGTGTTTATCGGTGTTTGTTTATGAGTGTTTATCGGTGTTTATTGGTGTTTATCAGTGTTTATCGGTGTTTATCAGTGTTTGCTTATCAGTGTTTATCGGTGTTTGTTGGTGTTTATCAGTGATTATCAGCATTTACCAGTGTTTATCGGTGTTTGTCAGTGTTTATCAGTGTTTATCAGCGTTTATCAGCGTTTGTCAGTGTTTGTCAGTGTTTATCAGCGTTTATCAGTGTTTATCAGCGTTTAACGGTGTTTGTTGGTGTTTATCAGTGTTTGTTTATCAGTGTTTATCAGTGTTTATCAGTCTTTATCCGTGTTTATCAGTGTTTATCCGCGTTTATCAGCGTTTATCGGTATTTATCAGTGATTATCGGTGTTTGTCGGTGTTTATCAGTGTTTGTCAGTGATTATCGGTGTTTATCGGTGTTTATGAGCGTTTATCAGTGCTTGTTTATCAGTGTTTATCCCCGCTGCGGGATGCGGGTGCGCGCCCAGCAGCCTGCCCGGTGGAAGAGCATCGCCCCGTCCCCTGCTGCAGGGTGGGATTTGCCCTTCGGACACAAGGCTGGCACGGCACCGCTGGGGCGGCTCTGAGCGCTGGCACCGGAGCCGGGAGATGCCAGCCCGGCAGCTCCTCGGGATGCAGCGGCAGCAGCAGCCTCAGCCAGGAGGGCAGGCAGGGCTGCGGTGCCGCAGAGCGGCTCTCAGGACAGCCAGCTGTCCCCATCCCTGTCCCCCCAGGACAGCTCCACCCCTCGGGTCCCGTCCAGGCTCTCCCAGCCCAGCCCTAATTGCACACACGCACACGCACTCTCCCGGCAGGCACCAAAACCACTCATTATAAATAATTACCCTCTCCCCGGAGAGGAGAACGCCGTGCCAGCCCCAGGGCATCGCCCCGGTGGGAGCACACGGCACCGCAGCTCCAGAAAGTGCCACCCCACGGAACAATGCCAGGGGTGGCACAGGAAGGGCTGGAGCAGCTGTGGGGACTTCTCCTGCACCCTCCTGGCTTTACTTTTGAACGCTGCTCTGGCAGAGAAGGGAGCTGCTGCCCGAGAGATGAAGCAGCACTTGGCTGCACTAAACATCCCTGGTTCCATCCCGCCCCGCTGAGAGCTGGCTTTTAGCTCCAATTTGTACTAATAAATGCGGGCTGCTGGGGCACGGCGGGAGGGCTGGGAAGGAGGGAGCTGCGAGCAAGGCTGGCTGTGTGTCTGAATCCAAACCAGCTGCGGAAGGGAAGCGCTTCCTGCACACACGCCTGGCCAGCCCAGCCCAGCCCCAGGTGGGCAGAGCCAGCAGGAATGTGCTCGTGTGGCTCCATCCGGACCAGAGCAGGGAGATGGGTGAGGTCCTTCCCACCCTGGCAGCTCTGCGTGCCCCCTGCCCGCCCCGCTGCTGGTTTAAGCTGCTCCTAAAGCAAAGTCTTGGTGGGGGAGTTTTAACTGGAACAGCTCATTTCAGAAATGCATCACTCGGGCAACGGCCAGTTCCTGTTTTTCCCAGCAAAAAGTACAAGCTGAACTCAGGCTTGGATTTGCAGAGGGGTTTAGGAGCCCCCAGTTGCCCCTGAGATGCTGAGGATGAAGAGGGGAGAGCTCAGCTGGTGCTGGAGGTTGTGGGCCAGGAAGGGGCCAAGTCCTAAAACCAAACCCAAATCCCTAAATCCAAAGGTCTGCCTCCCACATCCATCACTGCTAAGGCTGGCAGAGCAGCTGGGGTGCTCCAGCCCAGCTTGGGCAGCACAGGTGGCATCAGTGGGGCTTGTGCTGGGGTCCCCAGGATGATGCTGGGGCCTCAGCACCCCCTGGATCCCTCCAGCTAAGGCTGCCTGGGGACAGCAGCGACATTCCCAGAGAGATTGGGGCACCTTGGGGAGGAGGCAGTGGGCAGAAACTCCCCATTCTCCCCCTGTTTTTCTTCTCACATCACCTGGGCTGTACAAAAAGCAAATACAATTGCCATCAGACTGGGACAAGCCCTAAGCACGCAGAGCCTGGGCCCGAGCGGCCCCAAAAGCTGAGCTCAGCTGGGCTGCCCACACAGCACAGGGATGGGATGGGATGGGATGGGATGGGATGGGATGGGATGGGATGGGATGGGATGGGATGGGATGGGATGGGATGGCAGAGCCAGGGCAGGGACCCTCCTTGTCTCGGGAAATGACACCGGAGCTCCGGCCGGGAATGTGGGACGGAATTTTTGCTGCCGGGAGGGTGGGGGTTGTGCCTGTCAAGAGCACAGAGGAGGGACTTTCCAGGGGGACTTTCATGGCTCTCCTGTCCCTTTTCCCAGTCCATCCCCTGCCCCAGCAGAGCCTGGGGCCGCGCCGGTGCCCCAGGGACAGGCACAGCTCTCCCCACGGCTCCCAGAGGGCTGGCTGCTCCCCCGTGGGCCCTGGGGGGGCTGCAGGCACAGGAATGACCCCACACCCTGCCACCACCACCCATGGGTGCTGCCATGCAGCCCCGAGGTGCACAGGGTGGGCACTGAGCACAGAACACGGGGCTGGGCTGCCAGCGAGAGCATGCCCCCCAAAACAGAGCACCCTCAGAGCACCCCAGCCGTGGGACAGCCCCGTCCCACACCTGTGACACCCCTGTCCCCTCCCGTGGCTCCTACCTGTGCAGTGCTGCCACGTCCGGCCGGAGCCCCCGGCGCTGGCCCAGCGGAGCAGCAGCAGCCACAGCAGCAGTGCCGCCGACATCGGGGTGTGCCCTGGGGGGGTCCATCCACCGGGACCCCCCCCAGTCCGCCCTGCCCTGCCCGGCTCAGCGCCCCGGGGGCTCGGGCATGCTCTGCCCCGGGAGCCCCGGCACCGTGTCAGCCCCGGCTGCCGCAGCCCGGCTCCGTGCCCATGCTCTGCCCGGGCATCGCCCCCGGGGGGCTCCCGGGGGGCTCCTGGGGGGCTCCCGGCAAGGCAGTGCCGGCTGCAGCCTGCACACAGACATTTAAATGAGAGGTCGGTGGTGGGAGAGGAGGAGTCCCGGCTCCTCCAGAGCTTTTATCTTTTGCCCAACCCTCTGGAAGGCGGCTTTGGGGAGGGATTTTTTAATCGTTATTTTTTGCTTGCTTTCTTCGCTTCCTTTCATTTTTGGTGATTCATTTTTCTGGGTTCGCATGGGAGTAGGTGAGAGATTCACTCCTGCCTGGAGAGGGCTGGGTGGGAGCCCTCCTGCCCCTAAATGCATTGGTTTTCAGCTTGTATTGGGTGAGAGACCCTCTGACCCCTCTGATCCCACCCCACCGTGGCCAGGTCCCAAAAACTGCACATTTCTCCCCCGGCATTGCCCCAGGCAGGTGATGCCCACGCCATGCCCCAGGCCAGGCTCCATCCCAAGGGCCAGCCACCAAAAATGCCACCGATTCAGAAACCCTCCAGGTTGTGCTGCTCCGAGGGAAGCACCAGCAGTGGGAAAGCTCCCTGCACACAGCGAGCTCCGCTGGGCTCCACCAGCCACAGAACCAGGCTCTTCCCTTCCCCAAACAATTGAAAGAGGCTCCCACCCCCCTGGTCCCCACAGCCTTCCTGCAAGGCCAGCGCTAGAATGGGAAGCGGATGGCGAGGACCAAACGCCAGAAATTGTGTCGCAAACTGGGGGTTCTGTCAGCCAGGAAGAGCCAGAGCCCGACCCACAGCCGTGCCTGCTGTCAGTCTGTCCTCACCCCGGAGTGCTGGGGCTGAGAGTGCAGCCCAAGGAGTGCAGCACCATGTCCCACACCCCCACAGGAGCTGTCTGAGCCCCACGCAGCCCAGGGCACCAGGACATTGGTGCCTCTGTCTCAGAGGCTGCAGAGTGGCTGTGTGCCTGTCCAACAGCCCCAGCAGGGCTGCATGGAGCTCCCCGCTCCTAACAGCCTCCCTTTGGGCATCCCCCAAATTCGGGTTCCACCAGGATCGTGCTTAAACAGAGCTTAGCCTCTCTGCAAGAGATGAGGCACTGCTGCCTCCTCATCCTCATGGTCATCCTCATGCTAGGGATGGTGCCCAATGGCACAGCCACAACCAAACCTGGGGGTCCCAAAAGGTAGGTGGGGGTCCTGAATGGCACCTGGGAGCTCCAAAAGGCAGCTGGGGGCCCTGAATGGCAGCTGCTGGAGGTGAGCACAAGGGATGCAGGAGGACAAACCACCCCATCTCCCCTGACAGGCACAGTCCCTCCTGAGGGCACCCACCAGGGCTGGGACTGGGAGCAGTGGCCTCACTGAACCCCAGGCCATGGGGAGAAGGAGAGTGGTGTTCCAAGCACGTCTGGCACAGAGGTGGGCACTGCAGGGAAAGCTCCTGTCAGGTTGGAGCTGGGCAAGGCATCACAAACAAGAATCAGAGCCACCACATTTCCCAGGGCTGCACACATGTGTCAAGTTAAGCGTGGCTTTGGGAGCTGGCAGAACTGCCCTGAGCAAGGGATGGGTTTGGGGGAGGCTCCTGCTGAGGCTCTGCAAGGGTCCAGGGAGGGAGGGAAAATCCTGGCAGAGATTCTGAGTCCATTGGTTTTCCAAAAAGGATGCAGCTACCTTTCAGTGCTTTCTTGGCCAAAAAACCAGTCAGTGGGGACATCCTCACCAAGGACAAGCTGTGGGTGCCCCCTCAACACACAGAGAGACCTGTGGGCTTCCAGGCAAGAGGTGGAGGACTGAAGCCCCCAGTGATGAGCACAGAGGACATGGTGGGCTCAGCTGCTGTTCAGCCACGTTAATGAACAGTCTCCAGGTGAGGACAGGGACACTGGAGGTCCTCAAGGGTTCCCCCTCTCTGGGCTGGGATGCTGGCGTGGCAGGAGATGGTGGAGTGGCTTGGCCAGTGCCTGGTGCTTTGCTCCCTGCCTGGGGAGCCGAGCTGTGATGTGAAGTAAGGACAGGGACATGCCGCTCCCCGCCGTCACACTGGGTCCAGAACCTGCTCCTTGTCCCCAGGACAGTAGGAAGTGGTCTGCAAAATAGCTCCTAAGCACACAGGCACACATTCCTGTGTGCAGAAACAAGCACGAGGGGATGAAATAAAAGAGACAAACAGCGAGACGTTTGCCTAATTCGCATGGGGCGTAAATAAAACCATGTGGCGGCTCCGAACAAAATGATCCTTGGATTTTCACCAGCAAGGTTTGGCCATCCCTGCGTTAGGAAAGGTTGAGAAACCCATCTGTAGGCAATCCACTGCAAGCAGAGCTTTCACACAGGGGACAGTGCCAGGAGGGCACCTCGCCGACGCCAGGGAGCGGCTGGACCCCGCTGGACACGGGGAACGTTCCTGCTCTTCCAAGGCTGTAACTCACTCCTTATTATTTGCAGACACAAAGCCGTGTTTCAGGGCTTCATGCCTTACTCATTTCAGCCTTTATTCCTGACATCTGTACATAATCAGAGAATCCTTTAGGTTGGAAAAGACCTCTAAGTCTGTCAAGTATTTTGCCCTGAAACGCAGCGCAGGCATCAGCAAGGGCAAAGCTTTGAGGGACCCCATAAGTAACTGATGGACAAATGCCCATCCCATGGTGTCCCCAGCTTTTGTCTACTCTGCTGTCTGCACCAGCAGGGCCAGCAGAGCCTGCCACACTCACAGCCACGGGGGTAGAGCTGGAGGTCAGTGATGAGCACGAGGAGCTGGTCTCACCTGTGTGAGCAGCAGGGTGGACATCAGCCCTTTGGGATCAGTTATGAAGGGATTGGGGAGAATTGTTCTCAGAGTGACATCCCAGATCGCAGTTCCCCAAACCACAGTTTGGGTTCAGCAACTGCAACACCTTCCCCAGGATGGTGGGATGAGGTCTCCATCCTCAGCCGCTTCCAAGGCTCCTCCCTTGTCACCTCTGCCCTTTCTCCCAGGCTGAAAATCTTCCCTGTGTTTCCTGGAGCAACTGCAGCTCCCTGAGTCCAACCCAGCACCATAAAGCAGTTCCGGCAAGGGATCCCCACACCAGGAAACCTGTCAGCATGGCACAGAAGCGCAAACATCTTTAACCCCAACGCCTTTCAAAAGCTGGATTCCCAGAAGTTTTGGAGAGGTTCTGCCAGGAAAAGTTTTGTGAAAGACTGGGAGGATTGCAAAAGGCACCGTTTTTAGGAAAACCACCAAAAAAAAAAAAAAAAGCACAAAGCCTCCCCAACACAGCAAGTGCTGCTGCCAGCTTCCCAGCACGGAGCTGCCCTCGGGAGCAATCCCTGCCAGGCGGTGGCCAGCCACCAGCACAGCTCGTGTCCCAGAGCCCTCCCTGGCCCCACAGGCACCGCCAGCCCCAGGGAAGGAAGGAGCTGGGAGCCCCCAGCTTGCTTTGGCCATGGCAGCAGGCAGTGGGTTGCAGCCCACGGGCCTGTCCAGGCAGCCAGGAGGAAGCTGAGCATCCTGCCCTGCATTTGGAGGACACATGGTGGCAGCTGAGCTGGCAGGCTCTGAAGGGGCTCCAGAAAGCAGACACTCAACTTTCACCAGTGCAAGGGAAGACAGGCTTTGAGACCACGCTTCCACACTGGGGCTGTTTTGGGTGGGACTGTGCAGCCCCCACAGCTGCATTCCCCTCATTTCACCCTGCATGTGACCAATAGCTCTTCACTATTGCCTGTCCCTCCTTGATGTAGTTGTTTTAATTTTTGTCACCTTCCCACCAGTGTGCCCAAACCTGTTGAAGAGGCTGAGGCACCTCCCCAGAGCTGCAGGATCCCCAGGCTCACCCCGTTGGATGGACAGCACCCAACCCAGGCAGCCGTGAGCACACTGACTGTGGGAACAGTGCTCTGGGTGTTTTCTGTAGATCTCAGGTCTGCACAGAGGCAGAAGAGCAGGACAGGGGCCTACAGGTCACTGCAGGAGCTCTGCCTGGACCCCCAGCTCCACCTGCAATGGGAAAATTCTGCTTGGCTTGGAGCTCAGCTGAGATCTCTCTGCCAAGGGAATAAAGAGCAATGCAGAAGCCAAGGGGAAGCAGGCAACATTCATGTTCCATGCTCACTGCCTGTGCTTTAATTTCCTTCAGCAACGACTCTTGTCCCAACCCTGGGGTTGTGCAGAGCAGCTGGGGTTTTGGAAACACCTCTGAGCTTTCCTGCACCAGGATCAGCAGCTCAGCAGGCTGAACAAGCACACCTAGGGGCTCTGCGTGGGGAGCTGTCAGCTTGGCCAAGCAAACCCCACGCCAAGGCTCTGTGCTGACTGTGCCCAGAGATGTTGTGGACTCTCCATCCCTGAAAATGTTCAGTGCCAGGCTGGATGGGGATTGGAGCAACCCGGGCTAGTGGAAGGTGGGTTGGAGTCAGATGAGCTTTAATATTGCTTCCAACACAAACCACTTGGGGATTCTGATTCTGTGATCTCTCTCCGTAGGCTGCCTTGGAGAAACACCTGAGCCCCAGGGCTGGCTCTGGCACGGCGAGAGGAATCTCCCTTGGCAGAGCAGGGGGAAACCCTCCTCCCCTGTGCTTGTAGCCTTTGATCTGGGCAGTGACCACACGCAGCAGCTCTCAACAGGCAGAAGGCAGAAAGCAGCAAGAGCCACAGCGAGGAAACCCAGGGATTTCCCCCCACGTGCTCGGGCCCACTGAGGACTGCCAGGGATAGAAAATGGGAAGCACAGTGCTGCTTGGGCCAAAATGACCCCATGGCTGCCAAGTCAGGGAGCAGTCAGCAACTTCTCTGCCACAAGCCCAGCTCAGACCCCTGCCCGGGAGAGTGTGGGCACCACAATCCCCTCCCAGAGCTGGCAGCAATCTGGGCTGAGATCCCTCAGCAAACAGCAGCTTTAGCATCTGCAGCCACAAGAAAACCGCCTGCCCCCAGACACAGAGAATCACTGGCCCATTTTATCGCTGGTGTGACAGTGCCAAGGTTTAATTGTGCCAGGAGCGAGGATCCCGGCTCGGGCTGCCCGTGCCCACCCGCCGGCAGCGAGCGCGGCCCCATCTCCTCCGACATCCGGCGAGGAAAGGGAACAAAGGCACAGAACAATTCCTATTGTTTTCCGGAACTTTCTTCAGGGCAGCTCTTCCAGCGCAATGCTGCTGCCCAGTTGTGAAAAAGGCGAGTTTTACGAGTGGCTTTTCGCAAATATTAAAATGAATATTATATGTGTTGTGTTAGAAAGTTATGCTGTGTTCATTTTCTTAAGTAGTGTGTTAAATATAGTTTTAGGTTATAACATAATGTTAAAAAAGAAACAATGCTATGTAGGATACTTTTTTTTTAAGAAAGGACTCGCACCGAGATAGCAGCCACAGGACACCTAAATCTTTCAGAGAAAGAGAATTTATTTCCCCAAAGAAAGGACTTGCACCGAGATAGCAGCCACAGGACACCTAAATCTTTCAGAGAAACAGAATTTATTTCCCCCTTATCACAAGAAACTAACTTCTTCCTGCCTCTCTCAGCCCTGAAGGCACTGTCAGGATTAAGAGGAAGAAGTCGACACTGACCAGACAGAATCCTTTGTTTGAATGGAAGTTATGCATTCTGTATGAGGTGTATGAATATGCAACAGGCTACTGTTTTTCAGGGTTAATCCTCTGTTAAAGGTGTGTCCTTTTTCTGGCTTATTTCACCCAGAAAGAGGTCCCCAGCCTGTCCCTAACTCTTTGTTTTTATTGTCTCGTATTGTCCTAACCTCAATTGTCCAAATTTCATTACTCTAACTATATTACTATTTTTATAACCATTTTATTACTATTAAACTTTAAAAATTTTTTAAATGAGTGATTGGTGTTTTTCACAGCAGTCACTGTGGCTGCAGCCCCCCACGCTTGGAGCGGGGCAGGTGCCAGTGGGGACACGGGTCCTGTGCCAAGGTGCCTGCCACCAACCCTCTGAGCCTGCACAGAGACACAGACAGCACTCTTAGCAGGGTTATCTGCTCCCCACAGCTCCTCTCCTGCTCCACAGCAGCACCGGGCATTCCTGAGGGGCTCAGGCATGGGAATATGGCAGTGCTAGGTGAATGGTTTGTCTCCATGATCTCAGAGGTCTTTTCCAACTAAACAATTCTGTGATGACACCCAGATTCCTGTGACCAGCCAAGGCACAGTGCCTGTGGTGGGGAAGGAGAGAGCTCAGCACGGGCTCAGAGTGAAGGAGATCACCCTGATCACTTGTCCAAGGGAAGTAGAACACCCTGATCACTTCTCAAAGGGAAGGAGATCACCCTGACCACTTCTCCAAGGGAAGGAGATCACCATCATCACTTCTGTGGGTCTCCCCCACAGAAGCATCTACAAAAGCATCTACAGAAGAATCATATAAAGGTTTGGGTTAGAAGGGACCTTAAAGTTCATCCAGTTCCACCCCCTGCCACGGGCAGGGACACCTTCCACTGTCCCAGGTTGCTCCAAGCCCCGTCTAACCTGTCCTTGGACACTCCCAGGGCAGCCATAGCTTCTTCTCTGAGCAAAGAAGGCATCTACTGTGCGAGAGAGAATTCAGCCTATGAGCCTTGTAGGATGGTGATGAATGGTTAAACAAATCAAACCAGTCACTGACTGGGTGCTCCAGGGACAGATCCTGAAAGTTTAAAATGCTAAGTGAGGCTGGATGGGGACACTCTGGACAAGTGGCTTCTCCAGTAACACTGATGTTTTTGTAAAGCCACACTTCATACAGAGCCTTAGGAGCTTCCTACAGCCCACAAAGCCCAGCTCTCCCACCAAGGCCATGCCCAGGTTCCAAGGAGAAGATCCCATATCAAACCAGGATGTGGCAAGGACAAAGCTCAGCTTCTAACTGCCTCTCCAGACAAAGTGAATTGGAAAGCACCTGGACTCCAGCCTGCCTGTCTGCCATCCTCCTCCATTGCAAGAACTGGTGAGAAAAGCCAAGCTCTGGCTGAGCAAAGCCTCTCTGAAGCCACACTCACAGCAAGCCTATTAGATACCAAGGAAGGATCTCCAGCCCCAGAGGTTTTTGCTTCAGAACAAGTTCACCTGATCCAACCCACTCCGTATTTCACCATTTCCTAGCTCCTAGGGATGGATGGCAAGGGGAAAAAAGGCATCCCTGGGGAAGAGCTCTGCTGTTCATTTTCAGCCTGGAGACCTGGGCATGTCTCTAACACACCTGTCTCACAGAGGGAGATCCCCCAGCATTGACCTGCTGACCAAGCTTGGAGGGATCCATCTGGGACTGGCTCTCCCTGAGGGGTCTTGCTCTGACTGGCAGAAGAAGACAGGAGAGGAGTCTGTGTGAGCCCACCCCAGGCAGACTCAGCAAAGAAACCCCGATTCATTCAACATCCCCACGCCAGCCCAATTGGGCTCAATCTGCCAAATTATTTTGGCATGGGGAAAACTGTTTGGGGCCCAAACTTCCATCCCAGCTGTGGGTGGAGAGCCTCCCCAAGCTGGGCCCTGCACCCAAGAGCGTGGGTGCCCCCCACCCCCTGCGTGTTGCATCCTGCATTTGTGCTGCTTTGAACCCACCTCCCGTGTCACCCCGCAGCCCTGGCTGCAGCAGGGGTGTTTGCCTCCACTCCTCAGTGAGCTCTGGCCCAGGACAGCCCTTCCTGGCCACCCCCTGCATCCCTCCAGCCAGGGACAGAGCCCCAGCCTCATCCCCCACTCAGGATGCAGAGGAAGGGGACCCAGGGCAGGACTTGGCTCATCTCCCCCACGCCCTTCAGGGACATGACCAGACAGACCCGCTCCCAAATCCCTCCTGAGAGCTCCCCCACACCCTGCTCACACCAGCAGCTCCCCTGTAACAACCCCGGGGCCGTGGCACTGCCATTCACCAGCTATCCACAGACCCCATCATCTCCCCCCCTGCCCAGTCCCCTCTTGGGGCGGTGAGCCCCCTTTAAAAAACACCTGGCTGGTTCTCCTGGGGCTCTTACCCACCTGCCCAGGGAGAAGACCCTGGGAGATCACCAGGACTGGAAGGCACAGAGCTCCCAGCCACCCCACACTCCTGTGGGGCCATGAGAGCACCAGGCAGGACCACCAAATGTCACACGGCTGGAACACTTCCCTCCTCAGTGATGTTTCATCCCTGCAGCACCAGGGAGCCTGGCACAGCACTTCTGGTGCCCAAGACATCAGGTGGCACCTGGCAGCAGGAGAGGGGACATCAGGAGCCCTTGCAATGCCACATCCATGACAATCCCAGTATCAGCAGCACGGCTGGCACTGGGAAGGGACATTTCAGATCTGTGCTGCTTCTCCTTTCCATTCTCACAGGGGGAAAACACATAGAGCATCCTCACCAGGAAGACACCTGGCACAGAGCTTCCCTGTTGCATCCATCCCAATGCAGAACACCACCTTCCACCCAAGATATCACCCCAGAAAGGCAAAAAAAAAGCTGGCAGGGAGCCCGGGGCTGGCTCTGCCCCCGAGCTGCAGCCGTTTCATGTGGCTCCAACGCCTCTCACACTTTCAAAGGCACACCAACCCAGCTAATGGATGTCTCACAGCCCACTGTGTGTGTTCTGACACAGCCCCTCTGCCAAGGGAAAACAACAGTGAGCGTGTGTGGATGTGTGTATATACAAAGGCTTGACAGAGGATGTTGCTTGCATTTTTACAGCTTTGTTGAAGGGTTTGGTTGGGGTTCTTTTTTTTAATGTAAAAGCCTAAAGCAAATACAATCCAGAGAAAAGGATTTTTTAAAAAAAATCTTTAATACTTTACCTACATGCATAACACCTGTAGAGCTCTGAGACTCCCCAAGGAACATGTTTTATAGTAAATGTTTCAGGCTGAAAAAACACAACTGCTCAGAAAAACATTGCTACTGGCCACTACTGCACATCCTGCCAACAGGAGTGTTCATTCAGGGACACAATGGAGTTTTTCAGGGAAGTCTATCCCAGGAGCTACACACCAGCTTTACAAGCTTTAACCTTCAGGTGTTCCCCACCTGCAGCAAGGTGTCTGTGCCATGGAACCCTCTCAGCTGGTCACAGCAGGAGCCCACACAGCTCCACTGTGTGAGCTGAACCCTCCTGCTTTATGCAAGGATTCATTTTGTTGCAGAATAATGAAGTTTTAACTCTTTTTGGCAAAGAGAAACAGGGAATCTAATGTGCCAACCACACTGCCACCTTCAAACCTTCCACAGAATCCCAGAATGGTGTGGGTTGGAAGGGATCTTAAAGCTCATCCCATTGCAGCCACTGCCATGGGCAGGGCCACCTTCCACTAGCCCAGGCTGCTCCAAGCCCTGGTCTTGGACATTTCCAGGGATCCAGGGGCAGCCACAGCTTCTCTGGGCACCCTGTGCCAGGGCCCCACCACCCTCACAGGGAGGAATTCCTTCCTGAATGCACACAATGAGCAATGAATTTCTTTTGACAAACACAAATGCTCACCCACGGGCTTCAGCTGAGTAAACAGCCACCAGCTAGGACAGCTCTCACCTCACCACCAGGTTTCAGTCCTCTGAGGTGAACTCCTGCCCACATTTTGTCACCTTTAACACTGAGAGGTAGATATAGTCACTGGGGGGCTTCAAATGCTATCAGCAAGCCCACTGCATGTCAGTTACTTAAAAAATAAAGGTTTTTTACTTTGGAGCAGAGATTTGAGGACTATGGGAACTCTGAGTGGGAAGTGGGCATGTGAGAAACCTGCTCAAGTGGAAGCTGTCCCTGTCCATGGCAGGGGGGTGGAACCAGATGGTCTTTAAGGTCTGTTCCCACCCAAACCATTCAGTGGTTCTATGAGCTATGGAAGTGGGCATGTGAGAAACCTGCTCAAGTGGAAGCTGTCCCTGTCCATGGCAGGGGGGTGGAACCAGATGGTCTTTAAGGTCTGTTCCCACCCAAACCATTCAGTGATTCTATGAGCTACGTGTCCTCCTCAGATCCAAGTGCTGATACCAGCACATTCTGAATGAATTCACCTGCTGCACGTTCACCACAACTTCCTAGGTCAGACACACAGCTATAACAACATTTGTAAGGAGCAAACTACACCCCACCTGCCCACCATCAGATTTTTATATTTCCTTTGAATTACCTAGCCACTGCTAGCATTAACGTGTCCTCCTCAGATCCAAGTGCTGATACCAGCACATTCTGAATGAATTCACCTGCTGCACGTTCACCACAACTTCCTAGGTCAGACACACAGCTATAACAACATTTGTAAGGAGCAAACTACACCCCACCTGCCCACCATCAGATTTTTAGTTTTCTTTGAATTACCCAGCCACTGCCAGCATTAGAGACAAGACATTTGCCTGGAAAGTCCATGCAATCATGTCAGCTCTTTCACTCCTAAAGTGTGCCATGTTTTAACTGGGTTAGAATGAACCCTTGCACCCCTTTGGAAGAGTCTCAGCTGTGTGGTTACTCAGATACAACACCCACTGCAACACATTCATGTACAACTATAAAAGGAGAAAATATAAGCACTTTATTTTCAGTATACAGACTAAATCCCACCATAAAATCAAGATAATGAGCAAGCACACATGAATAAAACACTCAGCACTTAAGCAAACCCCACTTTTGCCACATCTGTGTTTCTGCAGTGGCTCCTGCAGCTCTCCAGGGTTGTTCCCAAAGGTGGCTGCAGGACTCCCAGGAACAATCCTCCCTCTACTCCAGAAAACACTCCCAGTTCGCATAAAGTGCTACATTTTCCTGTATGCCTTGAAATACTAGTTAGGTACAACACTATTTCATCATCTCTGCTCCCAAGCTATGTCCAGTCCCACTTCCACCCCGACATCAAAGCCACAATTACTTCTACAAGGAGGTAAAATCAGCAGGTTGTAGCAACACAACTCTCCAGAGGTGCACAACGATGGCAAAGTGTGATGTGCAGCACAGACAGCAAGACAGAAATGCTGAACAGTTGTACCACACACATGCACACCATCACCTCTGTAAAGCTTTCTTCATGGTGTGACTCCTTCCACATCACAATTTTTCACATTAAAAAAACAAAAAAACAAACCAGCCCTTGTCAAATTTAGCCCATTTAAAGCTGCCAACAAAATTGGATTCCATGTGCTATCAGTGGGCATGTTATTGCTTGTAGTAAATTGGAGAAATTTGGACCTACACATAAGATTGGCTTGCAAAGCAGAAAGGTCAGCAGAGGTCCCTCAGCAGATTTAGGAACTGACCAGCTGGATTTCCTGCACCCCTCACACTGGCTACAACACTGCAAATGTCCAAAGCACACACAGTGCCATGCTCAGCAAACAGCCCATGCTCTCTGGCTCCCATTTAATGCACAAGAGCACTCAGTGTAGTGCCACAGGTCACTTCTGTAAGTCCATCATGCTCACCTTGGCTCCTTCACCTGGAAATGGGTGACAGGGCTGGAATGGCAAAGCAGTGCCAAACCCTCTCAACACTCACATGCCACCAGAGTGAGCTGATATTCCTGCAGAGCTGTGAACATGCCCAGCCCAGCAAACACATCCTCACTGGATTTTCCAACCTGCCTCACCCAGGTGACCTTGCACAATCCAGCCTTTACACCTCATGCCTCTGAGTGTCAAGTTTACAACTGAGTGTCTTCAAGGACTAATAAAGCAGCTCTTGGGATTTCTGCCAAGCCAACACTGACTCAAAGGCTCAGTACAAACTCACAGTGCTACATGGGAACACCAGGCCATTCCAGACCCCCAGCCAGTCCTCACAGCTCACTCCCTACAGTTCCTTTCTTTGCTAACACACCTTGACTACAGCCCTGCTATACAGCCTCTCCTGCTAACTATACTCTTCAAATCAGATCTGACTGCAACTGCTGCCCTTAACCTAACAAGTACAGAATGGATAGAGTAATTCCTGTCTACTGCTGCTCCAGATGCAATGCTACCTATAAAAACACAACTAATTCTGCCAGCAGACGATCCAAAGCAGCACTGCTCTCCAACAGCAGATGGGTGAGGGAGGGCTGCAGATTGCCAAGTCTCCAGGCTTTCCACACCACAAAGTAAGGCAGCAACAAGCAGCCTTTGAAACAGCATTGTCTCTGTATTTTTCTCTACCATTAAATCCCTTTTTCACAATTTAGTGAGTGAACTAGAGGCTTCTCTGGAGCAGTGGAAGAAAAGAGATGGTAAATAAATAACGAATTATAAGAACTAGGCCAATAGTTTTACAAAGTTTTCCTTTTTGGTACCAGCACTGAGCACTGCTCGTTTCCAGGTGGAGAGAAATACAAAACACTTCAGTCTCTCTGTGAGCTTAAAGTCCAAGTGACTTCTGCACAATCTGCTTGGCAATTTTGTTAAATTGTTCTCTGTCTTCCCGCCACATCTTGGAGGCATCTACATTGGCTCCACTTTCATCATTTGGCTCTGAAACAAGAAAGACAAAAGTAGGTGGGCAATGGAGCTTCTTGCTTCTTCAGAAATGCCACTTCCCCAAGGCTTTGAAACACTTCCCCTCCTTGAGACTGCAGAAACACCTCCACAGCAAGTCCAGTGACAGCTCCTGCACTCCCAAAAGGCTCTGATTTAACCAACCACAAGAGAAAGGCTATCACAACAAATTTGAGTTTAGGAAAGAAACAAGTGGCACAGGAGCAGGAGTTTCTTTTGTTTGTGCTTTCAGCAGTGGAGCCCCACCATGCACATGGCCAACACAATGTGGCACACCCAATACTGTCAAGGGCTTTTAAAACAGTGTGTTTTTCCCCACAGAATTTTTTTTTCTTGTTCTCCAGCTTCCCAGACACTCCAAGCAGGCCATCCAAACAGGTTGTCACTTGTTGGGATGGCTTGTTCTATTAAAAACCAACAAAACAATCCAAGGAAACCCATGGAATATGCTTTCACTTCTGCAACATCTTTCATCAGATGATTTCAGAATGCTTTATGAAGCACATGGAGTGCTGAAGTGCCAGGGGCTCCACATTTTTTATGGAGGTGAGCTGAAACCTAGGATTTACAAGGCCAGTTCATGGCAGTATCTAAGTTCCATCCTTCTCCACGTGATCCTGATGGTCCACCTGAAAAACCAGCAGGTGTGCAGGTCACCCAGCCTGCTACACCTGGGCTTACACTGCAGAGCCAGGGCTCAGAGTTTTAAACCAGTACCCTGAAAGAAGCTGACCACTGGTGTTTTAGGCTAATTGCTCCAAAAGCCATGGGAAAAGAGGATGCACAGGCAGGGAAGGAGAGCAGGTGGCTCCCAGACTTCCCAGTCCAGGTGAGGCTGCACCACAAACCAAGCTCTTGGCTGGGAATCCCATGGGTACTGTTTGTCTGCACAGCTTCCCAACTGCAGGTTACTATTCCAAAGCTAAAACAGCCCCATGCAGGAATCTGTTGCTTGCTCTTTGGCCAAGTTTGCAGCTTCTAAACCCATTTATCCTTCACAACCAGTTCTGAGGGACATGGCTCTGCCCTCTTCAGGCAGTTCAGTGGCTGAAGTGTGGAAAATAATCAAGTTCTGAGGGACATGGCTCTGCCCTCTTCAGGCAGTTCAGTGGCTCTGTCCACTGTGTGGAAAATAATCATTTTTTCAGAGAGCTGTACATGACAGAGGTGATCCACAGCCCTTATTAGATTTAGGAAAAACCATTTCAAAGGCTCCACAAAGAGTTTTTCACCCCAGGTCTCTTCTCAAGAAGCCTTCCTCTGAACCAGAGATGGCAGAGCAGGGCACATTCCCAGGCCAGGAACAACAAAGAGAAACAGAGTGTGCTGGCTTCTGAACCAGAGGCCATGGACTCCAGTTTACTGTACTGGTTAGGTCTGATAACCCTTCAGCTGCCAAAGCCAAATCCAACACAGGCTGTAATCCACAGCTTTAAAACATAAAGAACAGCATAGCAAATCCAGAGGGCTTTGTCCAGCTGACCCATCACTACTGTCCCAGCTGCTACCAGCCTGGAAGGAAAGCCTTGCAGTAACCCCCAAACAGGAACACCTGCTACTAATTCAGTTGCACTTTTTCCAATTTTTTCCACCTTTCTCAGAGCACTGGTTCACTAATAAATAAATAAATCCCATTTTTTCCAATTTTTCCCACCCTTCTCAGAGCACTGGTTCACTAATAAATAAATAAATCCCAGGGCTTTAAGACCTGTGGCTGCTGCTGAGCAGCTTTCCACGTGCTTTGCTCAGTGAACAAAGCCAAAAGCAAGAGGCAGTGACTCAGGAGGGCTGCCAGGACAGCAGTGCTCACCTGCCAGCATGCTCACAACTGACAGGAGGATCTTCTCCACGCTCTGCACGGGGCTCCACCGCTCCGCGCTGCTCTCGTAGCCCATGGGGTCATCCCCAGGAGCATGAAGGATGGAGATGCACACTCTGCCATCTGGATAAACTGCACAAAAAGTACACAGGATTGGTTGTTACTTAGTGGAAATGCTCAGATGCTCTCCATGTCTTGGGCATAGATCAGCCTGAAGACTTAGCTCTTGTGTGATTAAAACTAAATCCAGGTTTAAATTTCCTCTTTCAGCATATGAAAGACAAAACCCCAGGACAAATCTTCTTTAAGCAAAGCTAACAAACTCCTTCCCCAAGTGCCTGCTGGGAGCACTTGTGGCATTTAATAACCAGTGAAAGGCTCCATGGAAAAAATGAACGGTGCAGCCTGGTGGAATAAGGCAAGAATTTATGCACAGACACAGCTCCAAGCAGGCAATCAGTCCCACTTAAATGGAAATGAATGCACTGAATGCACATTGGAGTCCTCCACTGGACTGTGACCATGGAAAGGATTACACAAAGGAGGGAAAAGTGTTATGTTATATATATTATAAACATGAGAAAAAAATAACGTGTTATGTTAAATATATTATGAACAGTAGAACTGATCTTTTTTTGAACATTACTGAGGTGCAATCAGAAGAATTCCCAGTACTATTTTTTTTTTTTTTGCTTAAAGCTCGGCTACATTAAAGCACCTGGAAACAGAGAAACCTATGAATTAAGGATCCAGGTGCTTCCCCTCCCACCTTTAGCATAATCAACAGTGTCTGCAACAGCACAAGTTGTCTTCACAGAGACTGGACTCCACTGACTTGGAAATGAAACTAAACAAAGGTTGAAGAGGCACCTCACAAGAAAACACTGCTCTACCAGTGGCCTAATTCTCTTAAATGGCAGGCTCCTGAGGAATGACAACTTTAGCACAATAATTTCAGGGCTTCCATTCCTCAGGTCACCAAGCTGGTGCCATTGCCAGGGAAGCAAGATAAACCAGGTGGGAATGACTGCTGGAAGCAGCTGTGCTCATTTCCAGCTCCTTCCATGCATCCAGCTATGTCTGCCCAAGCACTGTGGAGGACTTTCATTTACAGTCCTTCCTGCAGCCCCAGGCTGGGCACTGGAGCTGGTCTAACCATAGCTGGAAGAGGTGAAAACAGCAGGTGCTGAATCAGCACTTCCTGCAAGTCAGGAACCCACTGGCAGCAGGGATTTCCCTGCTGAGGGAGTCTCCTGTGCCTGTGCAGTGCCTCATTTAAAACAGCTGGAACACAGCAGCACAGCCAGGACATCAAAGGCTGATTGCAGGAAGATGTATGGACCTTCTCTCCCTCTGCTCAGGTGAGACCCACCCCTGTCCAGCTGAGGGGCCCCAACCCAAGGACGTGGAGCTGTTGGAATGAGTCCAAAGGAGGCCACAGAAACAGGCTGGGAGTGCTCAGCCTGGAAAAGAGAAAGCTCCAGGGGGACTTCAGAGCCCCTTCCAGTGCCTTATGGGGCTCCAGGGGAGCTGGAGAGGGACTTGGCACAAGGGGGGATGGCTGCACACTGCCAGAGGGCAGGGTTAGATGGGATATTGGGAAGGAATTGTTCCCTGAGAGGGTGGTGGGAACCTGGCACAGGGTGCCCAGAGAAGCTGTGGCTGCCCCATCCTTGGAAATGTCCAAGGCCAGCCCGGACAAGGCTTGGAACAACTTGGGACAGTGGAAGGTGTCCCTGCCATGGGTTTTAATGTCCCTTCCCACAATCCTTCCCAAACCACCTATGATCCTGTGATCTCCCCACACTGATGCCCAGTAGCAATGCAAGCAATGCTATTCATTACTACTTAGTTACTTTTTCCAGAGCATCCAAGGTCACTGTAATGTAAGAAAAGACAGTTCTGTGGTATCTCAGCTCCCCCTTCACATAAGATAAACTGCAAAGATGAGGGGACACACCAGACTTTTTAAACATTTTCTTTGTGATTTCTCACAGGGGGAGAAATAAACAGAAAAAGCACAGCCCAGCCACCCCTTTTTTCAGCCTTTCTGGGTAGAAGCAGCCCACCACAACCCCAGCTGGGAAGATTCAAGTGTCTACTTCAGGTGAGCTCAGCTTCAGATTAAGAAAACTCCAAGACACAGGGCTTTAAAGAGCTGAGCTGACCATCCAGTGTGTTCCAATTATCCCATGGAAGAAACACCCATGTGTAAAGCCACTCTTTAATACAGGAGTCAGGCAATTTGTGCTTCTCCACACCCCACTCCTCCTGGCAGTGCTGCACACAACACAGCTGCAAGCAGTGAACCTCAAGCCAAGGCCACAGCTGGAGCTGCAGGGACAAGGATTTGCTCAGGGAGACCAGTCCTGGCAAGAAATTTGGGTGAATTAGTCCAGCTGGAGCAAGGTGCTGACATGGCTACACTGCTTGAAGTGCCAAAGTGCCCTGTTGTGACATGAGAGCTCCAGAGGTGATGCCACACTGCCTTGGGCATGTCCACACAGTTCTGTGCTGTGACATGCAGGTGTGTCCTCCACAGGAGAACAAAGATGTGGATTAAATGGGCAAGAACCTGCACAAGTGGTGCTTCCAGAAGGGAAAAACTAAGAAACTTCAAGAAATTGCAAAATTCTTTGTATATAGGGTGAAATAAATTGGTTCCCAGCTGAGATTATGACCTGTGTTTTCCAAGTGCAAGAATGTCAGCTGAAGAAGAAGCACTAGGCAGGAGCACAGCTTTTGCCTTTTCCTTAAGGAACCTTAAGGTTTTTTGAAAAAAACTTAAGGTTTTTTTCATGTCCAGGGCTCAAACTTGTTAAATGTATTTCTTGTCACTGAAATTACTCCCACTGAAGAGTCTTCAGGTAATATTGTCACTATCACAGATTCACTAAGGTTGGAGAAGGTCTCTAACTCAGTCAGTATCACAGAGGAAAGACCAGCAAAGTATTAATATTAAACACCTGTAAATGTGTTGTCTGCTTGGACAGAGCACTGTATTTCAGAGAGATCCCCTCAGAAATGTTAAACCTGTGATTTTCATGGGGCAAAAGCCATGCTGCACCCATGAACAACTTTTCATTCATTAAAACAACATTAAATACAAGCCACAGAGCAAGACTGAGTTTATGGTGTGTTGGGACAATGCTCTCAAGCACATGGTGGGATTCTTGGGGTGTCCTGCAGAGGGCCAGGGGTTGAACACCATGATCCTGATGGGTCCCTCCAAACTCAGCATATTCTATGTTTCTATGTCTGGAAAGAGCCTGCATGAATTCACTAAGTCTCACATCCTGTACAGAAGATTTAAAGGCATGGAATTTGCTGGAATCCTTGTTGGATGAGCAAAAGTTTTATGAGGAATAATGGGTAAAGATAAAAGGACCCTAAGACAGAGCAAAACTGCTGGGCAGCTGATTGCTCTTGCTGCCTGCTCGAGGTTGGAAAGGAGAGAACCACGCTTGGGAGGGATGCCAGTTCTCCTGCTGCAAAAGTTTCTTTTTAAGCTGCACAAGGCAGCATGTTTGCTGCACCAGACTCACTGTTGGGATGGAACATCTCACACGTGAACCTCATCTTCGGAGGGCTCAGCGGGTAATCGAGCGGGAAACTCAGGATGGCAGGGAAAACCCCATACTCAAAACAGGTGTCTTCAGGACCCCTAGAAACAGAAAAAATGTTATTCACCAATGTTTTAAACAGCTCTTTCACCCATGTTCGTGTCTAATGGCACGTGTGAGGCACAGGTTACATCATCTTCTCCAGGAAACAAAGAGTTAAGGTGCTCTCACCCCACACCTCATAAACTTAAATCCCAAATATGAGGCTTGGGAGGCATGGGGGAAATCAAAGCTTGCACGCTAAATTACTAGGAAGGTCACAACACTGTTTAATTAGCAGGGTGTGTCTGGATATAATTGGAGTATCTGGCTCCAAGGCATGTTCCAGGATTTGAGTGTCTGCACGTCAAGCGAAAGCAGAGGCAGGTGTGGGACTCCTGTGCCTTTGAAGATACTGTTATGCTCTGCAAGACAGAGATGTCAAATGCTGGAGCTCAAAATTAATTTATAAATGCCACAGAGATCCCAACTGCCAGTATCTAGCACAACCACACAAACACTTATCACTGTCTGATGCAGAAAGCACAGCAAAGGTTTGTAAAAATAAAAACACGGCTCAGAGACCATAATTGTCAGAAGAGATGCAGGACAACAATGTGTCTTTGCAGACCTCAGCTACTGAGTTTGCCCTCCCTCCTGTGCAGGTGGAGAACAAATGGCTTCATCAGGGCCCTTGTAGCAACATTTCCTTATTGTGTTCAGAATCTAGTTCAAAGTGCAGTTGAGTTGAGAACATAAAGACAACTATTTTATCCTGCCTACATAAAACACTTGTGGAAAGTGAGCAAAAAACAAGTTATTTGTGAGCAAAAAAACAAGTAATAAATCATTAGTCATGATTTATTCAAACTTGATGAACCATCTGGAAGTTGTAACACAAACATGATTTCCCTTGATTGGAAAGATGATGAAAAAAGCTTCAGCACCAAAAACTGTTGCCAAGGAAACCTCATGTATTTAGTAAAAGGCCGCTCAAATAAAGGTTCCACTGTCTGGGAAATAAGGGTTAGGAATATATTCATGTTTCCTCCTCCCAGTCCACATTCTCCATGCCAGAAAGAACATTGAAGTTGGAGAGCAGCAAATCCTAAAGCGCTGGAAGACTTATTGTCTCAAACTTGGGGATTCAAAAGACTTGGCTGGTAGATAAACACAAGAACAATGTGATTTAAACATGAACATTGACACTGGTAGGTAAGGTAAGAGAAATGCACCAACATTCTGCAAGAATGAAAGCTAAACTGTCTCAACCACTTTGTTCCCTTTCTAGCCTTTTCCCTAAATTTAGTCAGGATTCAATTCACATCTGAGAGTAAACTGAATGCATTTTTTCCTGACCATTTTAATTCCAGCTGCATTTTAAAGGCTTATTGTTGTACTTCTGAGAGTATGTACATACAGGCATTGAAAAGCTGGTGGGTGTCTATGTTCTGTTTTGAGAGCAAACCCACAGCCTTAAGGGCTCTTCTGTCAAATACACTCAACCCAACATACTCCATTTTAGTCCCTGTATTATGTGAGCAAAATGCTTTTGTTTTAGCCACTCAACGCTGCCAGGATCAACTTCAAAGAAATTATTAAAGTTAATCCAAGACAGCATTTGCAACTACAAAACACTCAGCATTTGAACTTGACAGCATCACTTTTAGCTCACAAAGGACACTGGCAGGGCCAGGGAGATAAGAGCATGGCAGCTGCTGCTCTGCACTGATTCCAAAGCTGACAAGAAGACAAAACATGAAAATGAGAAGCTCTGACTTCCAGGAGCTGGCTGTAACTCATGCAAGGGGCAGAGAAGAGTGGTGGGTACCTTCCAAATAGGAGAGAGAAGTAGCTTGAGGAGGACAGCTGTTGGTTAGTTTGGAGAAAAGGCTCCTCAGGGGGGACCTTCTCCTACAGCTCCTGACAGGAGGGTGCAGCCAGGTGGGGATCAGGCTCTGCTCCCAGAGGACAAGAGACAAATCAAGAAGAAACAGCCTCAAGTTGCAACAGGGGAGGTTTAGGTTGGATACGGGGAAAAATTTCTTCCCTGAAAGGGTTGTTCAGCCTTGGCACAGGCTGCCCAGGGCAGTGGTGGAGTCACCATCCCTGAAAGCACTCAAAAAACATGTGAATGTGGCACGTGGGGACACGGTTTAGTGGTGGATTTGTCAGTGCTTGGGGAATGGTTGGATTTGATGCCTTAACCATTCTGTGATTCTAATTCTATAATCACAGCTTCACATACGTTTGCAAATGGCTTATTTGTAAGAAGATGCTGGAAAAACACCAAACCCCACAATCATCAGATGCCCAAAAGGGGAATGGAAACAAAAGTCATAAGCCTAATTATAGATCTAATTACCTTTCTAAACAGCTTTGTGATACGTTGTCTTCAATTTCTACTGTTTTGTTTTCAAGCAATCTTAAGGCTAATAAAGTTCTTAACCATTGCGTGCTTTTGTGTCTTTTGGGGATAAACTTTAATAGCAGCACACTTGTACATGCCAGCCAAAGAGGGCAAAACTTGGCCTTGAAATGTTAAATCCATGAAGACAACACAGCCTGAAGGACCTCACCCAGCACTGGGGAATTGAGCAACATAAGGCAAACTCTCCTGAAATGATGTTGCAAAGATCTGGCTTTCAACAATGCTCCCCACCTCCGGTCTTCAGGGAAGTTTTCACATGGGTATGTTCAGTTCTGTGCCCATCCCACTCATTTTAGGAGTGTAACATTTGTTCTCTCCTTTATTTTATTATGGTCTTAATATTTATGTGTTTCACATTCCTCCAGCACTGCTGCTGCAGACAAGAACACTGGAGATACAAATAATTATTATTTCCATTATTTAAAAATGCATTATTTTTTCTCCAAGTCAAGCTTTTACATCAATCTATGTAACATTACCCAGCCTACCTTTGAATTGATAAATGAGAGATGTCTTTTCTCTCTTAGGTCTCTTTTTCAAAGTTATGTGCCATTATATGTGCTCTAGCTTTATATAAACTGGCTGAAGGAAAGAAAGTATTCTGTTCTTTTCACAATTATGTTTCTTACCATTTGCACTTCATCTGTCTAAAAATTTGAAGGCAGCTTTACTCCCATTTTCTCATCTGCACACCTCATTCCCTGCATCTCACACAGCACATTTGAGATTACAAAACACTGGAGGAGACCACCACAGACAAATACAAACAAGTCATGTAACTTACTTTCCAAAGGCACTGCAAACACTGCTACTAACAAGGTTTGTTAAAGAGATGAAAGTAACCAAATGTGTTTGGGGTAAACATGTTTCTATTGTATCACACCTTCAAAATTGAGCAGATCTTAAAATATAACTTTATTATGACACACACACAATACAGAAACCAAAATTAAAGCACCTCCGCCTCTCATTTTACGCTGACAAAGACCTGAAGCTCAACACTCAGCACTTTAAAGGCCTTTCAAGTCTGCAAAGCAGCTCCTCTGTTCTTTAAGGATGTGACAGGAAACATCAGAAAAGGTATTTTCTAGGCAATTCAGAAGTACTTCTGAGCATCCCTCAGGAAACCTCTACTCAGTCTGCTAGGAGGAAGTACCAATAAGCAGGAATTTCCTTCCATGTTCCAAGAAGTGCATTAAACCCTCTGGGATTTCCACACTCCCAGCAATCACAGCTGTCTGACCTGAAATCTGGCCCATTACAAAGCAGATGTGCTGACTATGCCTCTCACAGAAAGCCTAAGACCCTGCAGCCAAAATCTCTGCTGTCAGGCAACAGAACAACCTATTTCCATGCTAAGTGTTTATTTTGAGAGGACTGAGCCACCAGGAAGCACAACCTGTTATCCCAGGAGAAATCACTGCACATAAGCAGAGGCATTTGCCAACTCTTGCCATCAATGAGCAAACAAGCAGTGGTAATCCAAACCTCCACTCACCAAGGTCTAAAATAACTCAGAGGCTCTGGCTTGCCATGCAGCAGGATCACCCACACAGCCACTTTGTGTGGAACAGGGAACTCGCTGCAGCTTTTGTATTGGTTGCATGCCTGAGCCCAAGAGACAGAAATCTTGTTTTTCATCCCTAGACAACACATTCCAAGCAAACCCAGCTAGGAAAACTCTGCCACCCACGCCAGGTTGAGAATCTCCCCAGTCAGCACTGGTGGCTGCAGGGAAAACCTGCCCAGATCACAGCAGGCACTGCCTGCTGCCCCCAGAGTCCTGCAGACAACCAGCCCTGGCTGAAGGAAAGGAAATCACCAATTCTCCCCAAAAGAATCCTGAAATACACAGCCAGGATCTACCCTAACAACACACCACTGGCTGCAAGATGGACTCAGTGGTCTGGAGCTTCTTCATCTTTTTATTGTGCAGTATTTGCATAAATTGTCAGATGTGAGTGACAAATGTCTTTTTTCCTCTCCTTTAGCATTTTAGAACTTTATTTTGTCGAAATCACCAGTTATTCCATGTACTCAAAGTTCCCAAAGAAGGTACAGCATGAGTAGGAGTACAAGAAAGAGAGAAGACAACCTGTCAGATGATGGGCAAAAAGATTTTGTCTTTTCATGGCAAATTTTGCTACCAACAACCACACCCATCAGCTGGGGAGTGGAAGAGAGAGAACACAGTTTTGTAAAGGAGTTCAATTTCATCACCTCCAAAACACAGCAGGTCAGGATCAGAGCTATTCACCAACAAAAGAGTGAATCTCTTTCTACACAAAAGCACTGCATTCAACTCTTGACAACACCAAATGATTCATGAAGTGTAAAGAACTTCAAAAGAATTTTTACTTAAATTTCAATACTATTCTGATCAGAACCTTTCAATACTTCAAGAAAAAAATTAATAGTAAGTAAACTAATTTTAGACATTGATTTTTTCTCCTGTCATTAATAATTTGAGTATTTTGCTCACCTCAAAACTTGTCCTGCACTTGCAGTAAAGCAATGTCCAACAAGTATGTGTGATCTACAAGCAACTGTTTGTTTCCTACAGTGTTTGTAAATGTAACATATACCCAAGGAAACTCAAATGAGGATTCCTGACAAATTTGTGAGCTTATTATTATGACACCTGCACAAGAAGTTATGATATCAAGTTGTACACATCACCAATGCTGCCTCTGTCACTCTGTTTGAAGTCCAGATTTCCAGCCCAAGGCAGGCCAACGCTGATGCCACACAGAACTGACAGTACTTTTTGACATTCTCTCTCTCCTAGAAGCTCATCACAGCAACTGCTCATTTCAGCCACCAAACAGTAATATTTAACTCACATGATCAGGGCTTCCCATTCAAAGAAGTTCTCTTCATTCATGGGACCTGTGAAACAGAACAGAACAATGTTCAGAGCCACCTGAACACAAGGTCACAGCTCCAGAGTGCACAAACCCTGCTCAGCTCCTCACCTGCCACAATCCCTTCTGGTGGGTTCAGGGTCAGCTCTGCAAAAACAGAAACACAAGGAAGATTGAGGTGACTTGTGAGCCCAAACATTTCAGGGGGTGTGTGAGTGGCCATGGCTTAGCACAGAGGCCCCACCACCATTGCTTAATGTGTTCTAGACAAATATGGCACTTTGGGGTTTTTTGGGCTCCTAGAACTAGCCTTGGAATCACAGAATTGCTTAGGTTGGAAAAGACCTCTAGGATCATTGAGTCCTCTGTCTTCTCAGAGGCAGTAATTTAAACCTGAGAAGGAGGACAAAAACATTTCACAAAGCCTGGGAAACACTCTTCTCTTGCACCCCTGTGGTATCTGCTGGATCCTGTAACAGCCTGAAGTTTGTATTCCTGTAACCTCTTTGCACCATTCAGGTTTGATGCACCTCAGTGCAAAACCCAGAACGACACAAAAACAGGAGAAGCAGACACGTGAGAATTCAATCCAACCTCCTGTGTGGCCTGGAAAATGTGAGTTAAAAAAAAAAGAAGCATCAATAAAACAGCCATAGCTGCACAGGCAAGTTTGGATCCATGAATCCTCACTTTCTCTAGAAACCTAATACAATTCCAAATTCATGGAACAATCTTCAGCATCAGCCCCTTACCTCAGGCTGGTGAAGGCCAGTACACCACATGCTGATAAAATAACAACCAGATTTTCTCTATTTAGTGGACTGACCATCAGTTTCTAGGTTCTGATGTTCTGCAGGGAGGCAGCAGCAGCAGCTGAGCACAGTTCAGCCACAAACAGACAATCAACTGTGCCAGCAGTCCTGAGGACTCAACACCAACCCCAAGGCTCTGAGGGAGCCACAGGGCAGCTGCTGGAGTGGTGGCAGGAGGTGACACTGCCAGCTGCTTATCCAGCACAGTGTTTCCTAATCAATGGCCAGTGACACACAGAACACAGCCAGAGAGACTTGAGCTAATTTCTGTTCACAGCCAGAGAGACTTGAGCCAATTTCTGTTCAGGCTGTAGGTGAAAGCTGTATGGGCAGTGCTGCACACAACAGATTCTGTCTCACAACAGCTCCTTTGCTGCAGGACTCAAGATGCTGAGATGCATTGCCAGGAGAGATATTCAGTTTGCTCAGAGTGCCCTTAACCTTGGAACAGCCCTCTCTGAAGTTCCAAAGCCCAGCAGCAGATGGAAACTCAGCCCTGCTGTTTTCCACACGTCCTGGCATTCCATGGCAGGTTTTTCCAGCTTTGCAGTGGGTCTCCAATAGCTTTTCTTGTTGATGTTTTTAGAGAGAAAGAGGGAGATGTCAAACACAGGAGCTCCTGGAATCATTTTGCTCCATCTTGTGGTTCTCTCTAAGAAGAAAATCCCCTGATGTTTCCCTGGAAAAGCTGGCAGCAGCTTTCCCTGTGGTGGGCAGCCACATGGAATTGTGTCATACAGCACTCCACTCCAAGGAGAACAGGAGCAATGGCAATGAACAGCCAAAGCCCACAGAGCAAAGGGTCTTCATGAGGACAGAGCTTCAATTCTCCACTCCCTTGCTCAGCTCCCCCTTCAGAGAAAGGTTTCCATCCTTAAGGATCGGGTAAAGTAGAATCTGGGCACTCAGGGGCACAGGAGCTTTGATTTTGAGCGACTGCACCCGGTCATTGAGAAAGGTCTCCATGGGGACAGTGACATCCTAGCCTGTGACTGCCCCAGAGTTGATCAAAGGGAAACTGAGAGCCCTGTTGAACATGAACCACTGGAGCTGACACAGCATCAGCAGCTACAGCTCACCAGAGCCTCCAAAACAGGGTCACTTCAACACAATGTCAGGGGGGTGTCCAATTATTTGTAAGTGAGCAGCAGAAAGCAGTGAAAGGCTAAAACCAATGCTCTCATCACATGCAGAGTGACTCTGACAGACCAGCTGGGCCAAACAGTCCCACTCAGTGTAGAAATTTTCCATAATAGCCAATCTAAACCTCCCCAGGTGCAACTTTTTATTTGTTCCCTGGGAGCAGAGCCAGACCTTGTGAGCTTAAAACAGAGCTGACACCAGACAAGTGTGATGCTTCTATCAGGAATTCAGGGCAGAGCACACAGTGCCTTCCTTCTCATTTCACTGCTCTTTGTGGAGTCATTATCAGCCAATTGCACCTTGGAAATGGTTCTCAGGAGAATTGAAAACACATCTTGTTAAAGCACTGAAGAGACTGAGATCATCCTTAAAAGAGAAGTCCAACAGTATGTTTCCTAAAAACTGCAGCCATTTAGCAAACCTGCAAGGGGATTAAAAGCCCAGGACTCAGGAAATATTATGGGTACGTGCTCACTGCAGAATCTGACAGCATCTGGACTGAGATGCTTGAAAATAGCCAGTTTTCTTCTGACTCCAAACAACTCTCCCCAGGCACCAAGGATGGGAGGTGCCCACTCCCAAGCCCTGCCAGTTTCAGAAGGTTTATTATTTCTGTGACTTCCCAAATCTCACAATTAACATAAATCCCTTATTTTCAACCTGACAGCATTTCCAAAGAAACCTGTTGGCATTACAGTCCACTGCCCTGTTGCCTGTTTGTACCAGGAAGGAAATCCAATGCACACAACCAGGCACTGCAGTTCTCAGGTCTCTAGAGATTTAATTCTTCCAGAGTGACTCATTTTAGACTTGAAATTTCAGCCAGCATAAGACATCTTCAAGATGTAGCATCAAGAACCAGTAAACACAGAAAAATAAGGTTTCCATCTTTTAACTCTCACAAATTTTGTGAGGTCAGGCCTTAATACTATTATACATCTAGATTTAACATCAGACACACAGTCTAATAAAAATTATACCCTTTTTTAGATCTGATTTTTTTTAAAGCTTTAGCCAAACTAGTTCTGGCAGACTAGATAGTAAATTCAGAAAGCAAAAAGTCAAACATGCAAAGATCTAAATGAGGACAAGAAGTCCAATCCATATCATCTGGATGTCCACAGCTTCCCTTCCTTCTTCAAAAGGAAAGGAAACCAGTGCAATTTCACAGCCTTTCTCAAAATGCAGTAATATATCTGGGCTCCAACAGGTAGAAACTCCCCACAATGTCAAGAATTTTTCACAGAAGGAAACAATAAATCTTTAAATTAAGACTTAAACATGTGTGCATGCATGCACTGAAAAAGATGAAAGACAAAAACTGAAAAAGGAAAAAAATGGAAAGAATTAGAAGTCTGGTAAGGAAAATACACCCACCAGCAAGGCACTGACTGCCAACACCACTGTCACTACCAGAAGGAACTAAAGGGAAGAGATAGAGGGGAAGAGGGAAAGTAAAGAAAAAGATGTGTCCACACCTTTGTACATAACACACACAAGATTTCACCCAAGGTGAGCAGTCAGGAGAGGGTCACTGGAAACCACTCCCATGCCCACATTCACCCAGGGCAACCACATCCACAGGAGGGAAAAGCTCCACACTGAGCTGAACCTCAGACTCCAGCCTGTCCCAAGGCAGGACTTGCTCCTTCTCTGCAAAAAGAGGCAGCAGAACTACCTACAACCAGGAGCTATTCTTATTTTTCATAATAACTTTAGCTGAAAATCTCTACAGGCCTCAGAGATTCTGCAGAGCTACAAGGAACTGCCACTCTTTAAAGAAACACTAGGGAAAGGTTGTACAGGCTTAATTCTGGGGTTTGTGCTAAAGGGAAGTAACAAACATGCAGCAGAGGGGAATCCAGAGACACCAAAATGTCTGTTTTACTGCACTGCTGCAGCTCAGGTTTCCAGAAAGCACTGTGCCAGTTACATTCATTATTTTACAATACTGTGTTTTATTGGGCATGGGAAAGTGCTTGTAAAGGCAGATCTCAGACAAAACATTATCTCTGTTCATAACCAGTGTTACCCTGGGAAACCAGGCAGAGAAGAGTCACCTCATGTCTGCATGTGGCACTAAGTCAAAATCTTTCTGAGGTCATTAAATACATTTTTTCCTAAAGATTTTACTCATACAAGACTCTCCAGTAAGACCTCTGTGCTCCTCAACAACAAAGGATCATAAATGCTTTTTTGAGACTTAGGGGATTGATAGGAGAGGACTGAAGCAGAGCCAAGACTTTCTGTGGTTGTTTTCAGGTCGCTGCCTCTGGATTAGAACAGGAAAATGCAGATTTCCAGGACACACACTGTCAGCACAAACTTCCCCACCAGCCGCTGCCTCTGGATTAGAACAGGAAAATGCAGATTTCCAGGACACACACTGTCAGCACAAATTTCCCCAGTGACCAGCTGGCAGTGGCAGCAGCCCGAGCTGGGTGGGGAGCCCTGGCTGCCCAAACCCTGTGTGCCAGCTCAGCTCAGGGAGCTGTGCTCTGCAGAGCAGCCTGGGAACAGCACAGTGCTGGCAGCAGGTGTGTGCCTATAGATGCTCTCACACAGGCTGGAGTATTCCACTGAACGATGGCAGAAACAATGCCATCCCTGCCTGGGGAGCAGTCAGTGACCTTCCCTGGAGCACAGAGCCTGTTCTTTCAGCCCAGCCCCACCAAACGTTTCTCTTCTCCATTCCACTTCCTTGCTGTAAATAAAAGCCAGAGCAGTAAAGCCCCAAAGCACCTGGGTACACAAACAAGTATTTCTTGCCAACAGAAGGCACCTTTGGACACGTCTCAAACCCATCAGGGAGCAGATGAGCCATCCCAGAAGCTCCCAAACCCACCAGGGAGCAGATGAGCCATCCCAGAGTGATTCCCAGAGGGATTCCCAGCCCACTGCTGCAGGCCTCTGGTCCCTGTGGTGAGCATCACTGCAGCCACATCCCACACTGGTTTTTAAACAAACTATGCCTTTCATTACTAAATTCGAGTTTAAATCCATTTACTGGCCATTCTGGTCCCATTGAGGACTTCACAGAATTACAGAATTGATCGAGTTGGAAGGGAACTTAAAGCCCACCTCATTCCAGCCCCTGCCATGGGCAGGGACACCTCCCACTAGCCCAGGTTGCTCCAAGCCCTGTCCAGCCTGGCCCTGGACACTTCCAAGGATGGGGCAGCCACAACCAGAGGGCATCTGCCCTGCCAAACACCTCTAATTACCTCTGACATAAAAACAGAGCTCTGCAACAGAGATTTCCATACCTGTACTCTGTTCCAAATGGAAAATTTAACAGGGAAAAGCATCACAATAACTGGCCGCTTGCCCAGGGTTCCCAGCTCCCCCTAAGGCCCTGGAACCAGGGGATTCCAGAGGTGTCACCCGCACACCGAGCTGTCCCCGCGGTCAGGGGCAGCACCCCGTTCCCACAGCCTCCTCAAAGCCGGCAGTGCCCCGTGCCCGCCCGGGGACCCTCAGCCCGCCCCGGAGCTCTGCAGGCAGGCAGAGAGGACCCTGCGGCCGGCGGGCACGGGGCGCCCAGAGGGAGGCCCGCGGCCCGGCCCGGCCCCGCCGCCGCTTCCGGGTGCGCGGCCAGAGCGGCCGCGGCCGGGCGGGGCGGGGGCGGCGCTCTATCCGCCCGCCGCGCCTCTATGGTAGCGCCCGGTCCTCCCGCCGGCACCGGGCGGGGCGGGAGCGCCGTGTGGGAAACGGCAGGGAGGGAAACACAGATAATCCGCCACAGAAATGCCCCACGGAGCGGGGGGAGTAGCTGCGCACACCCTGCGGAAAAGCCTCCACAGGGCCTTTCCCGCCGGGATGGCCGCAGAGAGCGCGGGCAGCGGCCCCAGCCCCGAGGTGGATCCGCGGACAGCCCACCCCAGCTCCCGCCGCCGTGGAGAAGGGAACAGCGCCTTTCCGGAGAGATTTCAGCGAGCAGGAGCACAGCCAGCGCGGACAAATGGAAAGAGAAAAGGCTGGGTGTGGTTCCGTGGAGCAGCAGGATAGCCCGAGTTAAAATTCCTCTGGAACGGGCTTCATGCAGCCCAAACCACCACACAAATAATTAAACCTCAGCAAGGCCGGAGGGGCAGGACAGCAGTTGTTTATTATTATTATTATTTTTTTATTATTATTATTAATTATTCATTATTATTTTTTTAATTATTATTATTTTGAAGACACCTCAGTGTCTCTCCTCACTAGCTCTTCTGCACAATTTGGTGACATTAAAAGGCATTTCTCCCTCCCACCCCAGTTTACCAAGTTTATCTACCAAAAAGAGGTATTAAAAAGAAACCTGAGGCCACAGAGAAAGAGTCAAAGTTAAGTTCCAGTGCCCACAGAGTCAAAGTTAAGGGAGCAGGGCAAAGGCACAGATGCTGTCCAGCCCTCAGCAAACAGCTAGAATTTCAGTGATGGGATTTTTATGAGATTTCGCAACCAAAAAAAACTCCACAGCTTACTCTATCACAAACATTAAGTTTTTGGACCAGCTGCCCTACTAGCTACAGTTCTGCAATAGTGCACGCCAAAAAAAAAAAATCCCATTTCTGCACTAAAAAAGTTTATTTTGGCCTACTTTATAATAATATGAAAAAACACCTGTAAACCTGAAGTACTTAAACCCTGTCCTAGGCATTGTATTGTGTTCTAGCCCCAGTCAAGGACATGGTGCTGCCCCAGGGACTGACTGAATTTGTAACACCAGCTAAAAACTTAAAACCTGTATCTGTGTTCCTTCTTTCAGGCACATCTTAAAAGGAAGCTTTTACACTCACATTTGGCATGAAAATAAATTGAACTATTTATATAATTTGACTTAAAACAGAGAGACAAGACCAACCAGAGCCAGGAAAGAACGCTCAGTGTCCCAACACATGGATAAATTCTTAGGCCACAAGTTTAAAGAAAGAAAAAAGAGAATACAAACAGTAAATTTTTACAAAAGGCTAACAACAGAGAGACAACACACATTACTTAACCTGAACTTCAAATGGTTAAATTCAGACACAGCTCAATCCCTGCAGATACTATTCTGACTTGTGCACTCAGAATGTCAAAGACAACAAGCAACTTTGGCAAATATCCTGTGAAGTTTCAGAGAACCCTGTGTGACTGGCATGTTCATTTGCTCCTTAATGAAACAACAAATCCAAGGACAGATGAGGGAGTGAGGTGTGATGAGGCTCCTCAAACTGCTCTCCCAAAGATGCTGTGTCTGAGCCCCCTCCACCTGTCTGCTGCTGGTACACTTCGATCGTGTCGTCGTGTTCCATCTCCAGCTGAGGGAGTAACACAGCAATTATTTTAACATTTTAAAAACATAGAAACTGTAAGTAATACAGAAAACTTGAAAAGCACGTGGTGACTAAAGCACGTGGCTCTCTGCTCCTAATCAGCACTTCAGGAATAACTTTAATTAACCAACACATGAAACACTTTCCATCAGTCACCCTGCACAAGTTTGTTGCAACATGCTGAACTCACAGCAACTATTTCAGGATCATTTTGATTTCGAGCCCCTTTGATCACCACCCAGACACCAGAATATCTGTGTAGCAATTTGCAGTAAGAGGGTTTTTCATACCTGTGCAGGTGTGTCTGCTTCTTTAATGGGCTGCCCATCAAACAGGAACATAATGTGCCTCATTGACAAGCCCTGCAAGTGCAAAGTCATATATGAGAAACCACGCTTGATTTCTGAATCCACACCAAGTATTCATGGATTTAACAAAATTAACACTCAGAAGACAAGGGGGATGACACAAAATAGATTGAGATTAAGTATTAGGAAGGAATTCTTCCCTGTGAGGGTGGTGAGGGCCTGGCACAGGGTGCCCAGAGGAGCTGTGGCTGCCCCTGGATCCCTGGAAGTGTCCAGGCCAGGTTGGGCAGGGCTTGGAGCAACCTGGGACAGTGGAAGGTGCCCTCATGGCAGGGGGTGGGACTGGATGGGCTTTAAACCCCTTCTAACCCCAAACCATTCTGTGATTCTCTGATTAAGATTTAACCACCAGGACACTGGTGTCTTGCTGTCTACACTGAGGAAGGTCAAATGCTGGTAACTTTACGTGGCACTTAAAACCTGAGTTACCACACTGTTGTTCTGACAGTGTTTAATCACATGAGGAAGTCTTTATTCCCTGCATCAGGGATTGAGGACCTTGCTCTGCCCTCTAAAATCCATGTGATTCACACTTCTGTCACACACAGGAATGCTAAAATTCCTGTACCTCTCCCAAAACCCAGAGAGGTGTCAGGGTGCAGCAGGCACAGAGCAGGGCAGAGTGTAAAGTTTGAATAAGCAAAGAAAGGATCCTGCAAGTAACAGACAAGGCAAACTAAATCTGACTCTGTTTCCAAAGCCATTCACATGCCCACCCTCTGCTCTAGTAAAACTGGGAGCTCCAGGCTCAGGAACTGAGCTGTGGGGATTCATCCTTCAGTTGAGGATGCACTGAGGAGCAGCCTGTGACACCTGTGGAACACAGGTCACAACTGTGCAATGGGCAGCAGGAGACACGGGAAGGGAGAAGGAAACAGCCCATGAAGAAGCTGTATGGCATAGAAGAATTTATTTTGCGCTGTTTTCCAAACAGAAAATGCACTCAAAGTTGACAAAGTTTTTCGAGATGACAAGACCGAGGGTTAGTGAATTGTCTCAAAGTCAGGATCGGAACTGGAGGAATTTTTGTAACTCTGTCACGGGACATGAGGGAGCACCTGAAGAGGAAGAGGCAGCTCCCATTCACCCATACGAGAAGCTGCCAGTATCCCAGCTCCTCATTCTCCCACACACCTGGACACCCTCACTGTGCCCACAAGCATGTTCCACGATCCGGGCAGAGCAGCAGCGAGGGTTCCAGCAGCAGGGGATGCTTGGCCGGAGCGGCAGAGCCCCTTGGGGCCGTGCCCGCGCCTACCTGCCGGCTGCAGTACGCCTCCATCAGCTTGCTCAGCGGAGTCTGCCGCTTCATTCTGAACTGCACCACGGAGCCGTCCGGCCCGACAACCTTCAGGTCGATGGGCTCGGTTTTCACGCATGCCTGGACGGAAAACTGCAGGACGCGGCGGGCTCAGAGCTTTGCCGGGTGAGCCCCGCTCGGGCCGGACACCGCCAGCCACAAACTGGGGCACCTCGGCCGGCCCCGCTCCTGCTCCTGCTCCCCCCGGCCGGGACACCTCGGCCGGCCCCGCTCCTGCTCCTGCTCCTGCTCCCCTCAGCCGGGACACTTCGGCGGCCTCGCGCCACGGGGGAGGCGGAGCCGCACCGCAGCCGCGCCCCGGGACGAGGAGTGGCCGCCGCTCCTCACCCCCGCCCTGCTGCCCGCTCCTCCCCTCCCGCCTTCCAGCCGCTCACCTCACGCCGCTCTCCCCGCCTCACCCGGGGCCCCCCGTTCGACATGGCGGGCGTGGGCTGTGGGGGGCAGCAGGGGGTTCGCGCTGGGGGCGGGGCCAACGGAAAAGGGGCGCGTGCAGGCGCGTCCCCGCTGAGCCGCATGGGGGCGCTGTGCTCCGGCGCGGGAACCGGCGTGAGGGGAGAGCCCGGGGCGCTCCGAAACAGCCCCGGGACACCCCGAAACAGCCCCGGGACACCGTCGGGACACCCCGAAACAGCCCCGGGACACCCCCGGGACACCCCGAAACAGCTCCTGGACATCCCCGGGACACTCCGAAACAGCCCCGGGACGCCCCGAAACAGCCCCGCGACACCCCCGGGACACCCCGAAACAGCTCCTGGACATCCCCGGGACACTCCGAAACAGCCCCGGGACGCCCCGAAACAGCCCCTGGACACCCTCGGGACCGCACGTTCCCAGTCGCATGGCAGCTCCTGAGTGCGAGAAAACGGGACAAGAAGCCTTCCATCAAAGAATCCAATGTTTCCAGTCCAGTCCAGCCCAGTGCTGGGGTGTTTGGATCCCCCTTAAAGCAAGGAGAAGCGAGTCTGCCTCGATCCACAATCGAGGAAATAATTAGATTCTAAACATACCCGAAAGTGAGATTAAAACACAAACGAGGTTAAATGTTGGGATCCAAAGCGATATTTCAACCTTTATTTTTCACAAAAGAAAGAAGGCAGAAAAGTGGGGATAGCCAAGAATAATTACTTGAAGCACAGGGAAGGTGTTACCACCACCATGGGTCCAGCTCTGCCTCACAGATTGCAATGGGTGTTTCGCCGCTGAATTCCATCCGACAGGAGCAGAGCCAGGCACTGGACCAGCACTGTGGCAGGGCACAAGCAGACAGCAAAGACTCCCACACTTTGTAGATTTAGAAGCTGCAGCTTCTGTGCCACTTGCTTATAGAGGGTTTTGAGAGTGGCAAGGTCATGTCCACCTCAAAGCAACAGCACACCCATGGGCAGATTCATGTTTGCTCCCTTGAAGTTCATTGGCTGTTCGTTGGAATTCAGCCGAGGTTTGCCTGCTGTATCAAAAAGAAAAACATTTTTCTTCATTTCACTCCTTCACTGCACAGGGCCAGGTGGGAGCAGGGCAGGAGCTTGGTGCTGACAGAGCTGCCCCTGCATAGAGGGGCAGAAAGGGCTCTGGGCTTCTTCAGAGGAAACCCCTAAATATGAAATCCATCCTGGCTGAGTCCACTTCTCCCACAGGCAATGCCCGGTGGCCAAGGCTGCCTCCTCCAGCTTTAGGGGCGTGGTGAGGCCAGGAGAGAGGAGGAGATTCTGCCCCAAACCTCCATCTCAGCCTCTGTCCTCACCCTGGCCGTGAGGAAAGCAGATACTGTTCCCTTCAGAATATGCTCAGAGTCTTAAAGGATTTTCCCTTTTCCATTCACTTCCCCGGCTGTGCCCCCTCAGAGATGAGGAAAGTGGCACAGAAGCAAGCAGGAATGGCCCCTGTTGGGGTCTTAGGAGCTGAATATTTTTGTTTTTCTCTAAAGGAATTTTCCCCAATTCGTGTTGCTAGGATACAGTAATGACTGGGTACTTTAGAGAGAAGAAAGAAGTTGTCAGCTCAGGGGAGAGGTGCAGCTGGCTACTCTCTCTTTACCTGATGTTCCCTGTGGAGGGCAGAGATACCTCGAGATTTGGACTGGGAAAGCAGCGCTGGGTCCAGCCTCTGTCTTTAGTGTGCTGGACATTGGGAGGGGAGAGAGACTGCGGTCGCTGTGTGGAGAATTCATCACCACTGCGGAGTTCTGCCTTCTGCTGCCTTCCTGCCTTCCTTCTACCGTGAGTGTTAATAATAATAATAATAATAATAATAATAATAATAATAATAATAATAAGCGGGTGTTGCACTGGGACCTTATTAACACCCTACCTCACTAAAAGAGGGGCTTTTTTATCTGCTCAGCTGCCTCAGGGGAAAGAAAACCCCAGGCTCCCGAGCTCGCCTTTCCCTTCACTGCCCTGCCGCTGCCCCACCCCCGCTGTTTCTGCGGCACTGCTCCGAGCATTCCCTGCACTATGGCTCTTGTTCCCTGCCTGCCAACACGTCCCGTGGCTCCCGCTGCAGCTGTGCAGCTTGATACATCTCGTTTACCACCCGGGATGGTAAAGCGAGCCTTTCTTCCATCCCGTAAAGCCACCATTGCCGCGTGGCCCCCGAGCTCGCAGCGGAGCGCCCCGCCGGGGATCACCGCCTGCCCTGCCAGCCCGGAGCCAGCAGTGCCGCCGCTGCCGGCTGTGCCCGGGGCTGCACCCGAGGGGAAAGGGCCTGCAACCCGCAGAAGGCTCACCCTGGGTTTGTGGCTCTGCTTGTTGCTGCTGCCCTAGTTATTGGCGTTTGTTTGCCTTGTTATGCATTCGTGGCAGTCACCCTAATCAGTGTGTGTACTTGCTTGTAGTAGCTGTTACGGTTGTTGCACCACTTCGTGCTAGAAAATGAAGTATTGAG
>NW_024371370.1:0-620 GCF_014805655.1 Passer montanus | reverse complement strand
CCGATTTTGGCTGTTTTCCCCCGTTTCTGGCCCAATTTTGGTTGTTTTCCCCCCATTTCTGACCGGATTTTTTGTATTTCCCCCCATTTCTGACCCAATTTTGGCCGTTTTCCCCCGTTTCTGACTGTATTTTTTGTATTTTTTCTGACCCGATTTTGGCTGTTTTCCCCGTTTCTGACCGGATTTTTTGTATTTTCCCCCATTTCTGACCCAATTTTGGCTGTTTCCCCCCATTTCTGACCCAATTTTGGCTGTTTTCCCCATTTCTGACCCAATTTTGGCTGTTTTTCCCCATTTCTGACCCGATTCTGGCTGTTTTCCCCCATTTCTGACCGGATTTTTTGTATTTTCCCCCAATTTTGGCTCTTTTTCCCCCATTTCTGACTGTATTTTTTGTATTTCCCCCGTTTCTGACCGGGTTTTCCCGTTGCCCCAGTTCCGCTCGGTGGACGAGACGACGCAGGCCATGGCCTTCGACGGCATCATCTTCCAGGGGCAGTCGCTCAAGATCCGGCGGCCCCACGACTACCAGCCCCTGCCCGGCATGTCCGAGAACCCCTCGGTCTACGTGCCTGGTGAGACACCTGAAATACCCCAAAATCACCCCAAAAATATCCCTG
>NW_024371369.1:0-673 GCF_014805655.1 Passer montanus | reverse complement strand
CTGAGCTATCTTGGGTGTGATGGGTTCTCTGAGAGCTCATAAGAGCTGGCTGGAGGAAGAAACCCATCATACCCTTGCTTTTGTATTGCATTTCTGTGTGTAAAGTGACTGGGGTTCTGAGGGATTGACATTGTATATTTGTTCTGTCATCTGTGTTGCACTCTAAAGCCCTGTACTGGCACAGACTTTTGTCCAAGGGGGATTTGTATATTGCAGGGATTTGCATATTGTTGAGTTTTGCACCAATCTGCACGAAACCAGTGTAAAATTGCATTCTCTCAAGTGACCAAGCTGTACAGAAATATATTTGAGGATGTGTAACTGAAAATAAAGTGATTCACTAAATAATAATAATAATAATAAAAATATATTTGAGGATGTGTAACTGAAAATAAAGTGATTCACTAAATAATAATAATAATAAAATAATAATAATAATAATAAAGATTTGTTTGTTCCCTCTTTGGCTCCTGTCTTTCTTTGGTGTTATTTGCTTTTTTTTGGGGTTGTTTTGTGTTGTGAGGGTCTCTCCCTGTCCCTCTGCCTCTTTCTCACCCCCTTCCCCCCTTTGTGCCTCTCTGTCTCTCTCCCTCTCCCATCTTTGTCCTCTTCTCTCTCCTCTTCACCTCTCTCCCCTCTTTTCCTCTTTGTTTTGCCTCTTTTACTCTCTCTT
>NW_024371368.1:0-620 GCF_014805655.1 Passer montanus | reverse complement strand
GCAATATTATATCTGAGAACTGTTTCTTGGTAAAGAAAGGGTATGGAACCAGCTAGAGGGGGATAGAAAAGAGAGCAGAGAGGGGGAAAGAGAGATGGAGGGAGCAATAGAAGACAGGGACAGCATTACTGCCAGGACACAGGGGCATCCCACCATAAAGACATAAACTTCTGACATCGTGGATTAATTTTCCTGACACCTCCATTTTCTGCCTCCTTACCACATGGTCCATGTTAAGGCTCCCAGCATGTCTAACAGCCCCTGTAGTAATTTTTCACCCTGTGTATAACATGTGTTGAGACATAAAGAAAAGTCAGATTGGTTCCTTTCAGGTCCCCTTCCCTCTGCCAAAAGGGAGGGCATTCCCACAAGGTGAATTCACTCAGTAGGGTGAGGAATTCCTGTCTGCCTCTTAGGTACAGTGCCATGTCAGGGCCTCGTGGTGGCATCTGGCATTGGGGAAAAGCTGCCATGGGATTTGTGCTGCTTGTGTGTCTCTTGTTTGTTGGGCACACAGGGAAGGCAAGGTGAGAGTGACCAGAGAAGCACAGATGCAGATCCTCAGTAAAACAGGAGCTCTCCAGGGCAGGAGGGCCTAGCAGGTTTCTTCAAAGGCTGAG
>NW_024371367.1:0-620 GCF_014805655.1 Passer montanus | reverse complement strand
CTGGGGACCCTACAGACCCTATAGAGCCCTGGGGACCCCGCCCCTGGGGACCCTACAGAGCCCTGGGGACCCTACAGACCCTATAGAGCCCCTGGGGACCCTACAGAGCCCTGGGGACCCTACAGACCCTATAGAGCCCCTGGGGACCCTACAGAGCCCTGGGGACCCTACAGACCCTATAGAGCCCCTGGGGACCCTACAGAGCCCTGGGGACCCTACAGACCCTATAGAGCCCCTGGGGACCCTACAGAGCCCTGGGGACCCTACAGACCCTATAGAGCCCCTGGGGACCCCACAGAGCCCTGGGGACGCTACAGACCCTATAGAGCCCCTGGGGACCCCACAGACCCTATAGAGCCCCTGGGGACCCTACAGAGCCCTGGGGACCCCACAGAGCCCTAGGGACCCCACAGAGCTCCTGAGAACCCTATAGAGCCCTACAGAGCTCCTGGGGACCCTATGGACCCCCATAGACCCACTACAGCCCCCCCAGCTCCTACAGACCCCACACCACTACAGCCCCAGATCTCCTGCATTCCCTACAGACCCCTGCCCCAATAGCCCCTATAGCCCCCTGCCCCTATAGCCCCTACAGACCCCTGCCCCTATAGCCCCTACAG
>NW_024371366.1:516-620 GCF_014805655.1 Passer montanus | reverse complement strand
AACCGGGAATGGGGAACTGGGAATGGGGATCCCAAAAACAGGGGATCCCAAAAATGGGGCACCGGGAACGGGGCACCGGGCACGGGGAACTGGGAATGGGGGAG
>NW_024371366.1:0-430 GCF_014805655.1 Passer montanus | reverse complement strand
GGGAATGGGGAACTGGGAATGGGGAACCGGGAACCGGGAATGGGGAACCAGGAACGGGGAACCGGGAATGGGGAACTGGGAATGGGGAACTGGGAATGGGGCACCGGGAACGGGGAACTGGGAACGGGGATCCCAAAAACGGGGAACCGGGAATGGGGAACCGGGAATGGGGAACTGGGAATGGGGAACCGGGAATGGGGAACTGGGAATGGGGAACCGGGAACGGGGAACCGGGAACGGGGACCCCAAAAATGGGGAACCGGGAACGGGGATCCCAAAAATGGGGGATCCCAAAAACAGGGAAACACAAAAATGGGGACCCCAAAACCAGGGAACTGGGAATGGGGGATCCCAAAAACGGGGAAACACAAAAACAGGGATCCCAAAAATGGGGAAAAACACAAAAACGGGGAACCCGGAAATGGGGACC
>NW_024371365.1:0-621 GCF_014805655.1 Passer montanus | reverse complement strand
GCAGAAAACTCTGCTGGGAGATCCTTTAGCTCCTTTAAAGCCATCGAGAGTGCAGCCCCTCATTGACACCGTCTGTGTCCACAGAAGGCAAAGAGAAACAAAATGAGATCTGGCACAAAAAATGACATTTTTATTTGGAAAATAGGAAAAAAGTGAAAAAAGTAAAACAAACCTTACAAAATCAAACCCCCAAGAAATATCAAAGAAGAAAAGAAGACATGTATTAGAAGATATTTGCTGAAATTGGCCAGCCGTTTAATGTCTCTGAAAGCATCCAGTCATCAGTCTCCACACTGCAGCCTTGAACTCCTGGTTCCTCAGGCTGTAGATGAGGGGGTTCAGGGCTGGAGGCACCACCGAGTACAGAACTGATAGGGCCACATCCAGGGATAGTGAGGACACGAAGGGGGGCTTTAGGTAGGCAAACATTGCAGTGCTGAGGAACAGGGAGACTACAGCCAGGTGAGGGAGGCAGGTGGAAAAGGCTTTGTGCCGTCCCTGCTCAGAGGGGATCCTCAGCACAGCCCTGAAGATCTGCACATAGGAGAAAACAATGAACACAAAACAACACAATGATAAACTGGCAGTAATAGCAATGAGTCCAAATTCCCTGAGGTAGGA
>NW_024371364.1:0-621 GCF_014805655.1 Passer montanus | reverse complement strand
CTTCGCTCCCTGTGTGGATGAAGGCATGGGCAGAGCACAGAGGGATTTCAGGGACATGGCGGGGGGCGGATTCATGGCCAGCACTTGCGGCTGATCCTGCAGGGATCAGCCTCTCTTGTAGCGATGGCGAGAGCTGGTTGGGATGGGCTTAGCAGAAGAATCTCCGGGTGTCTGGGCTCTGACTGTCATAATTCATCCGTCTTCCAGCCCTTGAAGCCATGAGCAAAGATGACAGCCCATCCTCCACTAACCTGGAAATTCAGGCAATTTTTGGACAAAGATCTGCAGAACTAAGGTCATCTGCTGGACTCAGAGAACCAGGGTCCCAAGAACAGTATCAGGAGACTGTGAAGAGACCACCACCACTCAACGTCACTGGAGCTCCAGGCACAGCTGATGCTGGCCATAGCTGAGCCTGTGGGAGGCTCCCGTAGCTCCTGCCTTCTCCCTCCCTGTTGAGAGTTCCCTCCCTCCAGCCCTCAGACCCTCCCCACCCCTTTTTTTTGTCCCCATCTCATCCCTTCACTTTCCCTTCCATTAATAAACAGTTTGGTTTTCCCCCCTTACCTCCATCTCTGTGGAGCTGAAGCGTCGCAAATCCAGGGCCCTGGGACACACAGG
>NW_024371363.1:0-621 GCF_014805655.1 Passer montanus | reverse complement strand
TGGGTGTGGCCTAAATGCATGGCTGGGGCAGAATGGAGTGGGCGGGGCTTAGGAGGGTTGAAGGGGATGGGTGGGGCCTAAGGGGCTGGGAGGGGCTTAAGGGTGTGGGCGTGGCCTGGCTGGGTGGGTGGGAGGAGCCTGAAGGGATGGTGACAGTCATGGGGAAAAGGGCGTGGCTCCATGCCTGTCAATCACAGGCATCTCTTGACTGGCCCCGCCACCTCGGCTGGAGCCCCGCCAAAATGCCCTCAGGGAGACCAAAATCCTCCCGCCTCCCTAAACTCTTCTCAGGTGGGCGTGGCCTTCTGGGTTAGGGGGCGTGGCTCCAACGAGGCCCCACCCCGCTCCCCTGACACTTGGCGGCCCCTGCAAGCCGTGCTGATTGGCCAGAGCCCGGAGGCAGTGCTGTGGGTGTTGGAGGTCTTGGCCAATCAGAGCAGGAGGTGGGTGGAACCTGAGGGGGTGGTAGGGGCTTCGAGAAGTGGGTAGGGCTTCGGGAGGGGAGTGTGGCTTAGAGAGGTGGGTGTGGCCTCAAGAGGTGGGTGGGGCTTAAGGAGGAGGTTGGGGCTTAGAGAGGTGGGTGGGGTTTGAAGGGTGGGAGGGGCTTAACTAGGCAGGGGC
>NW_024371362.1:0-621 GCF_014805655.1 Passer montanus | reverse complement strand
GGGGGAAAATGGGGATTTTGGGGGGGAAAGTTGGGGAATTTGGGATTTTTGGGGCAGAAAAATGGGGATTTTAAGGGAAAAAAAGGGGATTTTGGGGTGTGAAAATGGGGATTTTGGGGGGTGAAAAAGGGGATTTTGGGGGGGAAAATGGAAAAAAATGGGGATTTGAGATAAAAAATGGGGATTTTGGGGGGAGAAAATGGAGATTTTGGGCAAAAAAATGGGGATTTGGGGGGAAAATTGGGAAAAAATGGGGATTTTTAGGGGAAAATTGGGGATTTTGGGGGGAAAAATGGGGATTTTTAAGGGAAAAAACGGGATTTTAGAGGGGAAAATGGGAAAAAAAAGGGATTTTTGGAGGGGAAAAATGGGATTTTTGGGGGGGATAATTAGGGAAAAATGGGATTTTTTGGTGGAAAACCGGGGGTTTTAGGTGAAAAAATGTAATTTTTACGTGAACGAATGGGGATTTTAGGGAAAATGGGGATTTTGGGGGGAAAACGGGAATTTGGGGAGGAAAATGGGGGAAAATGGGGATTGGGGGAAAAATTTGTGGGAATTTTGGGGGAAAAATTGGGAAAATATTGGATATTTTTTTGGGGAAAAGGGGGATTTTTGGGG
>NW_024371361.1:0-643 GCF_014805655.1 Passer montanus | reverse complement strand
AGGGCAGGGAGAGATCACTCACTGATTACTGTCAGGGGAAAAACAAACTCATCTTGGGCAAAGTTACTGAATTTATTACCAACCAAATCAGAGTAGAAAAATGAGGAATCAAACCAAATCTCAAAAAACACCTTCCCCTCAGTCCTCCTTCCTTCTTGGACTTAACTTTCCTCCTGATTCTCTGTCTCCTGCCCTCCTCAGGAGCACAGGGAAATGGGGGTTAAGGTCAGCTCATCACACATTGCCTCTGCTGCTCCTTCCTTCTCAAGGGAGGTATGTCCATGTCTTTCTTGTACTGGGAAATCTTTAATCCCCTTTTCCATTCGAGCTGTTTTAAATCCCACTAACTCTTAAAGCTGTCCATAATGTAATTATACAAGGCCAGGTTGGATCAAAATATTTGTAATGAAGTCATCTGTTAGAAAAATGCATGCCTGGAGTTAAATGATGATTTTGCTTTACTTATTCTCAATTACCTTTATGCAGATGTTGTTTTGGGGCTGCAGCTGTGGAGCTATTGGTGCCTCACAGATAATACAAGTGGGTGTATTCATTGGCACAAGATGTCTGCACTCAAGGCACGGTGCCATCTGAAGGAGAAGCCACATCACAGTTATGTTAAGGACCATGATGAGATCATTAA
>NW_024371360.1:5961-14886 GCF_014805655.1 Passer montanus | reverse complement strand
TTGGAGGGGCTCAGGGGTCACTTTGGGGGGCTTGGGGTCACTTAGAGTGGCTTAGGTGTCACTTTGGGGGGCTCAGCGGTCACTTGGAGGGGCTCAGGGGTCACTTTGGGGGGCTTGGGGTCACTTAGAGTGGCTTAGGTGTCACTTTGGGGGGCTTAGGGATCACTTTGGGGGGCTTAGGGATCACTTGGAGGGGCTCAGGGGTCACTTTGTAGGGCTTAGGGATCACTTGGAGGAGCTCAGGGGTCACTTTGGGGGGCTCAGGGGTCACTTTGAGAGGCTTAGGTGTCACTTTTGGGGGGTTCAGGGTCACTTGGAGGGGCTCAGGGGTCACTTGGAGGGGCTTAGAGGTCCCCAGCACCCCTGTCCCTGGGGCACGGTGGGAGGCCGTGTCCCCGGGCTGTCCCCAGGCTGTCCCCGGGCTGTCCCCTCGCTGTCACCCCACTGTCACCCCTCTGTCCCCGCAGCCATCGAGGACGAGTACAGCGGCCCCAAGCTGGAGGACGGCCGGGTGACCTTGGCCTTCATGAAGGACCTGATGCAATGGTACAAGGACCAGAAGAAACTCCACAGGAAATGTGCCTACCAGGTACCCCAAAACCCCCACAAAACCCCGCTGTCCCCCCACGTGTCCCCACGTGTCCCCACGTGTCCCCACGTGTCCCCACGTGTCCCCGCCGCGCAGATCCTGGTGCAGGTGAAGGAGGTGCTGGCCAAGCTGCCCACCCTGGTGGAGACCACGTTGAAGGAGGTGGGTTCCCCTGGCCGGGGGGGCGTCCCCGGGGGTGTCCCCCCCTTTGACGCGGGTGCCACCGCCGCGTGTCCCTTGGCAGACGGAGAAGGTGACGGTGTGCGGGGACACGCACGGGCAGTTCTACGACCTGCTGAACATCTTCGAGCTCAACGGGCTCCCCTCCGAGGCCAACCCTTATGTATCCACACCCCGGGGGTCCCTGGGGCGGGGCGGGGTCGGGGGGACGCCGGGGACACGCCGGGGGTGTCGTTGTCCTCAGCTGGTGACAGATTTTCAACGGGGACTTCGTGGACCGCGGCTCCTTCTCGGTCGAGGTCATCCTGACGCTCTTTGGCTTCAAGCTGCTCTACCCTGACCACTTCCACCTGCTCCGAGGTACTGCCAGGGCCTGGGGGGCGCGGCCCGGGCCCCCCCGGCGAGGGGACACCGAGGGGACACTGGCACCGGGGCTCACTATCTGGCAGCGCCCATTGGCTGTGATGGATCCCTATTTGGCAGCCATTTCGGCTCACTGTCTGGCAGCCCCGTTGATTTGAATGGATCTCTTTTTGGCAGCCGTTTTGGCTCACTTTCTGGCAGCTGTCATTTTCAATAATGGATCCCTATTTAGCAGTTATTCTGGCTCACTATCTGGCGGCCCCGTTGATTTGAATGGATCCCTATTTGGCAGTTAACGTGACTCACTTTCTGGCAGCTGTCATTTGCCGTAATGGATCCCTATTTGGCTGCCGTCTCGTTGGCTCACTATGTGGCAGCTGTCATTTATATTAATGGATCCCTATTTGGCAGCCCTTGTGCCTCACTATCTCGCAGCCCCGTTGATTTGATTGGATCTCTATTTAGCAGCCGGGTTGGCTCACTATGTGGCAGGTGTCATTTGCAGCAGTGGATCCCTATTTGGCAGCCGTGCTGGTGGCTCACTTTCTGGCAGCTGTCATTTGCAGTAATGGATCCCTATTTGGCAGCCCTGAAAGCTCACTGTCTGGCAGCCCCCTTGATTGTAATGGCTCCCTATTTGGCAGCCCTAAAAGCTCACTATCTGGCCGTTGTCATTTATAGTAATGGATCACTTTGTGGCAGCCGTTTTGGATCACTATCTGGCAACCCCGTTGATTTGAATGGATCCCTTTTTGGCAGCCCTTTTGGATCATTTTCTGGCAGCTGTCATTTGCAGTAATGGATCCCTATTTGGCAGTTATTGTGGCTCACTATCTGGCAGCCCCGTTGATTGTAATGGATCCCTATTTAGCAGCCCCCGAAAATTGGGGGGCTTTGACCCCCCCCGTCGCTGTCGCTGTCCCCTGGGGTTCGGGGTGTCCTGTGCCTCATCCCTGCTGTCCCCAACGTCCCCACGGCGTGTCCCCCCCAGATCATGCACGGGGGGCTCTTCAGCGAGGACGGGGTGACCCTCGATGACATCCGCAAGATCGAGCGGAACCGGCAGCCCCCGGACTCAGGTGGGACCGGGACCCCCCGGGATGTCCCCACAGTGTCCCCACGGTGTCCCCAAGGTGTCCCCAAGGCACGGGGCTGAGCTGTGACCCCCCCCTGTGTCCCCCGCCAGGGCCGATGTGTGACCTGCTGTGGTCTGACCCCCAGCCCCAGGTGAGCTGTCACCCCCCCTGGGGACGTCCCCTGTCCTGTCCCCGTGTCCCAGGGGTGTCCCCAGGTCCTGGCAGTGTCCCCTGCCCTGTCCCCGTGTCCCAGGGGTGTCCCCATGTCCTGTCCCCACGTCCTGGGGGTGTCCCCATGTCCTGTCCCTGTGTCCCAGGGGTGTCCCCATGTCCTGTCCCCACGTCCTGGGGGTGTCCCCTGTCCTGTCCCCGTGTCCCAGGGGTGTCCCCAGGTCCTGGGGCTGTCCCCATGTCCTGGGGACGTCCCCTGCCCTGTCCCCGTGTCCCAGGGGTGTCCCCATGTCCTGTCCCCACGTCCTGGGGGTGTCCCCATGTCCTGGGGGTGTCCCCTGCCCTGTCCCCACGTCCTGGGGGTGTCCCCATGTCCTGGGGGTGTCCCCTGCCCTGTCCCCACGTCCTGGGGGTGTCCCCAGGTCCTGGCAGTGTCCCATGCCCTGTCCCCAAGTTCCTGCTGCTGTCCCATTCCATGTCCCCATGTCCCCTGCCCTGTCCCCAGGTCCTGGTGACATTCTCCACCCTGTCCCCAAGCCCTGCTGCTGTCCCTTTCCGTGCCACCCTCTGCCATGTCCTGGTGTCCCAGTGCCACTCTCTCTTCTCCTGTCCCCAACCTCCCAATGCCACCAGTCCCGCCACCACCTCCCCCATGCCAGCTGACCTTGCTGTCCCCTGGGGGGGTCCCCAATGTCCCCGATGTCCCTGATGTCCCCAATGTCCCCAATCACCCCAATCACCCCAATGTCCCCGATGTCCCCAATGTCCCCAATGTCCCCCATCCCCCCAATGTCCCCATGATGTCACCAATGTCCCCATGATGTCACCAATCCCCCCAATGTCCCCAATGCCCCCAATCCCCCCCATGTCCCCGATATCCCCACCTGTGTCACCTGTGTGTCACCTGTGTGTGTCACCTGAGTGTCACCTGTGTGTCACCTGAGTGCCACCTGAGTGCCACCTGAGTGCCACCTGTGTCACCTGTGTGTCACCTGAGTGTCACCTGTGTCATCTTTGTGCCACCTGTGTCACCTGTGTGTCACCTGTGTGTGAGCTGTGTCACCTGAGTGTCACCTGTGTCACCTGAGTGTCACCTGTGTGTCACCTGAGTGCCACCTGTGTCACCTGAGTGTGAGCTGTGTCACCTGTGTGTCACCTGAGTGTCACCTCACTGTCACCTGAGTGTCACCTGTGTGTCTCCTGTCCAATTTCTGTGTCACTTGTGTCACCTGAGTGTCACCTCTGTGTCTGTGGTGTCCCCGCTGTCCCTGGTGACATCCCCGCTGTCCCTGAGGTGTCCCCACTGTCCCCATGGTGTCCCTGTGGTGTCCCCGGTGTCCCCATGGTGTCCCCGTGGTGTCCCCGCTGTCCCCGGTGTCCCCGGTGATGTCCCCATGGTGTCCCTGCTGTCCCGGTGACGTCTCCGCTGTCCCCATGGTGTCCCTGTGGTGTCCCCGCTGACCCCGGTGACGTCCCCGTGATGTCCCCGTGGTGTCCCCACTGTCCCCATGATGTCCCCGTGGTGTCCCCATTGTCCCCATGGTGTCCCCATTGTCCCCATTGTCCCCGTGGTGTCCCCGCTGTCCCCGGTGACGTCCCCATGATGTCCCCATGGTGTCCCCAGGGCCGCCTTCGCTCCGGCCGTTCGTTTCCGCGCCCGCAGCTCCTACGGCCGCCGGTCAGCGCAGGCCACGCGTGAGTCACCCTGCCTGTCACCTGTGTCACTTGTGTCTGTCACGTGTGTCACCTGTGTCTGTCACACGTGTGTGTCACCCGTGTGTGTCACCTGTGTCTGTCACCCGTGTCTGTCACCCGTGTCACCTGTGTCCCCAGTCTCCCCAAATGTCCCCAGTGTCCCCACTGTCCCCAATGTCCCCAATGTCCCCAAAAGTCCCCAAGGTCCCCAAATCCCCCAAATGTCCCCAATGTCCCCAATGTCCGAAATCCCTCCATGTCCCCAATGTCCCAATGTCCCCAATGTCCCCAGTGTCCCCAATCCCCCCAATGTCCCCGATATCCCCAATGTCCCCATGATGTCACCAATGTCCCCGATGTCCCCGATGTCCCCAGAACGGGCGGTCGGTCAGCAAGCGGGGGGTCAGCTGCCAGTTTGGCCCCGATGTCACCAAGCGCTTCCTGGAGCGGAACCGCCTGGAGCTGATCATCCGCAGCCACGAGGTCAAGCCCGAGGGCTACGAGGTGGCCCACGATGGCCGCTGTGTCACCGTCTTCTCCGCCCCCAACTACTGGTGAGGGACACGCCGGGGACACAGGGGACACAGGGGACACTGCTGGGGACAGCTGGGGACACGGCTGGGGACAGCTGGGGACACTGCTGGGGACACGGCTGGGGACACAGCTGTGGCGCTGTGGCCTTGGGTTTGTCCCCCAGTGTCACTTCGGTTCGGTGTCCCCTGAGCCACGTTGGTCACTTGGTCTAGGGCTACGAGGTGGCCCACGATGGCCGCTGTGTCACCGTCTTCTCCGCCCCCAACTACTGGTGAGGGTGCCGGGGACACAGGGGACACAGGGGACACTGCTGGGGACAGCTGGGGACACGGCTGGGGACATCTGGGGACACGGCTGGGGACACGGCTGTGGCGCTGTGGCCTTGGGTTTGTCTGCTGGTGTCACCTCGGTTCGGTGTCCCCTGAGCCACGTTGGTCAATGGCCGCTGTGTCACCGTCTTCTCCGCCCCCAACTACTGGTGAGGGACACGCCGGGGACACAGGGGACACAGGGGACACTGCTGGGGACAGCTGGGGACACGGCTGGGGACAGCTGGGGACACTGCTGGGGACACGGCTGGGGACACAGCTGTGGCGCTGTGGCCTTGGGTTTGTCCCCCAGTGTCACTTCGGTTCGGTGTCCCCTGAGCCACGTTGGTCACTTGGTCTGGTGTCCCCAAGCCCGGTGTCACCTGACCTGCAGTGTCCCCAAACCCGGTGTCCCCTGATCTGAATTGTCCCCAAGCCCAGTGTCCCCTGAGCCACCTTGTCCACTTAGTTTTGTCCCCAGGTGTCTCCTGTACCTCGTTGTCCCCAAATGTCCCCATCCCTGGTGGTCCCCCAGCCTCGGTGGCCCACAGGGGTTGCACTGTGCTGTCCCCAAGTGTCCCCAATGTCCCCAAATGTCCCCAAATGTCCCATCCCTGGTGTTCCCCCAGCCTCGGTGGCCCACGGGGGCTGTGCTGTGGTGTCCCCAAGTGTCCCCAATGTCCCCAAATGTCCCAAATTTCCCCATCCCTGGTGGCCCCCAGCCTCGGTGGCCCACGGGGGCTGTGCTGTGTGGTCCCCAAATGTCCCCAATGTCCCCAAATGTCCCCTGCAGTGACCAGATGGGCAACAAGGGCTCCTACATCCACCTGCGGGGCAGCGACCTCCGCCCCGACTTCCACCAGTTCACAGCAGTGGTGAGTCTGGGGGCTGTTTTACCATCTCTGTAATTAATTAATCACGTTCAATAAAGTTAATTAAAAGCCCGCTCGCGAAGGGCTCCCGGCCGCTAGGGGGCGCTGCGGCGGCGCGGGGGGGGGGCGCGCTGCGGCCGCTAGGGGGCGCTGCGGCGGTTGCCATGGTGACCGCGCCCCGCGTCGCGTTGTTGCCATGGCGACGGGGATGGAGGGCGGGGATCGTCCTCGGGGACCCCAAAACAACCCCAGGGACCCCCAAAACTGCCCTGGGACCCCCAAAACAACCCCAGGAACCCCCAAAACTGCCCTGCGGACCCCAAACCTCACCCAGGGACCCCCAAAACTCCCCCAGGAACCCTCAAAACTACCTTGGGGACCCCAAAATCTCACCCAGGGACCCCAAAAACTTCCCTGGGACCCCCAAACTTCATGCAGGGACCCCCAAACCTCACCCAGGGACCCCCAAAACTCCCCCAGGAACCCTCAAAACTACCTTGGGGACCCCAAAATCTCACCCAGGGACCCCAAAAACTTCCCTGGGACCCCCAAACTTCATGCAGGGACCCCCAAACCTCACCCAGGGACCTCAAAACCAACCCCAGGACCCCCAAAACTGCCCTGGGACCCCCAAACCTCACCCAGGGATCCCCAAACTTCACCCAGGGACCTCCAAAACCTCCCTGGGGACCCCAGAATCTCACCCAAGGACCGCAAAATCTCACCCAGGGACCCCCAGACCTCACCCAGGGACCTCAAATCCTGCCCTGGAACCCCCAAACTTAACCCCAGGGACCCCCAAAACTGCCCTGGGACCCCCAAACCTCACCCAGGGACCCCCAGACCTCATCCAGGGACCCCCAAAACTCACCCAGGGACCCCAGACCTCACCCAGGGACCCTCAGATCTTCCCTGGGGACCCCCAAACCTCACCCAAAGACCCCAAGTCCTCCCTGGGGACCCCCCCTCAATTCAGAGAGCCTCAAGTCCCACCCTGGAGCCCCCCCCAAAACTTCCAGAAGTTTCTTGAGCCCCCCGAACTCCCTCTTGGGGGGCTCGGGGGTTTATGGGGGGACCCAGAGGGGCCTGGACCACTCTGAGCCCCTCCCAGTTTGGCACTGGGACCAGTTCCAGTGCACCCAGGGACCTCAAAACCAACCCCAGGACCCCCAAAACTGCCCTGGGACCCCCAAACCTCACCCAGGGATCCCCAAACTTCACCCAGGGACCTCCAAAACCTCCCTGGGGACCCCAGAATCTCACCCAAGGACCGCAAAATCTCACCCAGGGACCCCCAGACCTCACCCAGGGACCTCAAATCCTCCCTGGGACCCCCAAAACTGCCCTGGGACCCCCAAACTTCACCCAGGGACCCCCAACCCTCACCCAGGAAGCCCAAATCCTCCCTGGGAACCCCCAAACCTCACCCAGAGACCCCAAGACCTCCCTGGGGACCACCCCGAACTCCCTCTTGGGGGGCTCGGGGGTTTATGGGGGGACCCAGAGGGGCCTGGACCACTCTGAGCCCCTCCCAGTTTGGCACTGGGACCAGTTCCAGTGGCAGAGCGAGCTGCCAATCAGCGCCGCGCAGCCAATAGGAGCGCGGAGCGCCTTCGTCCGTCGCGCCGCTCAGCCAATAGGAGAGCGGAGCGCCTCTGTCAGCCGCGCCGCTCAGCCAATAGGAGCGCGGAGCGCCTCCGCTGGTCCCGCCCCCCAACCGAGAGCGTCGGACGGGTCCGAAACGTCTCGGAATGACCCAAAATCACCTCGGAATGACCCAAAATTAATTCTGAAAGACCCAAAATCAATTCGGAATGACCCAAAATCACCTCGGAATGACCCAAAATTAATTCTGAAAGGCCTAAATTTAATTCGGAATGACCCAAAATCACCTCAGAATGACCCAAAATCACCTTGGAATGGCCAAAATAATTTCAAAATCACCTTGGAATGACCCAAAATTATTTCGGAATGACCCAAAATCACCTTGGAATGACCAAAATAATTTCAAAATTACCTTGGAACGACCCACAATCACCTCGGAATGACCCAAAATTAATTCGGATGGACCCGAAACCCCCCCGGAGGACCCCAAAACCCCCTCGGGTGACCCCAAATCCCCTTGAATTGACCCCAAATCCCCTTGGATTGACCCCAAATCCCCTTGGATGGAGCCCAAATCCCCCAGGAGGATCCCAAATTCCCTGGGAAGGGCTCGAGACCCTCTTGGGAGAGCTCCAAGCCCCTTGGGGAGATCCGGAGCCGCCTCAGAAGGAGCTGAAGTCCCTTGGCCCAAAATTCCTCAAGATGGACCCAAAATCCCCTGGGAAGGGTCTGAAAGTGCCTTGGATGGGTCCAAAATCCCCTTGAAAGGACCCAAAACCCCCCTGGAGGGATCCCAAATCCCCTTGAGAGGATCCAAAACTCCTTGCGAGGGTTCAAACCCCAAAAAAGGATCTCAAACTTGAGAGGATCCCAAAATCCCCTTGAAAGGATCCAAAATTCCCTTGAAAGGATCCAAAATTCCCTTCAAAGAATTCAAAATCCCCTTGAGAAGATCCCAAATCCTCTCGGAGGGGTCCAAATCCCCCTGAAATGATCCCAAATCCCCTTGAAAGGATCCAAACCCCCTTGAGAGGATCCCAAATCTCCCTGCAATGATCCCAAATCCCCTTGAAAGAATTCAAAATCCCCTTGGGAGGATCCCAAATCCCCTCGGAGGGGTCCAAAATCCCCTTGAAAGGAACCAAAATCCCCTTGAGAGGATCCCAAATCCTCTTGGATGATTACAGACCTCACACCCCCTGTTCTCCCTCTACTCCCCTATAGCCCACCAAGCCCCCCCATTTCCCCCCCAAAATCCCCCATTTCCCCCCATAGCCCCCAAAGCCCCCCCATTTCCCCCCCAAAATCCCCCATTTCCCCCTTTGAAATGATCCCAAATCCCCTTGAAAGAATTCAAAATCCCCTTGAGAGGATCCCAAATCCCCTCGGAGGGGTCCAAAATCCCCTTGAAAGGAACCAAAATCCCCTTGAAATGATCCCAAATCCTCTTGGATGATTACAGACCTCACACCCCCCATTCTCCCTCTACTCCCCTATAGCCCCCCAAGCCCCCCCATATCCCCCATTTCTCC
>NW_024371360.1:0-2111 GCF_014805655.1 Passer montanus | reverse complement strand
GGTTTGGGGGGTCCTGGGGAGCGTTTGGGGGATCTGAGGGGGTTTGGGGAGTCATGGGAGGGTTATGAGGGGGTTTGGGGTGTCCTGAGGGGTCATGGGGTGATCCTAGATGGGTTTGAGGGGGTCCTGGGAGGGTTATGAGGGGATTTGGGGGGGATTTGAGGGGATTTGGGAGGTTTGGGGGGGTTATGAGGGGGTTTGGGGGAGTATGAGGGAGTTTGGGGGGTCCTGGGTGGGGTTTGGGGAGGGTTCGAAGGGATCTGAGGGGGTCTGGGGAGTCCTGGAGTTGTTTGGGGGGTCCTGAGGGATGTCCCTGGTGTCCCTGAGGTGTCCCTGGGGTGGCACTGGTGGCACTGGTGACACTGGAATGTCCCCGTCTCCCTGGGGTGTCCCTGGGGGTCCCTGGTGTGTCCCCGTGTCCCTGGGGTGTCCCCGGTGACACGGGTGACACCGCGGTGTCCCCGCAGATCCTGCGCCGCGGGTGCCACGTGGACGACAGGGACGGACTGACGGACATGACGCTGCTGCACTACGCCTGCAAGGCCGGCGCCCACGGCGTGGGTGGGTGACAGGGACAGGGACAGGGACAGGGATACCTGTGTCACCAAGTGTCCCCAGAGTGCCACCAAGGTGTCCCCAAAGTGTCCCCAGTGTCCCCCTGTCCTGGCTCTCTGTAACCCCCGGCGCCCACGGTGTGGGGGACAGGGACAGGGACAGGGACAGGGACAGGGACAGGGACAGCCTGTCCCCAAAGTGTCCCCAGAGTGTCCCCAAGGTGTCCCCAGAGTGTCCCTAAAGTGTCCCTGAAGTGTCCCCAGTGTCCCCCTGTCCTGGCTCTCTGTAACCTCAGGTGCCCACGGCGTGGGTGGGTGACACGGCAGGACAGGGAGGGGACAGGGACAGGGACAGGGACAGCCCTGTCCCCAAAGTGTCCCCAGAGTGTCCCCAGAGTGTCCCTAAAGTGTCCCTGAAGTGTCCCCAGTGTCCCCCTGTCCTGGCTCTCTGTACCCCCAGGTGTCCACGGTGTGTGGGACAGGGACAGGGACAGGGACAGGGACACCTGTGTCACCAAGGTGTCCCCAAGGTGTCCCCAGAGTGTCCCCAAGGTGTCCCCAAAGTGTCCCCGAAGTGTCCCCAGTGTCCCCCTGTCCTGGCTCTCTGTAACCCCAGGTGTCCACGGTGTGGGGGACAGGGACAGGGACAGGGACAGGGCCACCCTGTCCCCAAGGTGTCCCCAGAGTGTCCCCAAAGTGCCACCAAGGTGTCCCCACTGTCCCCAGTGTCCCCCAGGTGACCCTGCAGCCGCTGTCTGTCTGTCTGTCTGAGTGAGGTGTCCTTGTCCATCCCTGTCCCTGCTTGTGTCCCTGATGTCCCCAATGTCCTCCCTTTCTGTCTGTCTGTCCGCAGGTGACCCCGCGGCCGCTGTCCGTCTGTCCCAGCGGCTGCTGGCGCTGGGCGGGGACGCGGGGCTGCGCAGCCGCTGGACGCACATGAACGCGCTGCACTACGCCGCCTACTTCGACGTGCCCGAGCTCATCCGCACCCTGCTGCGGGCCGCCGCCCCCCGGGGTGAGTGAGGGGGGACCCCAAAACCCGGAGTGACACCCCCAAACCCGGAGTGACACCCCCAAACCCCGACTGAGCCCCCCAGATTGGGACTGAGCCCCCCAAACCCCCAGTGAGGGTCAGGGACCCCCCGAGCTCATCCGCACCCTGCTGCGGGCCGCCGCCCCCCGGGGTGAGTGAGGGGGACCCCGAAATCGGGATTGACCCCCCCAAATCCGGACTGAGCCCCCCAAATGGGAACTGAGCCCCCCAGATCGGGACTGAACCCCAAAACCCGGACTGACACCCCCAAATCTTGAATGACCCCTCATATGGCGGTGCCTCAGTTTCCCCCCTACATTTGGTGGTTTGGGGTCCCCCCCTGTTTCTGGGTCCCCCCGTGCCCCGTGCCTCAGTTTCCCCTCGTGTTTTTGGGATCCAATCGGGTTTTGGGGTCCCCCGTGGTTTTGGGATGCCCCCCGTGCCTCAGTTTCCCCCTCTGGTTTCTCTGTCTTTGCCGTGCCTCAGTTTCCCCCAGGGTTTTTCGGGTCCCCTTTGCTTTTTAC
>NW_024371359.1:0-622 GCF_014805655.1 Passer montanus | reverse complement strand
TCCCCACAAAACCCCCTAGGAAAAAATCCCTTAAAAATCCCCCAAAATTCCCAAAAGTCCCCAAAAAGCCCCAAAATTTCCTTTTTTTCTCCCCCAAATTTGGGAATTTTCTCACCATGCTGGAGCCCCTTCCCACCGGAATTTTTGGGGGTTTTTTTTGGGGATTATTTTGGATTTTTTGGGATTTTTGGGGGGATATTTTGTGGATTTTTGGGGTTTTTTTGCGGTTTTTGTGGGTTTTTTGGGGGGATTTATGGGGATTTGGGGTTTTTTTTGTTTGTTTGTTTTAGGGGGACTTTTTTGGGATTTTTTGGGATTTTTTTGGGTTTTTGGGGATTTTTTGGGGTGGTCCCGATGGGTCCGAAGTTGTTGCTGGCGCAGGAAAAAAAACCCCAAAACCCCCCAAAAAATCCCAAAAATCCCCAAAAATTCATTTAAAAATCCCCCCAAAGTCCCCATAAATTAAAAAAAATAAACCCGAAAAAATCCCCCCAAAATTTCCAAAAAACCCCAAAAGAATCCCCAAAAATTCTAAAAAAAACCTCACAAAAATTCCCCCAAAACCACCAAAAATTTCCCCCCAAAAAAACCCCAAATTTTTTTAATCCCCCAAAAATAAATA
>NW_024371358.1:0-622 GCF_014805655.1 Passer montanus | reverse complement strand
AGAGGAGAGATAGAGATAATTTATACCATAAGCTCAGGGACACAAGGGTAGTGAGGAAGTTGTCCAGTCCTACTGCATGTTCCAAAAATGGAGGCCAAACCATAGAGACAATCCACACTGCTGGCACAGCAAAGCCAAAGCCTAGCACAGATGTTAGGTTAGGATTAATGAGCATATCTGTTTGCCATAAACTCTTACCCCAACTCCTTTGAAATAGTCCCAGAAAAAGAAAGTACAGTTACACAGAAGGTCATGCACACCCGATCTGTTCACTGGACATATCAGACACAGTAATTTTGGTCAGCAGGCCACTGTTTAAGAAGCAGCTCACAGTAAAATACGGGTTTAGATATGGGGCCTCTGGTTTGTTATCCCCTTTCCCAAGAGCCTGGTATAAAAGGGTGTCAAAATAATAAAGTGCCTATAAGGGTGGCAGTGGAATGAGACACCAGTCTGTACCTGGCTCTGCACAATGATGAGATGGGGCAGCAGTGAAGCATGGGCTGACACAACTGCTGATGCCTTATCTAGCTGGAAACTGAAAACAAGATTACTGGCACTGAGTAGGGGTGGATATCAGAGTCATGGAGGATTTGCAAAAATATAGAGATGGGGATAAGGC
>NW_024371357.1:0-622 GCF_014805655.1 Passer montanus | reverse complement strand
CCTGACCTGATGGTGTCCAGCAGGATGTCCATGGACTCTGCCAGGTGAGGGGTTTGGGGCGGTTTTGGGGCAGTTTTGGGGTGGTTTTGGGGATATTTCAGGGGGGATTTTTGGGGTTGGGGTTCAGGGTGATTTTTGGGGTGATTTTTGGGGTGATTTTGGGGGATTTTGGGCCCCCTGACCTGATGGTGTCCAGCAGGATGTCGATGAAGAAGGTGTAGCTCTCTGCTGGGATGTTGCCCTTGGCCAGGAACACTTTGTTGTAGCTGCCCTCCATCAGGTACTGGGGACAAAAATGGGGTAAAAAACACCAAAAATGGGATTAAACAACCCAAAAATGGGATTAAATACCCCAAAAATGGGATTAAACACTCCAAAAATGAGGTAAAACACCCCAAAAATGAGATTAAACACCCCGAAAATGGGATAGAACACCACAAAAATGTGGTTAAACACTCCAAAAATGGGGTAAAACACCCAAAAATGGGATACAACACCTCAAAAATGAGGTAAAACACCTCAAAAATGGGATTAAACATCCCAAAAACGGGGCAAACACCCCAAAAATGGGGTAAAACACCCCCAAAATTTGGCAAAATCCCCCCAGAGCTGCTCCAGGGAC
>NW_024371356.1:0-622 GCF_014805655.1 Passer montanus | reverse complement strand
GATCCCTGGGGGGTCCATGAGGGGATGGAGGGCTATGGGGGGCTCCCCAGGGATGGGGGTGCCTTGGGAAGAGGAGGGTCCCTGGGGAGCCTGAGGGGCACTGGGGGGGTCCCTGGTGGGCTGGGGGCACTGGGGGGTCCCAGGGGCTCTTGGGGGGTCCCTGAGGGCTTGGAGGCACTTAGGGGATGCCCGGGGGTCCCTGGGGGCACTTGGGGGTCCCAGGGGGTGCTCAGGAGTCTCAGGGGCACTTGGGAGTCCCAGGGGCTCTTGGGGGTCCCTGGGGGGCACTCAGGGGATGCCCGGGGGGCACTCAGGGGTCCTAAGGGCTCTGGGGGTCCCAGAGGCTCTTGGGGGATCCTAGGAGGGTCCCGGGGGTCACTCAAGGGGTCCCAGGGGACACTCAGGGGGTCCCGGGGTCACTCAGGGGGTCCCAGGGTCACTCAGGGGCTCTCGGGGGTCCCTCAGGGGGTCCCGGGGGTCCCTCGGGGGTCCCTCGGGGCTCACCTGGAAGCTGAGGTTGCGCAGGATCAGCCGCGCCTTGCGGGAGGGGCCGCGCGGCCTCCTGCCCCGGGGGGGCTCTGGGGCGGTGTCCGGGGGTCTCCCCGCGGCGCCGGGGGGCTCG
>NW_024371355.1:0-622 GCF_014805655.1 Passer montanus | reverse complement strand
ATGAAAAATTGGCGAAAATTCAGTGAAAATCGGGTGGAAAATGGATTCAAAATGGTGGAAAAATGAGAATATTAGGGGAGAAAATGGGGCCAAAAATTTGGGGAAAATTGTGAAATTTTGGGAAATTTTGAGGAAAAAGGTGCGAAAATTTGGAGAAAGTTAATGGGAAATGTGAGAGAAAATTGGGAAAGATTGGGGAAAGTATGAAGGAAATTGGAGAAAATTTTGGGTAAATTTGGGCAAAGTTTGGGGAGAGTTTCGCGAAATTTTGGGGAAAATTGGGGAAAAATTGGGAAAAATTGGGAAAAATTGGGAAAAATTGGGAAAAATTGGGAAAAATTGGGAAAAATTGGGAAAAATTGGGAAAAATTGGGAAAAATTGGGAAAAATTGGGAAAAATTGGGAAAAATTGGGAAAAATTGGGAAAAATTGGGAAAAATTGGGAAAAATTGGGAAAAATTGGGAAAAATTGGGAAAAATTGGGAAAAATTGGGAAAAAATGGGGAAAATTTTGGGAAAATTTGGGTGAATTTTGGAGGAATTTTGGGGTGAAATTTGGGGTGAAATTTGGGGTGAAATTGGGGTGCAATGGGTCAATGGAGTTCTTCCGGGGGGGGGGGGG
>NW_024371354.1:0-622 GCF_014805655.1 Passer montanus | reverse complement strand
GATGGGGAGAAAAATGAGCACAAAATGAGACCAAAATTAGCACAAAATGATCCTGGAATTAACACAGAATTATCCTGGAATTAGCAAAAAATGATCCTGGAATTATCCTGGAATTCTCCTGGAGTTGCACTGAAATTATCCTGGAAATAGCACAAAAATATCCTGGAAGTATCCTGGAATTATCCTGAAAGCATCCTGGAATGATCCTGGAATGAGCCCAAAATTATCCTGGAATTATCCCAGAATTTTCCTGAAAGTATCCTGGAATTGGCACAAAATTGTCCTGGAATGATCCTGGAATTAGCCAGGAATTATCCTGAAATGATCCTGGGATTATCCCGGAATTATCCCAAAATTATCTTGGAATGATCCCAAAATTATCTGGGAATGATCCCAAAATTATCTGGGAATTATCCCAAAATTATCTGGGAATTATCCCAAAATTATCTGGGAATTATCCCAAAATTATCTGGGAATTATCCCAAAATTATCTTGGAATGAGCCTGGAATTATCTGGGAATTACCCTGGAATTATCCCAAAATTATCTGGGAATTCTCCCAAAATCATCTGGGAATGAGCCTAGGCTTATCCCGGAATTATCCCAAAATTATCCTGGAATGA
>NW_024371353.1:0-622 GCF_014805655.1 Passer montanus | reverse complement strand
ATTTTGGGGGAATTTTGGGACATTTCAGGGTTTTTTTTTTTTGGGGAATTTGGGGGAAATTTGGGGGATTTTGGGAGAAATTCAGGGAATTTTGGGAAATTTCAGGGGGTTTTTTGAAATTTTTGGGAAATTTGGGGGATTTTGGGGTGAATTTTGGGGCTGGTTTTGGGGTGATTTTTGTCTGATTTTAGTGGGATTTTGGGGCTGATTTTGAGTGGATTTTGGGGAGTTTTGGGTGTCTTTTTGTCATTTTGGTGTTTTTCTGTATTTTCTGTGCAGTTTTGGCCGATTTTGGGTGTTTTGGGGCGGATTTTGGGGCGGATTTTGGGGTTGTTTTCCTGGCAGATTTGGGGCTGTTTTGGGCTGATTTTGAGGCAGATTTGGGTGAATCTTGGGGTGATTTTTGTCTGATTTTTGTCTGATTTTGGGGCTGATTTTGGGGCTGATTTGGGTGAATTTTGGGGCTGGTTTTGGGGTGATTTTTGTCTGACTTTGGGGCTGATTTTGGGTGGATTTTGGGGCTGATTTGGGAATTATTTTGGGGCTGATTTTGGGTGGATTTTGGGGAGTTTTGGGTGGATTTCTGGAGGTTTTTTTTGTCATTTTGGTGTTTTTCTGTATT
>NW_024371352.1:0-622 GCF_014805655.1 Passer montanus | reverse complement strand
GTTCGGATCCATGGGTCAGGTTTGGATCTGCAGCTCCGGTTCGGATCACTGGTTCTGGTTCAGATCCCGGGGTCAGTTTTGGATCCCGGGGTCAATTTTGGATCTATGGGGCTGGTTTGGACCTATGGGTCAGGTTCAGATCCCTGGTTCAGTTTTGGATCCCTGGTTCTGGTTCAGATCCGCGGCTCAGGTTCGGATCCGTGGGTCAGGTTTGGATCCATGGGACAGTTTCAGATCTATGGGGCAGTTTCAGATCTATGGGGCAGGTTCGGATCTGTGGGTCAGGTTTGGATCCGTGGGGCAGTTTCAGATCTATGGGGCAGTTTCGGATCTATGGGGCAGTTTCAGATCTATGGGTCAGGTTTGGATCCCTGGGTCAGGTTTGGATCCGTGGGGCAGTTTCAGATCTATGGGGCAGTTTCGGATCTATGGGGCAGTTTCAGATCTATGGGGCAGGATTGGATCCCCGGTTCCGGTTCCGATCCCTGTCTCGGTTTCGGATCCGCGGCTCGGGTTCGGTTCCATGGCTCAGGTTCAGATCTATGGGTCAGGTTTGGATCCATGGGGCAGGTTCGGATCCCCGGTTCCGGTTTGGTCCCCGGTTCCGGTTCCGATCCCTGTC
>NW_024371351.1:0-622 GCF_014805655.1 Passer montanus | reverse complement strand
CCCCAGGTGTTTCTGACACCCCCAGGAGGTTCTGACCGACCCCAGGACCCCCCCAGGGACCCCCCCAAGCCCCCCAGACCTGATGAAGGCCCCGTAGAGCCCCGTGGTGCTGAAGACCATGCGAGCCGCCTGCGACTCCTGGCGCTGCGAGCGGCTCAGGGTCAGCGCGTCGTCCATGTGCCCCTCCTGGTGCAGGATGGCCTGGGGGGCACGGCGGGGGTCACGGGGGACCCCCGAAACACACAGACCCCCCCATAACCCACAGAGACCCCCACGAACCCACGTAAACCCCCCGAACCCACAGGGACGCCAAAAACTCTCAGACACCGCAAAAGATGTTGTAGAGACTCTCCAGAGCCATCCCAGTGCTGCTGAGAGTCCCAAAAACGCCTCAAAACCCCCCAAAACTCCCAGAAACTCCCCCCAAAGCCCCCAAGTGCCACCCCAGCACATTTTGGGGACCCCAAAGATCCTCCTAAACCCCAAAGAACCCCCAAAGACCCATCTTAGAGCTCTCAAAACCCCCCAAAACCCTCCCAAAACTCCCCGCAAAGCCTCCTCAGAGCCCCCACAGTGATTTTGGGGACACCAAAAGACCCCAAACATCCCCCAAAGACACCCC
>NW_024371350.1:0-623 GCF_014805655.1 Passer montanus | reverse complement strand
TCCTGGGGCTCCATGCCCTTCCCAGCTCCACTGGCAAGGCGTTCAGGTCCCCACAAGCCCCGGCAGCCCGAGCTTCTCCTGCCCGCAGCAGGCAGGGCTGCCTTCCCGAGGAGAGGCACTCAGGGTGATGATGTCTCTGAACGCGTTTTTCGGCCTCTAAACAATTCTGGTTGTGCCGAGAGCCTTTTGCATGCTAATGGCAGGGGAGTGCCAAATTCAACAAGAGCCGCATGGAGCCACTCCAGGCTGCATGAATGAAAGAAGGGAGTTTGAGTTATTGGAAAAACCAATTTGGCTTTATGGAGAGAGATTTCCTGTGCCTCTCAATTATAGAGTTATAAATCCTCAATGCAATTCATAAAAGCTCCGTGGCAGCAGAGTGAAGGTGACGTGTCATCCGTCACCGGAGGGGAGGCTGGGCTCCTGGAGAACATTCCTGCATCCCCTGTGAGCCTGTGCAGGAGCCAGCCTGGGGCCACCAGGACGGGCTGTGGAGCTGGGGATGTCCTGCCTTGCCCCGGGGGAGCTGGGGCTCGGCAGAGGGGCCTTTCACCCTGCCGGTGAATATTAACAACAGACTTTTTATCTGTAACTGGCTTTTTACAGCCGAGACAGCGCTGGGC
>NW_024371349.1:13221-15000 GCF_014805655.1 Passer montanus | reverse complement strand
CCAAAATTGTCCCAAATTCCCCAAAATTGCCCCAAAATTGCCCCACAGTTCCCAAAATTGCCCCAAAATTGTCCCAAATTTGTATCAAGATTGTCCCAAAATTGTCCCAAAATTGCCCCAAAATTGCCTCAAAATTAATTGTCCCAAATTCCCCAAAATTGTCCCAAAATTGTCCCAAATTCCCCAAAATTGTCCCAAAATTGTCCCAAATTCCCCAAAATTGTCCCAAAATTGTCCCAAATTCCCCAAAATTGCCCCAAAATTGCCCCACAGTTCCCAAAATTGCCCCAAAATTGTCCCAAATTTGTATCAAGATTGTCCCAAAATTGTCCCAAATTCCCCAAAATTGCCCCAAAATTGCCCCACAGTTCCCAAAATTGCCCCAAAATTGTCCCAAATTTGTATCAAGATTGTCCCAAAATTGTCCCAAATTCCCCAAAATTGCCCCAAAATTGCCCCACAGTTCCCAAAATTGCCCCAAAATTGTCCCAAATTTGTATCAAGATTGTCCCAAAATTGTCCCAAAATTGCCCCAAAATTGCCTCAAAATTGTATAAAGATTGTCCCAAAATTGTCCCAAAGTTCCTCAAAATTGTCCCAAAATTGTTCCAAAATTTTATCAAGATTGTCCCAAATTCCTCAAAATTACCCCAAAATTGTATCCAGATTGCCCCAAAATTGCCCCAAACTTCCCCAAAATTGTCCCAATTTTGCTCCAAAATTGTATCAAGATTGGCTGAAAATTGCCCCAAAATTGCCTCAAAATTGCCTCAAAATTGTCCCAAATTTGCTCCAAAATTGCCTCAAAATTGCCCCAAAATTGTCCCAAAATTGCCTCAAAAATGTCCCAAAATTGCCACAAGTTCCTCAAAATTGCCCCAAAATTGCCTCAAGATTTCCTCAAAATTATCCCAAATTTGCCCCAAAATTGTACCCAGATTGTCCCAAAATTGCCCCAAAATTTCCCCAAAATTGCCCCAAAATTGTGTCAAGATTGCCCCAAATTTCCCCAAAGTTGTCCCAAAATTGCCCCAAAGTTCCCCAAAATTTCCTCAAAATTGTCCCAAATTTGCCCCAAAATTACGTCAAAATTGCCCCAAAATTGTATCAAGACTGTCCCAAAATTGTCCCAAATTTGCCCCAAAATTACGTCAAAATTGCCCCAAAATTGTATCAAGACTGTCCCAAAATTGTCCCAAATTTGCCCCAAAATTGCCTCAAAATTGCCCCAAAATTGCATCAAGATTGTCCCAAAATTGTCCCAAATTTACCCCAAAATTGCATCAAGATTGTCCCAAAATTGCCCCAAAGTCCCCCAAAACCGCCCAAAATGCCCCAAAATCCCGGATTCTAAAAATCTCTTTTTTATTTTTCAAGATAGCCTCAAAATCCTCCAAAATCCGGCCTAAAATTCCCCAAAAAATCCACCCAACCCCCACCCTCAAATTGCATCAAACTGCCCAAAACGCCCCAAAATCCTGAATTCTAAAATCCCGGGGTTTTTGCCCAAAAATTCAACCCCAAAATCCCCCCAAATTGCCCCAAAATCCTGAATCCTAACCCCCAAATTTCTCGTCCAAACGACCCTTTAGCCACGCCCCTTTGTGGCCCCGCCCATTTACCTCCCCAAAGCCCCGCCCACCTTTAGCCACGCCCCTTTATGGCACAGCCCATTAACCCCTGAAGCCCTGCCCACCTTTAGCCACGCCCCTTTATGGCCCCGCCCATTTACCCCCCCCCCCCAACCCCCCCCCCCCCCCCGCGGGGGTGGCGGCCCGC
>NW_024371349.1:7835-13168 GCF_014805655.1 Passer montanus | reverse complement strand
CCCCGGGACCCCTTTTGGGGGGGAGGGGGCGGGGCCCGAGGCCCCTCCCCCCGCGCTGGCCCCGCCCCATCCGCGCGCCGCCATTGGCGGAGCCGCGGGCCGGGAATGCGGGGAATGCGGGGGAGGGGCGGGGCCGGAATGCCCGGATTAACCCCAAATTAGCCGGAATTAAGAAAAATTAACCCGAAATTAACAGAAATCAGCAAAAATTAACCCGAAATTAACCCCAAATCCCCCGGAATGCCCCGGATTAACCGGAATTAACAGCAATTAACCCCAAATTAACCCGAAATTAACCCAAAATTAACCCAAAATCCCCCGGAATGCCCCCGATTAACCCCAAATTAACCGGAATTAATAAAAATTAACAGAAATTACTCCCCCCCAGCCGAGCCCCCCCCCCATCCCCGCTCGCGCCCCGGGGGCTCTGGGGGGGGGAGGGGCCCCGGGACCCCTTTTGGGGGGGAGGGGGCGGGGCCCGAGGCCCCTCCCCCCGCGCTGGCCCCGCCCCATCCGCGCGCCGCCATTGGCGGAGCCGCGGGCCGGGAATGCGGGGAATGCGGGGGAGGGGCGGGGCCGGAATGCCCCGATTAACCCCAAATTAGCCGGGATTAATAAAAATTAACCCGAAATTAACAGAAATCAGCAAAAATTAACCCGAAATTAACCCCAAATCCCCCGGAATGCCCCGGATTAACCGGAATTAACAGCAATTAACCCCAAATTAACCCGAAATTAACCCAAAATTAACCCAAAATCCCCCGGAATGCCCCCAATTAACCCCAAATTAACGGGAATTAATAAAAATTAACAGAAATAAACCCGAAATTAACCCGGGAGCGCCCGGAATGCCCCCGATTAACCCCAAATTAGCCGAAATTAATAAAAATTAACCCAAAATTAACCCGAAATTAACCCCAAATCCCCCGGAATGCCCCCGATTAACCCCAAATTAACCGGAATTAACAACAATTAACCGAAATTAACCCGAAATTAACTACAATTAACCGAAATTAACCGAAATTAACCCAAAATCCCCCGGAATTCCCCGGAGTTAACCCGAAATTGACCGGAATTAACAACAATTAACCCCAAATTAACCCGAAATTAACCAGAAATCACCCGGAATCCCCCAATTAACCCCAAATTAACCGGAATTAATAAAAATTAACCCGAAATTAACAACAATTAACAACAATTAACCGAAATTAACCCCAAATCCCCCGGAATCCCCCCAATTAACCCGAAATTAACCGAAATTAATAAAAATTAACCCGAAATTAACAGAAATTAACCTGGGATTCCCCGGAATTCCCCGAATTAACCCGAAATTAACCAAAATTAACAACAATTAACCAAAATTAATGCGAAATTAATAAAAATTAACAGAAATAAACCCAAAATTAACAGAAATTAACCCAAAATTAACCCGAAATTAACCCCAAATCCCCCGGAATCCCCCAGATTAACCCCAAATTAACCGGAATTAATAAAAATTAACAGAAATTAACCCGAAATTAACCCAAAATCCCCCGGAATGCCCCCAATTAACCCCAAATTAACCGGAATTAATAAAAATTAACCCGAAATTAACAACAATTAACCCCAAATTAACCCGAAATTAACCAGAAATCACCCGGAATCCCCCAATTAACCCCAAATTAACCGGAATTAATAAAAATTAACCCGAAATTAACAACAATTAACAACAATTAACCGAAATTAACCCCAAATCCCCCGGAATTCCCCCAATTAACCCGAAATTAACCGAAATTAATAAAAATTAACCCGAAATTAACAGAAATTAACCTGGGATTCCCCGGAATTCCCCGAATTAACCCGAAATTAACCAAAATTAACAACAATTAACCAAAATTAATGCGAAATTAATAAAAATTAACAGAAATAAACCCAAAATTAACAGAAATTAACCCAAAATTAACCCGAAATTAACCCCAAATCCCCCGGAATCCCCCAGATTAACCCGAAATTAACCGGAATTAATAAAAATTAATAGAAATAAACCAAAATTAACTGAAATTAACCCAAAATCCCCTGGAATCCCCCGGAGTTAACCCAAAATTAACCGAAATTAACAAAAATTAATAGAAATAAACCAAAATTAACTGAAATTAACCCAAAATCCCCTGGAATCCCCCGGAGTTAACCCAAAATTAACCGAAATTAGCAAAAATTAACCCAAAATTAACCAGAAATCCCCTGGAATTCCCTGGAGTTAACCCGAAATTAACCAGAATTAACAGCAATTAACAGAAATAAACCCAAAATTAACCAAAATTAACCCGGGATTCCCCGGAATTCCCCAAATTAACCCGAAATTAACCGAAATTAGCAAAAATTAACCCAAAATTAACCCAAATTAACCAAAATTAACCCGAAATTAACCCGAAATCCCCTGGAATTCCCATAAATTAAACAAAAATTAACTGAAATGAACTGAAATTAAATCAAAATTAACCCCAAATTAACTGAAATTAACCAAAATCAACCAAAATTAACCGAAATAAACCCCAAATTAACCGAAATAAACCCAAAATTAACCAAAAATCCTCCAGAATTTCCCGGAGTTAACCCAAAATTAGCCAAAATTAACAACAATTCACAGAAATTAACCCAAAATTAACCTGAAATCCCTGGGAGTTCCTCCCCGGAATTCCCCAAATTAACCCGAAATTAACCAAAATTAACAACAATTAACAGAAATTAACGCAAAATTAACCTGAAATCCCTCGGAGTTCCCCGAAATTAACCGAAATTAACCCAAAATTAACCCGAAATTCCCTGGAATTCCACAAAGTTAACCCAAAATTAACCGAAATTAACAGCAATTAACCAAAATAAACCAAAATTAACCGAAATTAACACAAAATTCCCCAGAATTCTCCAAAGTTAACCCCAAAATAACCGAAATTAACTGAAATTAAATCAAAATTAACCCCAAGTTAACTGAAATTAACCGAAATTAACCCAAAATGCCCCTTAATTCCCCAAAATCAACCAAAAATTAACGGAAATTAACTCAAAATTAACCCAAATCCCCCAGAATTCCCCATAATTAACGCCAAATTAACTGAAATTAACCAAAATTAACTGAAATTAACCCAAAATCCCCCAGAATTTCCCAAAATTTAACACAAAATTAACGGAAATTAACAAAAATTAACCAAAATTAACCTCAAAGTCTGCCAGAATTCCGCAAAATTTCCTCAAAACTCCCCCTAACCCAAAATTAACCCGAAATTCCCTGGAATTCCACAAAGTTAACCCAAAATTAACCAAAATTAACAGCAATTAACCAAAATAAACCAAAATTAACCGAAATTAACCCAAAATGCCCCTTAATTCCCCAAAATCAACCAAAAATTAACGGAAATTAACTCAAAATTAACCCAAATCCCCCAGAATTCCCCATAATTAACGCCAAATTAACTGAAATTAACCAAAATTAACTGAAATTAACCCAAAATGCCCCAGAATTTCCCAAAATTTAACAAAAATGAATGAAAATAAACAAAAATTAACCAAAATTAACCTCAAATTCTGCCAAAATTCTGCAAAATTTCCTCAAAACTCCCCTAAAAATGGGCTGGGACCCCAAAATTCACCCAAATTCCAAAAAATTCACCCAAAATTCACCTGGAATTTACCCAAAATTCACCATGAAAGGAGCTGGAACCCCCAAAATTCACCCAAATTCCAAAAAATTCACCCAAAATTCACCCCAAGAGGGGCTGGGATCCCAAAATCCTCCCGAAATTCACCCAAAAAGGGACTAGGACCCCAAAATTCCTTCCAAATTACCAAAATTCACCCAAAATTGCTCCAAAAGGGGCTGGGACCCCAAAATTCACCCCAAATCCTCCCAAAATTTCCCCAAAATTACACAAAAAGGAGAGAGGAACCCAAAATTCCCCCAAATTCTACAAAATTCCCCAAAATTCCTCAAAAATTCTCCCAAAATTCACCCGAAATTCACCCAAAAAGGGAGTAGGACCCCAAAATTCCTTCCAAATTACCAAAATTCCCCCAAAAGGGGCTGAGACCCCCAAATTCACCCAAAATCCTCCCAAAATTTCCCCAAAATTACACAAAAAGGAGAGAGGAACCCAAAATTCCCCAAAATTCCTCAAAAATTCTCCCAAAATTCACCCGAAATTCACCCAAAAAGGGACTGGGACCCCAAATTCTCCAAAATTCCCCCAAATTCCCCAAAATTCTCCCGAAATTCACCCAAAAATGGGCTGGGAACCCAAAATTTACTCAAATTCACCCAAAATTCACCCAAAATTAACTCAAAAAGGGGCTGGGACCCCCAAATTTACCCAAAATTAACTCAAAACTCACCCAAAATTCACCCAAAAAGAGACTGGGACCCCAAAATTTATGCAAAATTCACCCAAAATTGGGCTGGGACCCCAAATTTCCCCCAAATTCACCCAAAATTAACTCAAAAAGGGGCAGAGACCCGCAAATTTACCCAAAATTAACTCAAAACTCACCCAAAATTCACCCAAAAAGAGACTGGGACCCCAAAATTTATGCAAAATTCACTTGAAATTCACCCAAAAAGGGGCTGGGACCCCAAATTTCCCCCAAATTCACCCAAAATTAACTCAAAAGTGGGCTGGGAACCCAAAATTCACCCAAAATTCCCCAAATTTCCCCCCAAATTAATCTACAAGGGGCTGGAACCCCAAAATTCACCAAAATTCACCCAAAAAGGAGCTGGGACCCCAAAATTAACCAAAATTCAAGAAAAATTCACCCAAAATTCACCCCAAAAATGGGCTGGGAAACCAAAATTCACCCAAAATTCGCCCAAAATTGGGCTGAGACCTCAAAATTTACTCAAATTCACCCAAAATTCACCCAAAAAGAGGCTGCGACCCCCAAATTTACCAAAAATTCACCCAAAAAGGGGCTGAGACCCCAAATTGACCCAAAATTCGCTAAAATTCCCCCAAAATTAATCTGAAATGGGCTGGAACCCCAAAATTCCTGCAAAATTGACCCAAAAAGGAGCTGAACACCAAATTAATCCAAAATTTGAGAAAAATTTACCCAAAATTCACCGAAAAAGGAGCCAGAACCCCAAAATCCGCTAAAATTCACCCAAAAATGGACTGGGACCTCAAAATTTACCCAAATTCACCCAAAATTCACCCAGAAAGGGGCTGGGACCCCAAATTTCCCCCAAATTCACCCAAAATTAACTCAAAAAGGAACGGGGCACCCCAAATTCACCCAAAATTCCCCAAAATTCCCCCAAAATTAATCTCAAATGTGCTGGAATCCCAAAATTCACCAAAATT
>NW_024371349.1:4746-7621 GCF_014805655.1 Passer montanus | reverse complement strand
CCCGAAATTCACCCAAAATTCCCCAAAATTCCCCCAAAATTAATCTACAAGGGGCTGGAACCCCAAAATTCACCAAAATTCACCCAAAAAGGAGCTGGAACCCCAAAATTAACCAAAATTCAAGAAAAATTCACCCAAAATTCACCCCAAAAATGGGCTGGGAAACCAAAATTCACCCAAAATTCGCCCAAAATTGGGCTGAGACCTCAAAATTTACTCAAATTCACCCAAAATTCACCCAAAAAGAGGCTGCGACCCCCAAATTTACCAAAAATTCACCCAAAAAGGGGCTGAGACCCCAAATTGACCCAAAATTCGCTAAAATTCCCCCAAAATTAATCTGAAATGGGCTGGAACCCCAAAATTCCTGCAAAATTGACCCAAAAAGGAGCTGAACACCAAATTAATCCAAAATTTGAGAAAAATTTACCCAAAATTCACCGAAAAAGGAGCCAGAACCCCAAAATCCGCTAAAATTCACCCAAAAATGGACTGGGACCTCAAAATTTACCCAAATTCACCCAAAATTCACCCAGAAAGGGGCTGGGACCCCAAATTTCCCCCAAATTCACCCAAAATTAACTCAAAAGTGGGCTGGGAACCCAAAATTCACCCAAAATTCCCCAAATTTCCCCCCAAATTAATCTACAAGGGGCTGGAACCCCAAAATTCACCAAAATTCACCCAAAAAGGAGCAGGAACCCCAAAATTGGGCTGAGACCTCAAAATTTACTCAAATTCACCCAAAATTCACCCAAAAAGAGGCTGCGACCCCCAAATTTACCAAAAATTCACCCAAAAAGGGGCTGAGACCCCAAATTGACCCAAAATTCGCTAAAATTCCCCCAAAATTAATCTGAAATGGGCTGGAACCCCAAAATTCCTGCAAAATTGACCCAAAAAGGAGCTGAACACCAAATTAATCCAAAATTTGAGAAAAATTTACCCAAAATTCACCGAAAAAGGAGCCAGAACCCCAAAATCCGCTAAAATTCACCCAAAAATGGACTGGGACCTCAAAATTTACCCAAATTCACCCAAAATTCACCCAGAAAGGGGCTGGGACCCCAAATTTCCCCCAAATTCACCCAAAATTAACTCAAAAAAGAACGGGGGACCCCAAATTCACCCAAAATTCCCCAAAATTCCCCCAAAATTAATCTCAAATGGGCTGGAATCCCAAAATTCACCAAAATTCCCCCAAAAAAGGGGCTGGGACCCCAAAATTCCCCCAAATTCACCCAAAATTAACTCAAAAGTGGGCTGGGAACCCAAAATTCACCCAAAATTCCCCAAATTTCCCCCCAAATTAATCTACAAGGGGCTGGAACCCCAAAATTCACCAAAATTCACCCAAAAAGGAGCTGGAACCCCAAAATGGGCTGGGACCCCAAATTTCCCCCAAATTCACCCAAAATTAACTCAAAAGTGGGCTGGGAACCCAAAATTCACCCAAAATTCCCCAAATTTCCCCCCAAATTAATCTACAAGGGGCTGGAACCCCAAAATTCACCAAAATTCACCCAAAAAGGAGCTGGAACCCCAAAATTAACCAAAATTCAAGAAAAATTCACCCAAAATTCACCCCAAAAATGGGCTGGGAAACCAAAATTCACCCAAAATTCGCCCAAAATTGGGCTGAGACCTCAAAATTTACTCAAATTCACCCAAAATTCACCCAAAAAGAGGCTGCGACCCCCAAATTTACCAAAAATTCACCCAAAAAGGGGCTGAGACCCCAAATTGACCCAAAATTCGCTAAAATTCCCCCAAAATTAATCTGAAATGGGCTGGAACCCCAAAATTCCTGCAAAATTGACCCAAAAAGGAGCTGAACACCAAATTAATCCAAAATTTGAGAAAAATTTACCCAAAATTCACCGAAAAAGGAGCCAGAACCCCAAAATCCGCTAAAATTCACCCAAAAATGGACTGGGACCTCAAAATTTACCCAAATTCACCCAAAATTCACCCAGAAAGGGGCTGGGACCCCAAATTTCCCCCAAATTCACCCAAAATTAACTCAAAAAAGAACGGGGGACCCCAAATTCACCCAAAATTCCCCAAAATTCCCCCAAAATTAATCTCAAATGGGCTGGAATCCCAAAATTCACCAAAATTCCCCCAAAAAAGGGGCTGGGACCCCAAAATTCCCCAAAATTCCCCCAAAAGGGTCCCGGGGGTTTTGGGGACCCCAAGAGGCCACGCCCCCCGACAAGCCACGCCCATTCAGCGATGGCCACGCCCCCAAAGCGGCCGCGCCCGAGTTAGCCACGCCCCTTTAGAGACGAGACTCCGCCTCCCGCGTTAGCCACGCCCTCTCCGCGGTCTGATTGGTTCCACAGCGCGTAGCTCCGCCCCATCTCAACCCCGCGTTTGCCGTGTTCTGATTGGTTCGTTTCAAGCTCAGCCCTTCTCCCATTGGATCCGGTTCGCCGTAGCCCCGCCTACCTTTGGCCCCTCCCCTCTCTCGCTCTGACTGGTCCCTGCTCTTGTTAGCCCCGCCCTCCTCCCGCTCTGATTGGGCCTCTTTCTGTGAAACCGCTTTCTATTGGCTCCGGTTGCTCCAAGCCCCTCCCTCTCCTCCATCCCGCCCACCTCGCCCTGCGATTGGCCCCGGTTCCTTTTAACCACGCCCACCTCGCCTTCCCATTGGCTCCGCTTCTTCTTAACCCCGCCCCCTCCTCCCTCCGTCTCCCGCCTCCGTAGCCCCTCCTTTCCCTCCTCCCCATTGGCCCCGCTTCCCCTTAACCCCTCCCACCCCGCTCTCCCATTGGCTCCCTCCCTCCCTACCCCTTCTCCCATTGGCTCCGCCCCAGGAGGCCCCGCCCCCGGCCCAAGATGGCGGCGGGCCCCGCCGCCGCCGCCGCCCGCG
>NW_024371349.1:2850-4565 GCF_014805655.1 Passer montanus | reverse complement strand
TTTGGGGGGAATTTGGGGGGACTTGAGGGGATTTGGGGGGTCCTGAGGGGGTTTTGGGGAAATTTGAGGGAATTTTGGAGGGTCCTGAGGGGATTTGGGGCAGTTCTGAGGAGAATTGGTGGAAATTTGAGGGGACTGGGGAGATCCTGAGGGGATTTTGGAGGGAATTTGGGGATTCTGAGGGGATTTGGGACAGTTTGAGGGACCCTGAGGGGATTTGGGAGTTCTGAAGGAGTTTTGGGGGGCATTTGAGTGATTTTGGGGGGGTCCTGAGGGGATTTGGGGGGTCCTGGGTGTGTTTTAGAGGGAACTGAGTGGTTTTGAGGGGATTTTGGGGTGGTTTGGGAGAATTTGATGATCCTGGAGTGGATTTGGGGGTCCTGGAGTGATTTTTGGGGGATAATTGAGTCATTTTGAGGGGTTTTGGGGTGGTTTCAGGGAGTTTTGACGTTCCTGAGGGGATTTGGGGGTTTTTGAGAGGGATTTTGGGGGATCGATTTGGGGTTTTTTTTAGGGGATTTTGGGGGATTCTGAGGGGACTTTGGGGATTCTGAGGGATCTGAAGTGTCCTGAGGGGATTTGGGGCAGATTTTGGGGTTTTTTTTAGGGGATTTCATGGGATTCTGAGGGGATTTTGGGGGATTCTGAGGGAATTTTGGGAATCCTGAGGAACCTGAAGGATCCTGAGGGGTTTTGGGGCAGATTTTGGGGTTTTTTTTAGGGGATTTCATGGGATTCTGAGGGGATTTTGGGGGATTCTGAGGGAATTTTGGGAATCCTGAGGAACCTGAAGGATCCTGAGGGGTTTTGGGGCAGATTTTGGGGTTTTTTTTAGGGGATTTCATGGGATTCTGAGGGGATTTTGGGGGATTCTGAGGGAATTTTGGGAATCCTGAGGAACCTGAAGGATCCTGAGGGGTTTTGGGGCAGATTTTGGGAGTTTTCAGTGGATTTAGGGGAATTTTGAGGAGATTTTGGGGGTTTTGGGGCAGGAATTTGGGATTTTTTGGTTTTTAGGGTGGGAGGGGGCGTGGCCATGGGAAGGGGTGTGGCTCAGTGGGCGTGGCCACGGCTGACCCCGCCCCCTCCACAGGAGGAGTTCCGGGGGTTCCTCCCCGAGGAGCTGGAGATGCCCCTCCCCCCACGGCGCTCCCGCAGAGGTCAGTGACCCCAAAAGCACCAAAATCACCCCAAAATTATCCAAAATCAACCAAAACCACCCCAAACCCAACCAAAATACCCCCAAATCACCCCAAAATTAACCGAAATCACCTCAAAATTAACCAAAATCACCCTGAAACCGCTCTAAATCACTCTAAAAGCACCAAAATCACCCCAAAATTAACCAAAATTAATTAAAATCAACCAAAACCACCCCATAACCAACCAAAATACCCCCAAATCACCCCAAAATTATCCAAACCACCCCAAAATTAATTAAAATCACCCCAAAATTAACCAAAATCAACCAAAACCACCCCAAACCCAACCAAAATACCCCCAAATCACCCCAAAATTAACTGAAATCACCTCAAAATTAAAGAAAATCACCCTGAAACCACTCCAAATTACTCCAAAATTAACCAAAATCACCCCAAAATTAACCAAAATCACCCCAGAACCACCCCAAATCACCCTAAAGGCACCAAAATCACCCCAGAACCACCCCAAATCACCCTAAAGGCACCAAAACCACCCCAAAATCATCCAAAATC
>NW_024371349.1:0-2251 GCF_014805655.1 Passer montanus | reverse complement strand
GTGGATTTAGGGGAATTTTGAGGAGATTTTGGGGATTTTGGGGCAGGAATTTGGGATTTTTCGGTTTTTAGGGTGGGAGGGGGCGTGGCCATGGGAAGGGGTGTGGCTTTGTGGGTGTGGCCACAGCTGACCCCACCCCCTCTGCAGGAGGAGTTCCGGGGGTTCCTCCCCGAGGAGCTGGAGATGCCCCTCCCCCCACGGCGCTCCCGCAGAGGTCAGTGACCCCAAAAGCACCAAAATCACCCCAAAATTATCCAAAATCAACCAAAACCACCCCAAACCCAACCAAAATACCCCCAAATCACCCCAAAATTAACCGAAATCACCTCAAAATTAACCAAAATCACCCTGAAACCGCTCTAAATCACTCTAAAAGCACCAAAATCACCCCAAAATTAACCAAAATCAACCAAAACCACCCCAAACCCAACCAAAATACCCCCAAATCACCCCAAAATTATCCAAACCACCCCAAAATTAATTAAAATCACCCCAAAATTAACCAAAATCAACCAAAACCACCCCAAACCCAACCAAAATACCCCCAAATCACCCCAAAATTAACTGAAATCACCTCAAAATTAAAGAAAATCACCCTGAAACCACTCCAAATTACTCCAAAATTAACCAAAATCACCCCAAAATTAACCAAAATCACCCCAGAACCACCCCAAATCACCCTAAAGGCACCAAAATCACCCCAGAACCACCCCAAATCACCCTAAAGGCACCAAAACCACCCCAAAATCATCCAAAATCACCCCAAAATTAACTAAAATAATCCCAAAATTAACCAAAATCACAAAAAATCATCCCAAAACCATCCCAAATCACCCCAAAAGCACCAAAATCAACCAAAACCACCCCAAACCCAACCAAAATCACCAAAATTGCTCCAAAATCATCCCCAAATCACCCCAAATCACCCTGAAACCAGTCCAAATCACCCCAAAAGCAGCAAAATCGTCCCAAGATCACTAGAAAATCACAAAAATCACCCCAAAATCACCAGAAACCACCACAAAAATCACCAAAATCCTCCAAAATCAACCCAAAATGAACCCAAAACCAACCGAAATCATCCCGAAATCACCTGGAACCACCTTGAAATGACCCTAAAATCACCAAAATCACCCCAAATCACCTAAAATAGCTCTAAATCGCTTCAAAAATCAACAAAAACGATGCCAAAATTACCCAAAGTAGCTCTAAATCACCTCAAAACCACCCCAAAATTCCTCAAACTCCTCCAGGACCACCCTGGGACCCTTCAAAATGCCCCAAATGCCCCCAAAATCCCCTCAGATTTTCTCAGGATCACCCTGGGACCCCCAAAATTCCTCCCCCTCCCCCCGCCGTGCCCCTCCCCCCGCCGGGCCCTGCTGAGGGCGCCCACCTTCACCTGGGACGGCCGTGACGTCATCGGAGCCGGCCGTGACGTCATCAGGGCGAGCGGTGACGTCACCGGGGCCGGCCGTGACGTCACCAGGGCGAGCGGTGACGTCACCAGGGCCGGCCCCGACCTCACACCCGGCGGCGACGTCATTAGAAGCGACTGTGACGTCATCAAGGGTGGCTGTGACGTCATCAAGGGCGGCTGTGACGTCATCAAGGGCGGCTACGACGGCGCCAAACCGACCGGTGACGTCATCGACCTCACTTGTGACGTCACAGAAGCGAGCCAGGAAGGCGTCAGACCCACCTGTGACGTCATCAAGTCCAACTGTGACGTCATCAGTCCCGCCTGTGACGTCATCGGACCCGCCTGTGACGTCACCAATTCCTCCTGTGACGCCATTGGACCAGCCTGTGACGTCATCAGCGCCGCCTGTGACGTCACCAACGGCACCAGTGACGTCACGGAGAGCGCCGATGACGTCATCGTCCTCGACGGCGCCCCGGGGGCCGATGACGCGATCGGGGCCGGCGATGACGTCGTCAGGCCGGGCGATGACGTCACCGCGGTCGCCCCGAGGACGCCCGGGGGAGGCCCCGCCCCCTTCGGGGACCCCGTGCTGACCTTTGACCCCTCCACGGTGACCTTTGACCCCGCCCTGCTGCCCCTGCTGGTGACCCTGGCCGACCCCGCTGTGACCTTTGACCCTTCGGGCCCCGCCCCCTTCCGGCCCCGCCCCCTCCTGCTGCGGGCGCCGCCCTCGGCCCTCGGCCACGCCCACCTCGGCCTCCACCAATCGCTGAGCGCCGCTGCTGGCCACGCCCCCCGACTTCCTGTACAAGCCACGCCCACTTC
>NW_024371348.1:0-623 GCF_014805655.1 Passer montanus | reverse complement strand
GGGATGGGCACACACCTGGGCACACCTGGTGGGGCAAAATGGGGGAAAATGGTGAAAAAATAGTGGAAATTGGGAGAAAATCGGTGGAAATTGGGAGAAAATTGGTGAAATTTGGGGGGAAATTGGTGGAAATTGGGGGGAAATCGGTGGAAATTGGGGGGGTTGGGCACAGCTGGGCACAGCTGGGGGACACGGATGGGGAGAGAGATCAGGGACTGAACTGAGACTGAACCACCCTGGGGGTCCTGACCCACTCTGGGGGTCCTGACCCCACTCTGGGGGCGTGGGGCCAGGTGGGGAGAGCTGGGGGGGAAAACCCCCGAAAACAGGGGGAAAACGGTGAAAATTGGGGGAAAATTGGTGAAAATTTGGAGAAAATCGGTGGAAATTGGGGGAAAATCGGTGGAAATTGGGGGGAAATCAGTGGAAATTGGGGGTAAATGGGTGGAAATTGGGGATTTGGGCACAGCTGGGCACAGCTGGGGGCACCTGGGCACAGCTTGGGGGGAAAACCAGCGAAAACCGGGGGAAAATTGGTGGGATTTTGGGTGGTTTTGGGATTCCCCCGCAGGTTTTTGGGGTCTCACCGGGAGGATTTTTGGGGGGTTTTTTGGGGGGATTTT
>NW_024371347.1:0-623 GCF_014805655.1 Passer montanus | reverse complement strand
AAATCCCCCCCAAAAATTCCCCAAAATTCCAAAAATCCCCCCAAAAACCCAAAATCCCCCAAACCCCCCAATCCCGGCCTCACCTCAGGGGTCCCGAGAGGCTCAGGGGTGACCTGTGGGGGAGGGGCCATTTCAGAAGGGCTGCGACCCCCAAGGTGTCCCCAAAGTGTCCCCAAGGTGTCCCCAGAGTGTCCCCAAGGTGTCCCCAAAGTGTCCCCAAGGTTAAAATCCCCAGAGTGTCCCCAAAATGTCTCCGATGTCCCCAAGGTGTCCCTGAGGTCCCTGAATGTCCCCAAGGTGCCCCCAAAACGTCCCCAAAGTGTCCCCAATGTCCCTCATGACTCAAGGTGTCCCCAAACTGTCCCTAAAGTCCCCAAAGTGTCCCCAAAATGTCCCCAAAGTGTCCTCAATGTCCCTAAAGTGTCCCTGAGGTCCCTCAATGTCCCCAAGGTGTCTTCAAGGACCCAAGGTGTCCCCAATGTCCCCAAAGTGTCCCCAGTGTCCCTGTGGCACCTGCGCTGGTTGTGATTGTGGGGCTGTCCCCGTGTCCCCACTGCTCCAGGGCTGTCCCCAATGCCCCAGGGCTGTCCCTGTGTGTGTCCCCAATGTCCCCAAGGTGTCCC
>NW_024371346.1:0-623 GCF_014805655.1 Passer montanus | reverse complement strand
AGTCACTCAGCATCCCACCCCCTCTATCTTTCGGTCCAAGTCTTCGAGTGATTAGTCCGAGACCAGGGGTCAGCCCCCTAAGTATTATGCTATACGCTATCCCAAATGTCCATCCCTAAGGTTTCATCCCGGAGGGTCTTTATTGGTCAGCAAATGTATCTACCTTCGGTTTCCTCCCCCCCTTTAAATGTAACCTCGAGATTCCTTTGTTTCACTCTGAGCAAGGCGCATCACTGAGGTGTGGGGCCCCCCTGAGGAGCTCCGAATAAACCTTGAACTGGCCACCCTGCTGAGAGTCACCTTTTATCTTCTACCGATGTCTCCAGTGTCTCTTCTGATGCAAAGGCACTAGCTCAGCTGCCCTCAGTACCCTCGGGGCACCAGAGAGTGTCCCCCCCTACCCCGCCGCTGTCGGTCGCTTCGGGGCTGCCCCCCCACCGTTGTTTGCCGAACCAGGGGTGGCCGGGGTTCACTGGGAGGCACCCAGAGAGACGGAGACAATGGATAGAGTGGTACCACCTGGTAGTCTGCAGGAGCAGGTAAGCGGATCTGATGATGCAAGGGCTCTTGTTGGCCTGTGTGCCTATATCCCTGTTTCATCTCTGCATCTTGGAGACATTCTC
>NW_024371345.1:0-639 GCF_014805655.1 Passer montanus | reverse complement strand
GCTGTAGTTAGTTCTGTTTTATTGTACAGCACATCTGCAGCACTGCTGGGAGGATTTCTGATGATCTCATTACTGGATCAAAGCTTCAGTCTCTTGGGTCACAACCCTGCTTAATGTTCTTGTGCAGACCCCTCCAGACTTCCACTAAAAACAGCACTTTGTGCTCATAAAAGCAATTGCTCAGGACATAAGCAGCCAGAAAAGAAAAAAAAATAAATAAAGCACTGTAAAAAGTACTTTTGAATTAAAAAAAAAGTAAAAAGGGGTTTGTCTGTGCATTTAGGTGCCTCTCCTACTCTTGCCAGTACAAATACCTACCTGTGTTTTCTTACCCTGCATAATCCTTCATTTGGAAAAAAAAATAAAAATAGAAAGGTGGGGGAGCACGAGAGGAAAGGGGTTTGCAGATCCTCTAGCAAAGATTTTAATGCTTGAATAACTGCAATGTGAACTTATTGCCACATGTAATATTGCCTCTTGATTTATCACCTTGGAAACAGCCTGAAGTCTTTGTTTTGTGTAGTTGCTGTACTGTGATTTAAAAGCAGAGGATGAGTGAGACACAGATCTAATAAGATTTAACTCTTCCACAGTAAGAACCTGTAATGAGATATATATTAATTATATATATAATTAATT
>NW_024371344.1:0-623 GCF_014805655.1 Passer montanus | reverse complement strand
TGTCCCCAAGGTGTCCTCAAATTGTCCCCAGAGTGTCACCGAAGTGTCCCAGAAGTGACCCCAGAAATGTCCCCAAAGTGACCCCAAAACTGACCTGAAAGTGTCCCCAAAGTGACCCCAAAACTGGCCCCAAAATGTCCCCAAAGTGACCCCACTGTGACCCCAGAAACGTCCCCAGAATGTCCCCAAGGTGTCCCCAAAACTGACCTGAAAGTGACCCCAAAACTGCCCCCACAGGGTCCCCAGAGTGTCCTTCAAGTGTCCCCAGAATGTCCCCAGTGTCCCCAAAATTGACCCCAAAACTGTCCCCAGGGTGTCCCCTGAATGACCCCAAAGTGTCCCCAAAAGTGTCCCTGAAATGACCCCAAAATTGACCCCAGAAATGTCCCCAAAGTGTCCCCAAGGTGTCCCCAAAGTGACCCCAGAAATGTCCCCAAAGTGACCCCACTGTGACCCCAGAAATGTCCCCAAGGTGTCCCCAAAACTGAGCTGGAAGTGTCCCCAAAGTGTCCCCAGACTGACCCCGAAATGTCCCCAAGGAGCCCCAAAGTGTCCCCTGAGTGTCCCCAAGGTGACCCCAAGGTGTCCCCAGAAGTGACCCCAGAAATGTCCCCAAGGTGTCC
>NW_024371343.1:0-623 GCF_014805655.1 Passer montanus | reverse complement strand
GACAAATGGACATGGGGACAAATGGCCCCGGCGCTCAGTTGCAGTGGCAGCAGCGGCAGCAGCAGTGAAATCAGTGAAAGAAGTGACTCTATCGACTCCCTCTTGCTTGTCCTCTCCCTCTCCCACTGTCCCGCACCCTCTCCCGGTCTCCCTTTCCCAGTGTCCCCTCCTCTCCCAGTCTCTCTCTCTCGGCCACGCCCCTGGCCCTGGGCGGGATTGCCCCATCCCTACCCCCGGGCGTCCCGCCGCAGTCTCACCTCCGCCCGGCTCTGGTCGTACTGGTGTTGGTGCTGCTGGGCGGGCATCAGTGCCTGGGGCTGGAGCGGCGTCATCTCCCTTTGCCTCCGCCTGGCCCGAGCCCGGCCCCAACCCCGACTCTGGCCCCGACCCCAGTCCTGGCCCCGACCCCAGCCCCAGCCCTGGCCCCGGCTCCTCCTGGGGCCCATGGAGGACACATGTGGCGCAGCCGCTCCCATCTCCTCCACTGCGGCTTTCCCAGTCCGAGCTCCGCTGCTCGGCAGTGCGGCTGCCGGCCCCAAGCCTCCCGTGTCCCGTTCCAAAGAGCGAACGCCTGGGGATGCCCGGCCCGGGGTGGGTGAGGGGTGCTCGGGGCCGTTGCTGGC
>NW_024371342.1:0-623 GCF_014805655.1 Passer montanus | reverse complement strand
AATTCCACAAAATTCTCCCAAAAATATCCCAAAATTCTCTCAAAAATAATCCCAAAAATATCCAAAAAATATCCCCCAAAAAATCTCAAAACTCAAAAAAATTCTCAAAAAAATCCCCAAAAAAATCCCCAAAACTCTCCCCAAAAAAATCCCAAAATTCCACGAAATCCTCCCAAAAAAATCCCCAAATTCCACAAAATTCTCCCAAAAATATCCAAAAAATACCCCAAAAATTCCCCCCAAAAATCCCAAAATAAACCACAAAAAGACCCCAAAATTCTCTCAAAAAAATCATCCCAAAAATATCAAAAAACTCCAAAAATTTTGGACCCAAAATGGTCCAAAATCAGCCCAAAATTTCACTTCTAAAAAGGAAAAAAAAAGGAAATTCAGGAAAGTGCCGGGGCTCCCACTGGGCAGCAAAGGGTTAAAATCACACCCCAAACGCCCCAAAATGTTCCCCAAAATTCAAAAAAATGGCCCAAAAAATTCCACTCAAAATCCCCCAGAAACGGCCCCAAAATCACAAAAAAATGACGAAAAAGTTACAAAAAAAATGGAGAAAAATGGAAATAAAATTCCCAAAAATCCCCCAAATGACCCCAAAAATTGTCCCCAAATTG
>NW_024371341.1:0-624 GCF_014805655.1 Passer montanus | reverse complement strand
GTCCCTGCCCATGGGATGAGATGATCTTCAAGGCCATTCCAAGCCAAAGCATTCCAGGATTTTGTCATTCCATTGTGTCCGGCTGGGGAATGTGCAGGGATCTGATTTTTTGGGATGAGGCTGGAATTAAAGCTCTCTGTGGCTGTGGGTGGAGTGGGATTCCATAACTTGCTCCAGAGCCAGGCACGGCCGGGCAGGAATTTCCCTGGCATTGCCCATTCCTGTCTCTCCTTGCTGTGGGATCACCTCCTGGTATCGCTTTTCCAGCCCCCACAAAACATGGGATGAACAATCCCTTGGGAATGGTTTTCCTTCCTGTTTTCCCAGTGTCTGAGCCGCTGGAATTCCAGGCTGTGGTGTCACCGTGTCCACGGGGATGTGCCAGGCAGGAACTCCCGTTGGATTAATCCCTGTAATTAATTCAGGATCAGGTGCAAGGTCCTAAAGGCACGAGGCAGCACCTCCAGAAAATACTTTTGGGATTAGGGAATGGAATGGGTTCTTCCCACTCAGCCCAGAGCAGGAAAACATTATGGGATTAAATCCTCCTGGTGAAAACCAAGGCCTGGGGGTGCCTTTTGTGTCTCTGTCCGCTGAGGAAATTTTTGGATGTTTGCCATAAAA
>NW_024371340.1:0-624 GCF_014805655.1 Passer montanus | reverse complement strand
GAGTAATGGGGAAGGGAATGAGAATGAAAGCAAATAAAAAACATGGAAAGATGGCAAGACAGTGAAAATGCTGGAGCTGGTGGAGGGATGATGTGGGAAGAGTCCTGGGTGGGTGAATAATGCAACAACAGCCACCGTGCTCTCAAGAGAACACCAGCATTAAAACTGGACTCCTGACCCCGTAGATAATAAAAATACCTTTCACTACTTAAAAAATCAGTGTGTATCTCATCCATGTCTAAGATTACAACAACAAACCGCTCTCCTTAGGTGATTTATCCTTGGCTCCAGAGCCCTGAGCACGGGGGCTGCTGTGAGCAGGGCTCTGCAATCCATGGGCAGTGTGAGCCCCAGCACGCAGAGCCAGGAGGGGCTGCGCAGCGCTGGAACCCCCCAGGCAGGCAGGGGCTGTACCTGATGGCTTCCTTGCCCTGGAATTCTGAAGGCACAGGCTCCACAATCTCGCTGAAGCTCAAGCTGCCGTTGATGCTGCTCTCGTAGAGCTCCTTGTAGTTCTTCCTGTGCTTTGACCAAAAGGAGGGTTTCATGAAGAAAAAGGGCGTGCGGCGCAGGCCAAACTCCCCTGGGGACAGGACAGAAGGCAACTCCTGAGCAGCAGCCACA
>NW_024371339.1:0-624 GCF_014805655.1 Passer montanus | reverse complement strand
GACCAGGCCACAGAGGGACGAGCAGCAGCCCATGTCCCCAAAGTCCCCATCTGTTGCCCTGAGGAACTTCACCTGGCGCCTCCGGGATGCCCTAAACCACTGTGGTGTCACCTCCCTGGCCGTGGCAATGTCCCCGCCCTCAGCCCAGCCCTGACCAGGGCCACCCCAGGGACCACCTGGGCCAATGTGAGAGCCTCAGGCTGGGCCTGGAGGGAGTTGGTGGCCGTGCTGGCCCAGAGCTGGGGCCTGCTGACCTGGGGGGCCTCCGAGCTCTGCCAGGTTTCGAGGACAAGGCCACCACTGAGGCCACCACCAGGCTGGGGACCTGCAGGGTGAGGCCACCCACAGGGAGACAGCCAGGGACAACCCTGTGGCCACGGCCCAGCAGCCACTGGTGGCTCTGGACAGGGAGGAGGTGGCCTCCATGGGGGACATGCCCGAGGTCCGGGTAGCAGCGGCCACCAACGAGGAGGAGGTGGCCACCAGGAGGGGACAGCGCTCGGAGGTGGCACTGGGGCCCCTGGAGCACTCGGTGGTCGCGTGTGAAAGAGCCCAAGAGTATTTCCTGTGGGAGCTGCGGCACCAGCTCGAGGCCATTGAGGCCATCCTGAAGGGGACAAAGGA
>NW_024371338.1:0-15168 GCF_014805655.1 Passer montanus | reverse complement strand
TGATGTATCAGGGAGAGCAAAAAACGCTCTCCCTATACAGATCAGACTAAAAGAGGGAATGAAACCTGGCAGAGTTAAACAGTATCCCCTGAAGAAGGAAGATAAGGATAGCACTAGCCCAGTAATTGAGAACTTTTTAACATCTAGGATTATTAAAAGAATGTCAATCTGATTTTAATGCCCCTAACCTACCAGCCAGCAAACCTGATGAGTCATACAGGTTAGTACACGATCTGCAAGCCATGAACAAGATAACTGAGGATCTGTATCCTGTGGTGGCCAATCCCTACACGATATTAAATTGCTTAACACCTGAACTAACTTGGTTTACCATTTCAGGTTTAAAAGACGCTCTGCTAATTTATACTTTGTGATGTGTTTGGGGTGAGGACAGTCAGGTGTCCAAGGCTGCAGGGACCTCCTTTGATCTTTGATGGGATCCCTGCCCACACTCTGTCGCCGCAGATAAGAAACATGCCTCTCGGTGACACTCTGGGAACATCATTGGACTCAGATGGTGTGCTAGAGGTATAGCTGCACCATGTGGCTGAATTATACTTTCTGCTATTGGGTGTTACATCTTTCTGAATTACTGTGCCTGTGACTGGAGAGTCATGCCAGATGGGTGTGTTTTGTAGATAGAAAAATGTAACACGGTCTGTAGCTGGAGCAGAGCCCAAGAGATCTAACTCCTGACGCTCTTCTCTGGCATGTGGTAAAATCTTTGTCCATGTGTCCCAGGTGTCAACTGGATTTGGTTTCTTCCCCGTATATGGATAATCTTTTTGTGACAGAGGCATTCCCACCAGGCACGTAGATAGAGGATTGTCCACGCTGCCCATTGACAAGCAGATCTTATCTTGTTTCAGAGTTTTTGCCAGAGTCAGCCATACTTCTTCTGTCGGTTGTTGCACCATCCACGGATGGAGCAGAATGGAGATTGCAGTGAAAAGCACTCGACTGAATTTCATTCTATCCAGGGTGGCCTTCCAGGGTGATTTTGCTGTAGCAAATAGCAAGAGAAACATACAACATTAAATTTCTGTACACTCTTTTCAGTCACTCTCCTCACCCTCCCCCTTTTCTAATAATAATAGGACACAAGCAGGAAAGGGATGTGTGGGGACTACTGGGATAAGTTGAGAGAAAGGTATGTGGGAAAAGGGATAGGGATAGGGATAGTTGGGGAGGAAAGGAGGGGTTCTGCAGCAAGGTATGACAGGGGAAAATATCTTTTTGGGATGAGAGTTCGTGCTACAATGTTGGGAATTCTGGTCTTCTTCTTCTGACGCTTCCAAGCGACTGCATCTGCTGTGGTGTCTGGCTGATCAGATGCATCTTGGCTTTTCCTGGGCGGGTCAGCAGGCTGATTTGCATTCAGGTAGGGTTTGACAAAGTGCCCTGGAATCCACTTCGGCCCTGTTTCTGTTGAAACACACGCGTACCCTTGGCCCCAGGTTATTAGTGGAAAAGGACCTTTAATTTGGTGGGACTCAGGGTCTCTGATGAGCACAGGTGGGTGTTCTTTGAGATGGGCAAATGTGTTGTTATGCAAATGCCAAAGGATTGGAGGCTTTGGCTCTTTTGAATGGCAGATAAGAAAATTGAGCACATATAGTGCTTTGCAGAGTCTTTCTTGAGGTGTCATTAAAAGGGCAGAATCTTTTTGTAAATCTAGTAGTTTCTTAATTTCTTTGTGTCTGCGTTCTATTATTGATTGTCCCTGAGAGTTGTGAGGAATGCCGTTGTGATGGGGATTTCCCCAAGCTGAGAGAAAATTTTGAAATGCTTTGGAGGTGTAACTTGGTTCATTATCTGTCTTAATCTCTTTTGGAACTCCTAGGGTAGCAATGGCCATGTTCTGATTTATTGCAGGGTGCAAAAAGGATAGGAAAACATGGAGGGTAGGCTGAGGGACACACGGTGGACTGGAGAGACAGCAGGGATGGTAACAACCAGCAGACGGACACCAGGGTGAGTGCGAGATCTCTGGGGAAAGTTACAGATTTTGTGCACACCTACATGGAGGGGGATGGGAGGGGAAAAGTTTTCACAGGAGCAACTAATGAAAGATACAACGGGTACAGGATGAGTGGGATGGGAAAGGGAGTACAGCATTTGAACCATGGGAAAGGAATGAATTTTCCCTGACTTAGACAATGGTGCTTTCCCAGGGCATTCCTGAGATAGCTTTCTCACCCATGACCCCCACATCTCCCCCTTCTTTCTTTATTAAATAAATTTTTCCAAGTGACTTTTCTATTACTCTTTTGAAACAACTCAGGGCAACCATTATCATAAAAATGACAACTTAAATCCACACCAAATTTTTGAAAATTGGTACAAGCCACCTGGGGATTGGTTTCAAATTTGCTGGGCGCTGGCATGTGGGGAGGTGCTTTTAGATGTTAAATTAAAATAGCACAGACCAGCAAAGTCCTGACAGCTGTGACCGTGTGCCAGAAGGAGAAAATCAATGGCAGCTCTATTTTGTAGGGTGGCGTACCTGGTGGTTTCGTCTTCCGTGAGCAGATCTGACAGGGCTGCGGAGGCAGCTTTGGCCTGACGGCTGAGCCAACACCCCAGGTGGGAAATTTCACCCAGAGAGAGAGAGAGCCTTTGCAGCTGCATACCAAGGTAGAAAAATGGACGCAGAGACTCTTTTGGATTCTCTCCAATCATAAATTTTGTCATCACAATTTGGGTCGAATTGACTGTAAGATCTCTTTTTGCGTGCCAATCATTCTTGATTCTGCCAATTTATAATTTGTGATGTGTTTGGGGTGAGGACAGACAGCTGTCTGAGGCTGCAGGGACCTCCTTTGATCTTTGATGGGATCCCTGCCCACACTCTGTCGCCGCAGATAAGAAACACGCCTCTCGGTGACACTCTGGGAACATCACTGGACTCAGATGGTGTGCTAGAGGTATAGCTGCACCATGTGGCTGAATTATACTTTCTGCTATTGGGTGTTACATCTTTCTGAATTACTGTGCCTGTGACTGGAGAGTCATGCCAGATGGGTGTGTTTTGTAGATAGAAAAACGTAACACAGTATGTAGCTGGAGCAGAGCCCAAGAGATCTAACTCCTGACGCTCTTCTCTGGCATGTGGTAAAATCTTTGTCCATGTGTCCCAGGTGTCAACTGGATTTGGTTTCTTCCCCGTATATGGATAATCTTTTTGTGACAGAGGCATTCCCACCAGGCACGTAGATAGAGGATTGTCCACACTGCCCATTGACAAGCAGATCTTATCTTGTTTCAGAGTTTTTGCCAGAGTCAGCCATACATCTTCTGTCGGTTGTTGCACCATGCACCCTTCTGCTGTCCACGGATGGAGCAGAATGGTGATTGCAGTGAAAAGCACTCGTTTGAATTTCATTCTTTCCAGGGGGCCTTCCAGGGTGATTCTGCTGTAGCAAATAGCAAGAGAAACATATGACATTAAATTTCTGTACACTCTTTTCAGTCACTCTCCTCACCCTCCCCCTTTTCTAATAATAATAGGACACAAGCAGGAAAGAGATGTGTGGGGACTAGTGGGATGGATTGGGGGCAAGGTATGTGGGAAAAGGGATAGGGATAGTTGGGGAGGAAAGGAGGGGTTCTGCAGCAAGGTATGACGGGGAAAATATCTTTTTGTGATGAGAGTTCGTGCTACAATGTTGGGAATTCTGGTCTTCTTCTTCCAGTGCTTCCAAGCGACTGCATCTGCTGCGGTGTCTGGCTGATCAGATGCATCTTGGCTTTTCCTGGGCGGGTCAGCAGGCTGATCTGTGTCTAGGTAGGGTTTGACAAAGTGGCCTGGAATCCACTTCAATGCTGTTTCTGTTGAAACACACATGTACCCTCAGCCCCAGGTTATTAGTGGAAAAGGACCTTTAATTTGGGGGGACTCAGGGTCTCTGATGAGCACAGGTGGGCGTTCTTTGAGATGGGCAAATGCGTTGTTATGAAAATGCCGAAGGATTGGAGGATTTGGATCTTTTGAATGGCAGTTAAGAAAAGTGAGCACATATAGTGTTTTGCAGAGTCTTTCTTGAGGTGTCATTAAAAGGGCAGAATCTTTTTGTAAATCTAGTAGTTTCTTAATTTCTTTGTGTGTGCGTTCTATTATTCATTGTCCCTGAGGGTTGTGAGGAATGCCGGTGTGATGGGGATTTCCCCAAGCTGAGAGAAAATTCTGAAATGCTTTGGAGGTGTAACTTGGTCCATTATCTGTCTTAATCTTTTTTGGAACTCCTGGGGTAGCAAAGGCCATGTAAAAGTGCTTGGTGACATCTTTGGCTTTCTCTCCTGCATGCAGAGATGCAAAGATTGCGCCACAAAATGTATCTATAGATATGTGAATATATTTTAATTTCCCAAAAGGTGGGATATGAGTAATGTCTGACTGCCACAGCTCAAGAGCATTCAGTCCCCTAGGATTGACCCCTGTAGCTACTGTTGGAAGGGCATGGGATTGGCAATTTGGACATGTGGCTAAAATGGCAGGGGCTTGTTCTTGTGACAATATCAACTGACGTGCCAGGGCTGGCGTGTTTTGGTGGTAGAACATGTGGCTCAATTGTGCTTGTTTAAAAATGTCAGGTGAAGTTGGTGAAGTAATTGTGGTGGTGACTGTCATTGCCAATGCATCTGCACTCTGGTTCCCCTCAGTAAGGAAGCCAGGCATGTCAGTGTGGGATCTTACATGTAGAATATGATAGGGTTGCTCTCGATGAGAGATGAGCCAGATTAATTCTGAAAGCAAGGAAAACAGCTGTTTGTTTTGCACGTCTTGGCGCAGAGCATGCTCTGCTCCATCAGCTATCCCGGCAACACAAGATGAATCAGTCACTAATTTAAGTGGTTGCTGGAATTTCCTGAAGGGCCTCACAACTGCAAAAAGCTCCGCAATCTGGGGAGAACCATCAATGGTCTGAACATCAGCTTCCCACTTTTGAGTGTTCAGGTCTTTCCAGGTAAATACCGATCTGTGGGACCTGCCAGCCACATCAGTGAACACTGTGACAGCGCCTTTAATGGGAAGATGACTTTTGAAAGTTTTTGGAACTAAATGGAATGAATCTTTGAATAGTTTGTGCTTTGGGTAGTGAATTGAGACTTTCCCGGGATAGCTATCTAAAGCAATTTGGATGTTTTCATTTGTTTGTAACAAGGAGTCCAATTGATCTAACTTCAAAGGCAGGTAAATGCATGAGGGATCACAGCCTGCGAGGCTTCGGAGGAGATGGCGACTTTTGACAATTAATTTTGCTAGCAACTCTGATGGTGTGGACACTGTTTTCACAGGCTGATGTGGGAGAAGCAACCACTCGAGTATGATAAGTGAGTCTTTCTGTGTCGTGTCCCACTGAAACAGGAGCCCATGAAAGTGTGGGCACTTACCCAGGATGACAAATTCAATCGGAAGGTTTTTTCTGATCCTTTGAGCCTGTCGTGTCCTCATTGCCTCTGCTACTTTCTGCAATGTTTCCTCTGCCTCTGGTGTCAGGGTCCGTGGGGCTGTGGGGTCAGTGTCTTTCTTCAGCAAGGAGAACAGTGGAGCCAGCTCTTGCGTTGTCAAGCCGAGCAAAGGCCAGACCCAAGTGATGATCCCACAAATGCGTTGAGTGTCCTCTAGAGTCTGTGGCTGTTCATTAACAGAAAAAATCTGTGGTGTTACAGTTCTCCCAGTGATGAGATACCCCAGGTATCTCCACAGTGCTGACAATTGTATTTTGTCCTGAGCAATTACAAAACCTGCTTTCTCAATAGTAGAAACAGTCTTTTCAAGAGTGGCACTAAGGTAACTTTTGGTGGCAGCACAAATAAGTATGTCATCCATGTAATGGACTATGATTGCTTCAGGAAACTGTTTCCTGACAAGTGATAAAATCTGAGCAACATACCTTTGGCATAACCCGGGGTAGTTTTTCAATCCTTGAGGATTGATACCCATTGATACCTTTTAAATGGCTCACCTCTGTTCAGAGATGGTCCTGAAAATGCAAATCTGGGGGCATCTCCTGGGTAAAGTAGGATGTTAAAGAAGCAGTCCTTGATAGCAAGGACAGCAAGCTGTCAATCTTGGGGAAGCATGGAAGGGGAGGGGAGGCCAGGCTGAAGGGGGCCATATCCTCAATAACCTCATCAATTTTTTGAAGGTCTTGGAGTAGACGCCAACTGTCTTTGCCATGCCTTCAGATGACAAAAACTGGGGTATTCCATGGGCTAGTTGATGGAACTAATTGCCCGAGTTGGACCTGCTCCTCGACTGATTCGATGAGCGCATTTAATTTGTCTGATGGGAGGGGCCACTGATCCACCCACACCGGAAAATTGGTTTTCCAATTCAGTGGTGGGGAAGTGCACTCTGCAGTGGCCATGCTAAAAATCCCACTTGGGGTCAGGGATATCAAGGCAGACACCTCACTGGGATAAAACATCCCTGCCTAATAGAGAGATATTGGATGACACAACAAATTGTCAGATGGTGGAGACTTGCCCCTCCTGTTGTTACTGTTGGAAGGGCATGGGATTGGCAATTTGGACATGTGGCTACAATGGCAGGGGCTTGTTCTTGTGACAATTTCAACTGGCGTGCCAGGGCTGGGGCGGTTTGGTGGTAAAACATGTGGCTCAATTGTGCTTGTTTAAAAATGTCAGGTAAAGTTGGTGAAGTAATTGTGGTGGTGACTGTCATTGCCAATGCGTCTGCCCCCCGGTTCCCCTCAGTAAGGAAGCCAGGCATGTCAGTGTGGGATCTTACATGTAGAATATGATAGGGTTGCTCTCGATGAGAGATGAGCCAGATTAATTCTGAAAGCAAGGAAAACAGCTGTTTGTTTTGCACGTCTTTGAGCAGAGCATGCTCTGCTCCATCAGCTATCCCGGCAACACAAGATGAATCAGTCACTAAGTTAAATGGTTGCTGGAATTTCCTGAAGACCCTCACAACTGTAAAAAGCTCCGCAATCTGGGGAGAACCATCAATGGTCTGAACATCAGCTTCCCACTTTTGAGTGTTCAGGTCTTTCCAGGTAAATAGCAATCTGTGGGACCTGCCAGACCCATCAGTGAACACTGTGACAGCGCCTTTAATAGAAAGATGACTTTTGAAAGTTTTTGGAATTGAATGGAATGAATCATTGAATATTTTGTGCTTTGGGTAGTGAATTGAGACTTTCCCGGGATAGCTATCTAAAGCAATTTGGATGTTTTCATTTGTTTGTAACAAGGAGTCCAATTGATCTAACTTCAAAGGCAGGTAAATGCATGAGGGATCACAGCCTGCGAGGCTTCGGAGGAGATGGCGACTTTTGACAAATTATTTTGCTAGCAACTCTGATGGTGTGGACACTGTTTTCACAGGCTGATGTGGGAGAAACAACCACTCGAGTATGATGAGTGAGTCTTTCTGTGTCGTGTCCCACTGAAACAGGAGCCCATGAAAGTGTGGGCACTTACCCAGGATGACAAATTCAATCGGAAGGTTTTTTCTGACTCGATGAGCCTGTCGTGTCCTCATTGCCTCTGCTACTTTCTGCAATGTTTCCTCTGCCTCTGGTGTCAGAGTCCGTGGGGCTGTGGGGTCGGTGTCTTTCTTCAGCAAGGAGAACAGTGGAGCCAGCTCTTGCCTTGTCAAGCCGAGCAAAGGCCGGACCCAAGTGATGATCCCACAAATGCGTTGAATGTCCTCTAGAGCCTGTGGCTGTTCGTTAATAGAAAAAATCTGTGGTGTTAGAGTTCTCCCAGTGATGAGATACCCAAGGTATCTCCACAGTGCTGACATTTGTATTTTGTCCTGAGCAATTACAAAACCTGCTTTCTCAATAGTAGAAACAGTCTTTTCGAAAGGGGCACTAAGGTAACTTCTGGTGGCAGCACAAATAAGTATGTCATCCATGTAATGGAGTATAATTGTGTCAGGAAACTGATTCCTGACAGGTGATAAAATCTGAGCGACATACATTTGGCGTAACACAGGGGAAATTCTCAATCCTTGAGGATTGATACCCATTGATACCTTTTAAAAGTCTCACTTCTGTTCAGAGATGGTGCTGAAAATGCAAATCTGGGGGCATCTCCTGGGTAAAGTAGGATGTTAAAGAAGCAGTCCTTGATAGCAAGGACAGCAAGCTGTCAATCTTGGGGAAGCATGGAAGGGGAGGGGAGGCCAGGCTGAAGGGGGCCATATCCTCAATAACCTCATCAATTTTTTGAAGGTCTTGGAGTAGACGCCAACTGTCTTTGCCATGCCTTCAGATGACAAAAACTGGGGTATTCCATGGGCTAGTTGATGGAACTAATTGCCCGAGTTGGACCTGCTCCTCGACTGATTCGATGAGCGCATTTAATTTGTCTGATGGGAGGGGCCACTGATCCACCCACACCGGAAAATTGGTTTTCCAATTCAGTGGTGGGGAAGTGCACTCTGCAGTGGCCATGCTAAAAATCCCACTTGGGGTCAGGGATATCAAGGCAGACACCTCACTGGGATAAAACATCCCTGCCTAATAGAGAGATATTGGATGACACAACAAATTGTCAGATGGTGGAGACTTGCCCCTCAGGCCCCTCTGCACTTACCAGATGAGGACTTTGCATGGAATTGACAGCTCCACCAACACCGGAGATTGTGCCACAAGGGGACACCAGCGCCCAGTCGCGGGGCCACTTTGCTCTGGGGAGGACAGTAACGTCCGCTCCTGTGTCAGCCATGAGACGAAGTTCAATGGATTTCCCATTTTTGGAAATAAAAGATTCAATCAGGGGTTTGTCTTTACAAATCTAGTGACATGCAAACACATCAAAATTTGAATTAGGGTCAACCTCTGAATCCTGGCCAGGAATACTTAGCATTTGTGCAAAAGGTGAGAATTTGAACAGTGGAAATGGTGGATTGTAACAAACAACTGACACAGTAATTTCATTGCCTGGATTTACAGTCACAACTTCTGGTAATATCTCATCTGGAGTGTGTTCACTGTCCCCAAACAGCAGGACTGTAGTTGGTTGATTGTGGAAAGGGGACTCAAGGTACCCAGCTGGAACTCAAACTAGATCTTCGTCGGGGAAAAGCAGATGGACACAACTTACTAACACTGGTCGGAGGCTTTGGGGAAAGTTCCGGGTTCTGCGGAACAACCGGAGTCCGTCCTCATGACTGCGGTCCTCTGTGAGGAGCCTGTTGGGGCGGGGGACTCCTGGATGGCTGGCAGCTGAGGTGGGCTTTGCAGGCAAGGCCGGTAATTTGCTGTTGTCGCGCGGCGTGGCCCCGCGCTCCGCCAAGCGTTTCTCTGGGTTGGCTGATAATATTGCTGCTGAAAGTTGTATGTGGGTCGATAGGGCTGTTGGAAAGGAGGAGGCCTAGGAGGTGGAACAGAGTTAATAAATTTCCCAACAGGAAGGTGAGGACAGTCTTTCTGGAAATGTCCAAGTTGGCCACAGTAAAAGCAACAGACATTGCTAATGTTTGTCATGGCTTCCCCCACTCCCTTGCTCACTGCAAAGGCAAGTGTAGTTTCTAGGGATGATGCTTTTCTGCATGCGTCAACCATTTGGGCTATGGTTGACTCAAGATCCTGAGGTAATGCTCTTAAATCTTTTTTGTTTTTGCATTAGCATTTGTCATTGCCATTTTGCGTATCAATTCGTCTCTGGCTTGTTCGTTGTCAATTTGTCTCTCGATAGCTTCACACAATTGATCTACAAATTTTATGAATTATTCAACCACTCCCTGCACAATGACAGAGAAATTTTGCAAAGGGATGCTCCCATCTCGGATTCTCAGCAATGCAGATTTGCCAGCAGCTTTTACGTCATTTAAGATTTCAGCAGGCAGTTCTGCTTGTACTGCAGGCTTAGAATATTCACCCTCCCCTGCCAATGCCTCTAAAATGTCATCCTCTTCGAAAATCTGTGCTAGGTGGTTGTGGTTTTTAATCAAAGGTTTAAGTCATTTTTTCCATTGCACCTCCCACAGCAGAAACTCAGTGGGAGAGAGCAAGGCAGTTGCCAAATGTCTTAAATCATGTGGGGTCAGCGTATGTCCTCCAAAAGTTAATTTTTGTACATTCTTAAAATAAGGTGATTCTCTCCCATAATCTTTTGCGGCTCCTCTCAGCTCTTGTAACTCTGTGTATGGAATAGATTCCCACCGCGCTTGGTCACTGGCATCATAGACGAATGGCGTGGCTAACAAATCTAAATCTCTCACTAACTCCAGGTCTCCATCCCTTACTGCTTCTTCCCAGATCCTGCCCCCGTTCTCACGCGGCTGGAGGTTTTTGCTGGGCTGCTTCTGTCCTCATCCTCACCGGAGGATGAAGCGGAGCAAACGAGCACGCGGATTTTTTCTTTGGCTGTCTGGGACTGGTGGCTGGAATTTTTGCCGACCAAGGTGACTGCCTTCCCATCACGGGCACCATGGGAAAGGGAAGGAGTAGGAGGGGCTGAAGGGGCGGGTTCTGGTGACGCACAATCTGTCCCTTCCCCCGAGGTGTGGCCCGATGACGAACGGCTAGATCCACCCCGTGGGGTGTGACTATCTGAAGAAACCGAGCCGCCCTCCAAAGGCTTTCCCAGTAACACAGCAGAGAGGGGAGGGGCAGAGGGGGCAAATCCCGACAATGTGAGTGAAGGGGGGGAACCCGACGCAGGGAAGGAACACACAACTGGAAAAGCCTCAGAGGTGGTGGCTGGGACTGCGGACAAAACTGAATCACCATTTTTCACCCTTAAATCAGGGAGGGCGACCGCGTGATCGCCGCCATTTTGTGACCCCAAATCGGGACAACTATAAACATTGCAACAGGAATCCAAACCGGAATCAGGGGATTTAGGAGTGAGGGAAAGGGCAGAATCCGAACTGAGATGGCCAGTCTCAGCTGGACGAGGGGTTTGAGCCAGGCAGGAGCCAGCAGGGAGCAGGTTACCACCCTGTGCCAGCTTAGGGCAAGATCTGAGTCCTGTCTGGTCCTTAGTGGAAGAGGGATTAGGATCGGAAGGGGAGGAACACATGGAAGGCGAACTAGGGTTCTTAACTCCTTACTTCCTTTTCACAAACTCATATGTGACTGCTTCTTCCCAGATCCTGCCCCAGTTCTCACGTGGCCGGAGGTTTTTGCTGGGCTGCTTCTGTCCTCATCCTCACCGGAGGATGAAGCGGAGCAAGCGAGCACGTGGATTTTTTCTTTGGCTGTCCGGGACCGGTGGCTGGAATTTTTACCGACCAAGGCGACTGCCTTCCCGTCATGGGCACCGTGGGAAAAGGAAGGAGTGGGAGGGGTTGAAGGGGCGGGTTCTGGCGACGCACTATCTGTCCCTTCACTCGAGGTGTGGCCCGATGACGAATGGCTAGATCCACCCCATGGGGTGTGACTATCTGAAGAAACCGAGCCGCCCTCCAAAGGCTTTCCCAGTAACACAGCAGAGAGGGGAGCACACAACTGGAAAAGCCTCAGAGGTCGTGGCTGGGACGGAGGACAAAACTGGAAATGACGAGCCATCATTTTGCACCTCTAAATCAGGGAGGGCGACCGCATGGTCACGGCCATTTTGTGACCCCAAATCGGGAACTCTATTAACATTGCAACAGGAATCCAAACCGGAATCAGGGGATTTAGGAGTGAGGGGAAGGGAAAGGAAAGAATCCGATCTGAGATGGCCAGTCTGAGCTGGACGAGGGATTTGAGCCAGGCAGGAGCCAGCAGGGAGCAGGTTACCACCCTGTGCCAGGTTAGGGCAAGATCTGAGTCCTGTGTGGTCCTTGGGGGAAGAGGGAACAGGATCGGAAGGGGAGGAACACAGGGAAGGCGAACTAGGGTTCTTAACTCTTTCCTTCCTTTTCACAAACTCATATATGCCATCGAAAACAGGGTAAAACTTTGCCACTCCAAAGTCCCTCGACACTTGCCATTGATAAATGCAACGCCCCACCTTTCCCCAAAAGGCAACTGATAACACTTCCTCTCTACCAGCATTTGGAAAATGCATGAACAACAAATTAACAAAGGCTTTCAGCTCTCTCTTCTTAACAGAAATATTTTCTAACAAAACAGAAGCTCTAATTTGGGTATAAAACTCCTTCTCAGCAGGAGAAAGTTTGTTTCCCATTTTTCTCAATGTTTAAATCGCTCTTTTCTGAGGTAAATCACAAAACAGAAAGTAAAAACACACGCACAGCACTCACCCCACCCCCAGGAGAGCATGCGGCACCCTGCTGTGAACTTACCACACCGGAACAAGTGTGGTAAGTGCCTGCGAAAAGTCCTCAGAAAAGGCTGGTGAAGCACAGTGATCCGTCAGCTTGTGGAATACCTGCTCTCTCAGCTCGCCTTGTAAACTCACAAACGTCCAGTCGTCACTGCAGCCTCGGGGAGATGGCTTCCTTTAACGAAAGCTTCACTCCCGAAGGGTTGGCTCGGAACAGCGCTTATTTCCCAAAAATTGCTGCTCACAGAATTTTGGTTTTTAGGAGACACTCTCCAGGAAAAAGGAGACAGAGTCCAGAGTCCCTGTTCCAGGGCGCCAACTGCCGGGGTCAGGATTATCACCTGCTGTACCCTGGCTAGATGTTTCTCTTCACCAGATAGAAGGAGGGCAGCTCGAGTCCTGGATAATTTCAACTGATTTATTACAGGGTCCAAAAAGGATAGGAATACATGGAGGGTAGGCTGAGGAACAGACGGTGAGTTGAAGGGACAGCAGGGATGGATAACAACCAGCAGAAGGACACCAGGGCGAGTGCCAGGTCTTTCGGGAAAGTTACAGATTTTGGGCATAGCTACATGGAGAGGGGTGGGAGGGGAAAAGTTTTCACAGGAGTAACTAATGAAAGATACAAAAGGTAGAGGATGAGTGGGATGGGAAAGGGAGTACAGCATTCGAACCATGGGAAAGGAATGAATTTTCCCTGACTTAGACAACGGTGCTTTCCCAGGGCATTCCTGACATAGTTTTCTCACCCCTGACCCACACACAAGGTACCCTTAAGTATCTGTTAAGAAACATTCCAATTTTTCTATTTGCTACTTTGTTAAGGTTACTGGGTGTGACTTTGTATATTCAGCACCAGTCATATACCAATTATTAAATCAAACTACACAACATACAACAAGTTTCCACCCACACCCTTTGGAATGAATTTAACCCTAATAAAACAATGTAACATCAGGATGTAATCAAAATTGTAAAAGAGATTCAAAAGAATGGGCGAAGAAATCTAGTAACTGTCCATCATGACGTAACAGAAAACCAAGGAAAATAAATGCCCAAATGTGCACAAATAACTCCTTTAGCATGTCCTCCTTTTCTTTATAGCTGGTTTTTCCATTGTTCTCTGCTATCTTGCCCTCATCTTTCCACAATTCCTGTGTCTATTCAAGCCTGGGACGGTGCACACATTTGCTTTAGTTCTGTACTCGCCCTGCACGATCCCCTCACCGCTCCTGCGGCTCAGTGGTGCCCGTGCAGATCAGCAGAGATGGCAGAAGCTTCTGTGGCTGTTGAGTTACAGGTGTGTCTGCAGGGAGGACTTTCATAAGTCCTTTGGTGGTTATTGATGACAAGCCCAGCTCCCATGGCAGGGGTGAAAATTGTGTCCCTGCTGATCGCACAGGCTGAGCCCTGCTTTTGTGGGATCCATTCCTGAGAAATGGAAATATTTTTCTCTAAGTTCCTCTGACAGGGAATATCCAAGACACAAGAGACAAGATATCCCTGGAACCATCCAAACAGATAAGACAAGTGCTGAAGTAAATGCTACAGGGAGGACAAGGTGGCTGCATTTGCCTCATGATTCCCCTGGGACTCAGCAGCCTGGACCTTTGGCTGCATATCTGGACGCAATGTTCCTGGAACAGCAGGAAGGGATCCATGGCCCATTCCCAGTGAGGAATGTTTCCATCTGATCCAGCAGCGTCTTTTCCATTCTCCAGAAATTAAAGGAAAGCCTGGACAGAATAGCCTCTGCAGGAAGGCATTTGGCATCAGCTGACAGACAGCCCCAATTGCACCACAGTCCATGCCCACCTTCAGATCCCCTGCCATTTCCTGGTGTCCAGCCAGATCAGATGTTGGGGCTGTTTGGGGAAGAAACCAGCTTTGGGTTGTCCCAAAATCCTGGGAGTTTTCTGATCCTTATCCATTCCTCTCACAAGTGATGCCTCACCTTCCCCATTCCCAGTGAGGAATGTTTCCATCTGATCCAGCTGTCTCTTTTCCATTCTCCAGAAATGAAAGGAGAGCCTGTGCCCAAGGAGCCATTTCCTGGAGGAAGCAGTGGTTCCGTGCCAGCCTCTGCTGCAGGAAGGGAGGCCATGCCAGGCACAGACACAGGAGGTAATTGCTGTGCCTCTGGGCCTGAGCCCTGCTGAGGCTTGAGCTGCCCTCTCTGCTGCCTGGCAGTGCGGGCACAGCCTGGACTAGAGCGGCACAGCCCAGGGGAATTATCCCGAGCAGGCTCAGGGCACTCGGGTAACTGAGCAGTCCTGCTGGGGTCCCTCCATGGGAGACATGTCCTGAAACCTGGCAGCGACTGCACGGGGTGCCCACGGTGGGGAAAGGACAGAGGGGGAGAGCAAGGCTCCAGTGTGTCCTGAGAGGGCCTGGCTGTTTGCCCTTGGGATCTGGGAGGTGTCGCCACAGAAGGAGGGCAAGAGGGACAGAAGGAGGGAGGGAGGGAAGGAGGGAGGGAGGGATAGCTGTGGCACTGCCTGCTGCAGTTTTCCCCGGGGTTTAGAGAGGATTTCCTCTGTGTATGAGGGAGAGAGCCCCAGGGCCCTGCCCTCAGCTGCCCCTCCCAGGGATGTTGCTGAGGGCAGGGAAAGAGTGTGGAGATTGACCAGGTGCCAGCCCAGAGCTCCCCAGGCCCCTGTGCACCTTTGGCCATGTCTATTCACATCTGGCTCTCACAGCCTTTCCCGACCCCCGGGCAGTGCCCTTTTCCCTGAGGCAGAAGGGGATCCCAGAATTCCACAGATATCGTTCTGATCTCTGCTCCCATCTTGACTGGAATCATGACTTGGTTTTTTGGATGCCCTGCTGGAAAATGGCTTGAAATTCGCGGAGGATGCTGGAGGGTATTGATAAGCATTGCCTCATGAAGATGCCACCTCCCCAGTGGGGAATATTTCCATTCGATCCAGTGGTCTCTTTTTTCCTTTTTCAAGTGATGGA
>NW_024371337.1:0-600 GCF_014805655.1 Passer montanus | reverse complement strand
CTGGGATCACTGGGAACGATCCCATCCCACAGAGTCGATTCCTGGCTCAAATTTCCTGCTTTTCCTGGGATCCAAAATCCCGTTTTTTGGGATCCAAAATCCCGTTTTTTGGGATCCAAAATCCTTTTCTGAGATCCAAAATCCTTTTTTTTTTGGGATCCAAAGTCCCTGCATTTCGTGGGATCCAAATCCAATTTTTTGGGATCCAAAATCCCTTCTTTTCTTGGGATCCAAAATCCCTTTTTTGGGATCCAAAATCCTTTTTTTTGGGATCCAAATCCAATTTTTTGGGATCCAAAATCCCTTCTTTTCCTGGGATCCAAATCCCTTTTCCTTGAACTCCAAAGTCCCTTTTTTTGGGATCCCAATCCCATTTTTTGGGATCCCAATCCCATTTTTTGGGATCCCAATCCCATTTTTCCCTGGACCTGTGGTCCATCTTCCCAGGATCCAAAATCCTTTTTCCGTGGATTCCAAAGTCCCTTTTCCCCATGATCCAAATCCCATTTTTTAGGGATCCAAATCCCAATTTTAGGGACCCAAATCTCTTTTTCCCAGGACTCCAGGTCCCTTTTCCTGGGATCCCAATCCCATTTTCCC
>NW_024371336.1:0-624 GCF_014805655.1 Passer montanus | reverse complement strand
ACAAAAGCTGTCCCTCAGAAATCTCCATCTTGGGAAGTGTCCTCACAGCACCAGCAGTGCAGCTGCTGTTCAGCCCTCTTGGGCTAAATTCAGCTCAGTTTACTCCATCCCTCTGCTCATCTACTCTATTACTTCCCACACCCAGTCCAAATTCCCATGGGTGGCCTCCCCTTTTGTGGGCACAGGAGAAGCAGCTGCCCATGCCCAGCTTTTGGCCTGGAGCTGATTCGAACAGCAAGCTCCAGAGCTGGAGCAGCCATTCCAGGTGTTGCAGGAAACAATCAGGCCTACACTGACAGGAGTATAGAGTCCCACCTCTTGATGGGAAACATCTCTGGAATAATTCAGGCATGTTGCAGTGGACTGAAGATCAATGCCAGTGCCTGCCTGGATACAAGTCTTTCCCTTCAGGAATGCCAAGCGATTCTTCAGAGCCCCTTTGGCAATTTTACACTTGGTCACTGCAGCACTCAGAGTGCTCCCTCTTCCTTCCTTCAAAGCAGAAGCCACATGCTCCAACTCTTCTTGCTTGGATACCTTTTCATTGTCCAATTGTTGTGTTATTTTCTCCAGATTTAGCATTTCAAGTTCATGTATTTCATTCTCCTTTTCCAGATGTCTCAT
>NW_024371335.1:0-624 GCF_014805655.1 Passer montanus | reverse complement strand
GGGGAAAAATGGGGATTTTGGGAAAAAATTATAAAAACGGTAAATGGGGATGTGTATCCCAAATGGGGGAAAAACCGGGATTTTGGGAAAAACGGGGAAATGGGGACGGGGAACCTGGAGAACTGTATCCGAAATGGGGCGAAAAACCGGGATTTTGGGAAAAACGGGGAAAAACGGGAAATGGGGACGGGGCCCCTGGAGAACTGTATCCGAAAGGGGGCGAAAAACCGGGATTTTGGGAAAAACGGGGAAAAACGGGAAATGGGGACGGGGCCCCTGGAGAACTGTATCCGAAAGGGGGCGAAAAACCGGGATTTTGGGAAAAACGGGGAAAAACGGGAAATGGGGACGGGGCCCCTGGAGAACTGTATCCGAAAGGGGGCGAAAAACCGGGATTTTGGGAAAAACGGGAAATGGGAAATGGGGACGGGGCCCTCAAGAACTGTATCCAAAAATGGGGGGAAAATGGGGATTTTGGGAAAAACGGGAAATGGGGACAGGGCCCCTGGAGAACCGTATCCAAAATGGGGCGAAAAACCGGGATTTTGGGAAAAACGGGAAATGGGAAATCGGGAATGGGGGAACTGGGAGGGACTGCGAGTTACTGGGAGGAACTGGGGGTTA
>NW_024371334.1:0-603 GCF_014805655.1 Passer montanus | reverse complement strand
CATCCACAGCCTTGCAAACTGCAGCTTAAACATGGCACGTGTATGTCCAGTGAATGGAAACAAAGCATAAGTAAAAGTAGTAACAACTCAAGACCACATAACAAACATGTAAAAAACACCTTATGCCTCATTAATAGTATGCTGCCATTATGGGTATCATTATTTGCATTGATTTGCTGTCAGGTACTTTCCCCATACAACACTCTTGCTTCCCATTCTGGAATGCTCATTACTTCAGCACTAGAGAAGTCAAAAGTAACAGATAACATATGCCATAAAGACACACGTATAAGGATACACATTTACCTGAGAACAAATGGTTCAGGAGGACTGTATTCAAAAACATGAGAATCATAGAATGGTATGGGCTGTAAGAGACCAAAAACACCATCTAGTTTCAACCACCCTGTCAAGATCAGGGACATCTTCCACTAGACCAGGTTGTTCAAAGCCCCATCCAACCTGGCCTTTAACATTTCCAGGGGTGAGGCATCCACAAATTCTCCAGGCAGGACTATAGCTCCAGCCAGTATTGAAAAGAATTTTCACATAATTTACTTAAGAGTTGCTCAGAAGTTTAAAAGCATAAAAATGTTTGACAAC
>NW_024371333.1:0-624 GCF_014805655.1 Passer montanus | reverse complement strand
AAATGCAGAGGGGCCCTTGCCCTGCAGTGCTGGATGCTGCTGTGCACTCCACGGGGTGATTAACCCAGCCCTGAGTGCAGCCATGGCAGTCACAGCCCCTGCAGCCTGGCCAGACCCTCCCTGGCAGCCCAGAAGGGCTCCTGGGGCTGTTCTCTGACAAATCCCTCTGTGCTCTCTCACAAAGCCTTTTACCCAGCTCTGCAGGACTCACCCACACAGATCTGCAAGATGAGACCTGGTTTGAACTCAGCAATATCTCAAAATCCCTCCTCCCTGTCTGCTCTGCAAAGAGTGGGAAATTTGGAAATTTAAATTTGGCAAAAGCAACCAAACAAGCTGATGTGAAACAGAGCTCTGAGAAGTGCCACAGGGGTGCTGCTGCCCTGCCAGGGGTGTCAGTGTGTGGCACAGAGGGGAACAGGGGCTGTGGAGATGCTCAGGGGAGCTGAGGCTCTGCAGGGGTTTGGGGGAGCTTTTGAGCTGTGCTGCTCTGGGAAATTCAGGAATTCTGCGTGGTTTGGGTCTCTCCAGGCAGATCCAGCAAGGGTTTCCCAGCTGCACCCCTGGTACACGCTGGGCTGCTGAGAGCTCGGGGTCAGGATCAGGATCGGGAATGGGATCAGG
>NW_024371332.1:0-624 GCF_014805655.1 Passer montanus | reverse complement strand
AATAATTATTATTTATTTTTTAATTTCTTATTATTTATCTATTATGATATATATTATTTATTTATTTATTATTTCATTTATTATTATTTATTTATTTATTATGATAGATATTATTTATTTATTATTATATATATTATTTATTATGATATATATCATTTATTTATTATGATATTATTTATCACAATATTATTTATTATATATATATTATTATCACATTATTATATATTAATATAATGTTATGGTTTAGAATTACATTAAATATTTGTATTATATGATGTATTCGTATATAATTTATTGTTATACTACTCAATATTATTATTATGTTATTTCTACAGTGAGACCTGGCATCTGGTATCTTTTATATTATTATATTCTTATTATATATTTTTCATTCTATATTTTAATTAGATAATATGACATTATTTATTATTAATCCGTTATTTATTTTCTATTATTACATTATCTATTATTTTACTATATAATGCCATTTTATGCATTCGTATTATTAATTTATATTATAGTACATATTAATATTCATTATATTAGATTATATATTAATTATAATTATAAATATATATTAATTATAATTATATATGATATATAATAAATTATATAATAATATAA
>NW_024371331.1:0-624 GCF_014805655.1 Passer montanus | reverse complement strand
TTTTTTTTTCTCTCTAAATATTAGACTTAATTGATCAGGGAAGTGGGTAAATTCTTCCAGTCTATGGATCTTGTACTTTTACATTGAAAAAGGATAAAAACCCCCACATTTACTAAGCTTGGTTTTTGTCTAAGAATCTACTTTACATTATATAGAGAAATCTGTTTTCTGTGATATCTGGAGTTGTTTAAAAGATTGTGACTACCTGAACGCAGCTCTAATTAAACAACAGTTTGGTCGCTGGTTTAAGTTTAACATGTGCTCACGCAGCTCCTGAAAGAGACATTCTGCATTCAGCTCTGGCTGCAGGTTACCAGATTCACCCCGCTGCACGGCCACGTGTGCTTGGGTGCCAGCACAAAAGCTGCTGAGTGCCCATGGAGGCATAATGCCTCTGTCTGGAGTGGGTGTCACTGGAGCGAGTGAGCCTTCACATCATTGCCACGATCAGAGACTGAAGGATGGCTTGTCCAGCTGGGTAGTACCTGCAGTGTGCCTGTGAGCTTGTGTGGAACGCAAGGACAGGCTTGGGCTCCTGTGCGTGCTGCAGAGCTCGCCTGCCTTCCCGTTGTTCTAGCGAGGAAGAGATGCAGCTGCAGGCATCGCTTAAAACCTCTTTTGTGA
>NW_024371330.1:0-560 GCF_014805655.1 Passer montanus | reverse complement strand
GGCCAGGCAGGTAAGGGGCGTGGCCAGGCTGAATACAGCACCTGCTGCTCGCCAGACAGGTGAGAGGGGGGGGGGCCAGGCAGGGAAGGGGCGTGGCCAGGTGAGACACAGCACCTGCTGCTCGCCAGACAGGTAAGGGGCGTGGCCTGAGAAAAGGGGCGTGGCCAGGTGAGACACAGCACCTGCTGCTCGCCAGACAGGTAAGGGGCGTGGCCTGAGAAAAGGGGCGTGGCCAGGTGAGATACAGCACCTGCTGCTGGCCTGGCAGGTAAGGGGCGTGGCCTGAGAAAGGGGGCGTGGCCAGGTGAGATACAGCACCTGCTGCTGGCCAGACAGGTGAGAGAGGGGCATGGCCTGAGAAAAGGGGCGTGGCCAGGTGAGACACAGCACCTGCTGCTGGCCCGGCAGGTGAGAAAGGGGCGTGGCCTGAGAAAAGGGGCGTGGCCAGCTCTGACAGAACACCTGCTGCTGGCCCAGCAGGTAGGGGGCGTGGCCAGGCTGAAAGGGGTGTGGCCAGCTCAGGAGGGCGTAGCCAGGTGAGACACAGCACCTGGTGGTGG
>NW_024371329.1:0-624 GCF_014805655.1 Passer montanus | reverse complement strand
CACTGCCCTCTCTCTTAACCTCATAATAATCAAAACCATATGACAATTCCAACTGTAACTCTGATTTCTGGATGCCTCCCTCCATAAATAGACTTTTTTTTTTACACTGGAAAATGGTATTTGGTGATAACGTTGAACATAGACAGTGGTGAACAGCTCTGGTCAGGCCATTTTCCACCAGATATTCCTCATGAAGATTTCATTTATTTTAGAAAAGATTTTATAGTAGTCAGAGGAAAACAACATTAACAAAACATACATGAACGTTGGCCTGCACATATTCACTTAAAAATCAGATTTCCTATTTTCATTCCTGCAGGATTATTACATGTCTTACTGCTGAGGTGACTGTCTTTTAAAAGTGTTCCAATTTGCCCTAGCACTTAGTTAATGGTTTCTGTGATGGATGAGATTTTTACTCCAATTTTCTTGGCAACACAGTGGAGCACTGTGCAGAGATAATGTCAAAGGCAAATAAATGGGACATGGAGAGGCTGTTCGAACCAGCTCCATGCTCACAGTGAACACAATCAATTCAACTATGCTGAGAACTGCTAACACCAACCATTTTAGAAATAGTAAATTGCAAGAGAACCTATATGGTTGTGTTTGAGTGTCCCAGGA
>NW_024371328.1:0-624 GCF_014805655.1 Passer montanus | reverse complement strand
AAAAAAAAAAAAAAAGAAGAGGGACAAACATCTGAAAATACCACCTGAATTATATAATTTCTAAGACTGGAAATAGGAACTTGATTTTTATGACAAGAAACAACATGTGAAAAAATGTTTGTCAGCAGAGTTCTCTGTATTTCCATTGTTGTATTCTATTGCTTTTCCACTTTACCGCAGTCCATACTGTTTGTGAGACAACACTCAAATGTGGATAAGGCAAGCACCAATGTAAGCAATGTAAGCAATGACATTTTTTAAAAGAATCAGAACACTGTTTTTTCCCTTTTACTGAGCTTGTAGTGGCATAATTTTTTCCCTAAGGCCCATAGTCCATAAACTTCTTGTAAAAATTGATTTTGAGATAGTCAAAAAGTGACCTCAAGGGGACAAATTAAGAAGAGATCCCTCCTCTAATCCTATGTACCCTAATGGTCAAATCTTCCAATATTGACTTGGCCAAATGGAGTCCTGAATGTCTCGTTTTCCTCCATCCCATTGAGCCAGAATTGATGGATGAAATTTGTAGTCCCTGTGGGTGATGTGGCTCCCATGCCATCCCTGATGGGGTGACAGTGCTGGTTGTAACCCTTCCAAACCCACAGAGGAGCTGAGCATCTGAGG
>NW_024371327.1:0-15944 GCF_014805655.1 Passer montanus | reverse complement strand
AATTCCCATTTTTTCCCCTAAAAAACCCCTTTTTTTTCCCAGAAAAATCCCATTCTTATTCCATATTTTCCCCTGCAAATTCCCATTTTTTCCCCTAAAAAAGCCCCAAAAATCCCAATTTTTTCCCTAAAAAAACCCCCCAAATTCCCATTTTTTCCCTATCAAACCTCCCAAAATTCCCATTTTCCCCCCTGAAAAACCCCATTTTTCCCAGAAAAAACCCTCAAAATTCCCGGTTATTTCCCAGAAAAATCCCATTTTTTATCCCATTTTTTCACCTGAAAAAATCCCATTTTCCCCCCATTAAAAACCCCCCAAATTCCAATTTTTTTCTCCAAAAAAAAATCAAAAAATTCCCATTTTTCCCATGAAACCTCCCCAAAAAAATCCCATTTTTTCCCCTGAAAATTCCCATTTTTTCCCCTTAAAAAACCCCAAAATTCCCATTTTTTCCCCAAAAAATCCCATTTTTCCCCATTTTCCCCCATTTTGGCACGATTTGCAATCAGCTGCTACAAACCATAAATCGATTTATTTCCATTTTTGCTCTGTACAACTTTAATGGAGAAATCTCAGAAAGGACAAAAAAATCCAAATTTTGGGCTCATCCCGAATTCCCCATTTCCGTTTTCCCATCGCGGTTCTCCAAAGATTCGGAATTTTTGGGGAAATTTTAAATTTTTTTAAAATTTATTTTTAATTTTTTTTTTTTTGGGAACGGCTCCGAGCTTTGAGAATTTTTTTTTTAAATTTAAATAAATCAAATTTTCCAGAATTTTGGGGGGAAATTTTGGGAAATTCAAATTTTTTTTACAAAAAATTCCATTTTTTAAGGGCAAAAATTCCATTTTTTTCTGGCAAAAAATTCCATTTTTTTCTCTCAAAAAATCCAAACTTTTTTTACAAAAATTAAAAATTTTGGGGGCAAAAAATTCAGGTTTTTTGGGGGCACAAATTCAATTTTTTGGGGCTAAAACCTAAATTTTCTTTTACAACAAATTCCTTTGGTTTTGGACAAAAAATCAAATTTTTTTGGCAATTTTTTTAAAATTTCTTTTTTTGGGGCAAAATTCAGGGGTTTTTTGGCAAAAAAAACCAAACTATTTTTTGCAAAAATTCCTCCTTTATCTGGGAAAAAATTCAATTTTTTGGAAAAAAAGACAAAAAAATTTTTGGGGCAAAAATTAAAAAAATTTGGGGGGGCAAAAATTCAATTTTTTTGCAAAAATTCTGGGTTTTGGGCAAAAATTCAAATTTTTTCAGCAAAAATTCCTTTTTTGGTGCAAAATTCAATTTTTTTGGGGAAAATTTCCTCCTTTATGCAAATATTAATTTTTTTTTTCAAAATATTCCCATTTTTTGGTCAAAATTTTAAATTTTTTTGGCAAAAATTCCAATTTTTTGGCAAAATTTTCAATTTTTGGGGGGGCAAAATTTCCTCGCTTTTTTCCAAAATTTTCTCATTTTTTGGGGCAAAAATTCAAAAGTTTTTGGGGCAAATATTCTCCCTTTTTGGGGGGCAAAAATTCAATTTTTTTTTGCAAAAATCCCAATTTTTGAGCAAGAATTCAGATTTTTTTTTTGCATAAATTCCTCTTTTTTTGGCCAGAATTCAAAACTTTTTTTTGGCAAAAAATTTTCCTTTTTTTCCAGAAAAAAATACAAAATTTTGTCGCCAAAAATCTAATTTTTAAGAGCAAAAAAAATCAATATTTTTCCTGCCAAAAATTCGATTTTGGCAACCAAAATTCTGTATTTTTTTAGGAAAAAAAATCCCATTTTGGGGGGCAAAATTCCCATTTTCTTGGGAGGCAAAAATTCAAATTTTTTTCCGAAAAAATTCCAATTTTTCCCCTCAAAACTCCCTTTTTTTGGGTCAAAAATCCTTATTTTTTTGGGTGCCAAATTCCCATTTCTCCCCTCACGTTCGCGGCTTCGCTCGGGGACGCTCGGAAGCGCTCGGGAGAACCCTCGGGACCTCTCGGAAGCGCTCGGGAGAACCCTCGGCAGCGCTCGGGAACTCTCGGAAGACCCCTCGGAAGCGCTCGGGAGATGCCGTAGGAGCCTTCGGAGGCGCTCGGGAGAGCTCTCGGCAACCCTCGGGAGCCGCCGGGGGCGCTCGGGAGCTGTCGGGAACACTCGGGACCATTCAGGGGAGCCCTCAGGAGCCGGCGGGAACGGGCGGGAAAGCCCGCGGGAACCGGCGGGAGCGCCCTCGGGGGAGCCCTCGGGAACCGGCGGGAAAGCCCTCAGGGCTTTAGTTTGGCCTCGGCCGGGCCGGGAGGCGGTGCCGGAACGCTACAGAAACGCACAAAATAATAACGGGGAAATAATGGAAATAAAATGGGGGAAATAATGGAAATAATGCAAAATAAAATGGGGGAGATAATAGAAATAATATAAAATAAAATGGGGGAAATAATATAAAATAAAATGGGGGAAATAATAGAAATAATACAAAACAAAATGGGGGAAATAATGAAAATAATACAAAACAAAATGCGGGAAATAATAAAAATAATACAAAATTAAATGGGGGAAATAATACAAAATTAAATGGGGGATATAATAGAAATAATACAAAATAAAATGGGGGAAATAATACAAAACAAAATGGGGGAAATAATGAAAATAATACAAAACAAAATGCGGGAAATAATAAAAATAATACAAAATTAAATGGGGGAAATAATACAAAACAAAATGGGGGAAATAATGAAAATAATACAAAATAAAATGGGAAAAATAATAAAAATAATACAAAATTAAAGGGGAAAATAATCAAAATAATACACAATTAAATGGGGCAAATAATACAAAATAAAATGGGGCAAATAATAGAAACAATGCAAAATAAAATGGGGGAAATAATAAAAACAATACAAATTAAAATGGGGGAAATAATCAAATTAGTGCAAAATAAAATGGTGGTGAGTAGGGAAGAAAAATATAAAATAACATGGGGGATGGAAGGGGAAAAGAAAATTTAAAAATACAAAATAAAGAGGAGGAAAAAATAGAAAAAAATTTAAAAGTGGGGGAAGGGGGAAAAAGGGAAATAAAGAGAAAAAAGTACCATACATTAACTACCCCTTTTAAGCTGAAACTGAATGCATATTTGAGACCCTTAATTCAAAGCACTACTTAAAGCTGAGGCTCTGAGTCAGTATAATAAGGATTTCACAAGGGGGGTGTTTAAGTACTTCAGAATAAAGAAAAAAAATAAAAAAAGGGGGAAAAAAAAGAAAAAAAAAAAAAAAAGGCCAAAGCAGCTGAGCCGAGAGCAGAGGAGGGAATTTGGGAATTTTGGAATTTCTCTCCCGGGATTTTGGGAGATTCCACCCAGGGAGGGGAAAAAAGGAAACATTTTGTTTAAAAAAGTGGAAAAATGTGAAAATTCTCCCAAATTTTGGAATTTTTTTGGGGAATTGCAGCGTGGGACTGGAGCGTTCTGGGCAGGAATTGGTTAATTTGAAATGGAGTTTGACTTGGGTTTATTTCAGTTTTATTTTTATTTAATTTATTTTTACTTTTTATTTTTTAAATTTTTATTTAATTTATTTTTATTTTAAATTTTATTTTTATTTATTTTTAAATTTACTTTTATTTATTTTTATTTTTTACTTTATTTTTTCTAGACTTAATTTAATTTAATTTTTAATTTATTAAAATTTTTCTATATATTTTTTTAATTCAACTGAATTTAATTTGAATTCTCTTCACCTTTAAAATTTATTTTTTAAAAGCTTTTCTTCCATTTACTTTAAATAATTTGAACTTGTTTTTTAAACCTCTTTTAAATAATTTTGATCCATCTTTTATTTCTTTTAAATAATTCCATTTAATTATTTATTCCTTTTTAAATAATTTTGAAATTTATCCTTTATTTTTTACAATATCTTTGAAATTTATCCTTTATTTATTTTAAATACTTTAAAACGTATTTTAAATTTATTTTTAATTGTTTAAATTTTATTTTTATTCCTTTTAAATATTTTCCATTTATCTTTTTCATTGAAATTATTGGTTTTCTTTTCTTGAAATTTGAATTTTTTCACACATTTCCTTCTTTATTTAATATTATTTTAAATTTCTATTTTATTTTCTTTGGAATTTTAAATAATTTTCAATTTCATTTTTTAAAAACTTATATTTTTTTTTTAACATTTCCCATATTTATTTGGAATTTTGCTGATTTTTTCCCAATTTTTTGTTGGGGGGAACCGACCCGTGCAGGACGTGGAGCCCCGGCTGGAGGGGGCACCCGGGGGACACCCGGGGGACACCCGGGGGACCTGGGAGGTGACACCAAGGGTGACCTCGAAGGTGACCCAAAAGGGAGGGGAAGGTGACCCCAAAGGTGACCCCAAAGGTGACACTGAAGGTGGCTTTGAGGTCGACCCAGATCTGGGGTGACCCCAAAGGTGACCCCGAGGGTGACCCCAGTGGTGACCTGGGAGGTGACCCCAGTGGTGACCCCAAAGGTGACCTCGAAGGTGACACCAAAGGCCACCTTGAAGGCGGAGTCACCCCAAAGGTGACCCTGAGGGTGGCCCTGAAGGCGACCCCAAAGGTGACCCTGAGGGTGACCTCAAAGGTGAGGTCATCCCAAAAGTGACCCCGAAGGCAACCCCGCAGGTGACCCCCAGGGTGACCCCAAAGGTGACCACAAAAGTGACCAGCAGGTCACGAAGGTGTCCACCAGGGCGACCTCAAAGTTGACACCAAGGGTGACCCTGAAGGTGACCCTAAGGTGCCCCCAAAAGTGACCACAAGGGTGACCACAAGGGTGACCCTGAAGGTGACCACAAGGGTGACCACAAGGATGACCCCAAAGGTGACCTTGAAGATGACTCCAAAGGTGACCACAAGGATGACCATGAGGGTGACCATGAGAGCGACCCCAAAGGTGACCCTGAAGGTGACCATGAGGGAACCACAAGGGTGACCATGAGGGTGAGCCCAAAGGTGACCCTGATGGCACCCCAAAGGTGAACCCAAGGGTGACCACAAGGTGACCCAGAGGTGACCATGAAGGCACCCCAAGAGTGCCCCAAAGGTGAACCCAAGGGTGCCCCAAAGGTGACCCTGATGGTGACCCAAGGTGAACCCAAGGGTGACCCCAAGGTGCCACAAAGGTGACCTTGAAGGTGATCCTGATGGTGACCCCAAGGTGGCCACAAGGTGCCCCAAGGGTGATACAAAGTTGCCACAAGGGTGACCCAGATGGTGACCCAAGGTGAACCCAAGGGTGACCAAAAGGAGACCCAGAGGTGACCATGAAGGCACCCCAAGAGGGCCCCAAAGGGGAACCCAAGGGTGACCCCAAGGTGCCACAAAGGTGACCTTGAAGGTGATCCTGATGGTGACACCAAAGGTGACCCTGATGGTGACCCCAAGGTGACCACAAGGTGCCCCAAGGGTGATCCCAAGTTGCCACAAAGGTGACCCTGATGGTGACCCAAGGTGAACCCAAGGGTGCCCCAAAGGTGACCCTGATGGTGACCCCAAAGGTGCCCCAAAGGTACCCCAAAGGTGAACCCAAGGGTGCCACAAAGGTGACCTTGATGGTGACCCAAGGGTGCCCCAAAGGTGACCCTGATGGTGACCCAAGGGTGCCCCAAAGGTGAACCCAAGGGTGACCCCAGGGTGCCCCAAAGGTGAACCCAAGGGTGCCACAAAGGTGACCTTGAAGGTGACCATGAAGGCGACCCCAAAGGTGACCCCAAAGGTGCCCTGAAGGTCCCCCGACCCTGATGGTGACCCCAAGGTGACCACAAGGTGCCCCAAGGGTGATCCCAAGTTGCCACAAAGGTGACCTTGATGGTGACCCAAGGGTGCCCCAAAGGTGACCCTGATGGTGACCCAAGGGTGCCCCAAAGGTGAACCCAAGGGTGACCCCAGGGTGCCCCAAAGGTGAACCCAAGGGTGCCACAAAGGTGACCTTGAAGGTGACCATGAAGGCGACCCCAAAGGTGACCCCAAAGGTGCCCTGAAGGTCCCCCAAGGGTAACCCCAAGGTGCCCCAAAGGTGAACCCAAGGGTGCCACAAAGGTGACCTTGAAGGTGACCATGAAGGCACCCCCAGAGGTGACCCTGATGGCACCCACAAAGATGCCCCAAAAGTGAACCCAAGGGTGACCACAAGGTGACCTCGAGGGTGCCCCAAAGGTGTCCCCGCGTGTCCCCGCGTGTCCCCGCCCCGTCCCCCCGCGTGTCCCCGCGTCCCTCCCGTTGGCCGGCCGGCGCTGGCGTTTCCGAGCCGTTTATTCCGAATGGGATTTCTCTCTCGGAGATGGCCCCCTTGTAGGATGGCACCCATGGGATGTGGCGGGCGGGGTGGAGGGTTGGATCCCGCTTAGCTCTCCTGGGCGTCGCCGGCGCCGCCGCCGCCGCGGCCGTACTCACTGGAGCGCGGCGCCATGCCCAGGTACTGCTTCAGGAACTCGCTAAACCTCTTCTGGTTGTTCCACTTCCGCGCCGACTTGCGCACCCCGATGAAGCCCCCGTACCTCTTCTGCACCCCCTTGGCCGCCCGGCCCGCCGCCGCCCGCCGCCAAATGTCCTCCTCCTCCTCGTCTTCCTCCCGCTGCTGCTCCTCCTCGCGGTGGTCCCGGCGGCCCGAGGGCCAGGCGTGGCCGGAGAGGCGGCGCGGCCGCGGCGCCGCCGGGCCGGTGGCCGCGCACAGCTCCCAGGTGGCGCGGGGCACGGCCTGGCCCTCGCACTCCAGGATGCAGATCTGCGGGGAGGGGGCCGCGCGTCAGCGCCGCGGGGCACGGAGCCCAGAGGGGACACTGAGGGGACGTGGTGCCCACGGGTGACGTGGGTCCCAGAGGTGACATCCCAGAGGTGACATGGATCCCATAGGTGACATGGGTCCCATAGGTGACATCCCAGAGGTGACGTGGTGCCCATAGGTGACATCCCAGAGGTGACATGGTGCCCATAGGTGACATCCCGTAGGTGACATTGCATAGGTGTTCCCATAGGTGACATCCCTTAAGTGCCACCCCATAGGTGTCCATGCCATAGGTGCCCATCCCATAGGTGACATGGGTCACATAGGTGTCCCCATAGGTGTCCCATAATTGCCATCCCATAGCTGTCCATCCCATAGGTGACATCCCATAGATGACATGCCATAGATGCCCAACCCATAGGTGCCATCCCATAGGTGCCCATCCCATAATTGCCATCCCATAGCTGTCCATCCCATAGGTGACATCCCATAGATGACATCCCATAGATGCCCAACCCATAGGTGCCCGCAGGTGACATGGCTCCCATAGGTGTCCCCATAGGTGACATCCCATAAGTGTCCTCATAGGTGACATAGGTCCCATAGGGGTCCCCATAGGTGACATGGTGCCCATTGGTGCCGTCCCATAGGTGCCCATCCCATAGGTGTCCATTCCATAGGTGACATCCCATAGATGACATAGGTCGCATAGGTGACATCCCATAGGTGACATCCCATAGGTGCCCATCCCATAGGTGTCCATCCCTTAGGTAACATGCCATAGATGACATAGGTCCCATAGGTGACATCCCATAGGTGACATCCCATTGGTGCCCATCCCATGGGTGCCCAGCCCATAGGTATCCCCACAGGTGACATGGTGCCCATCCCACAGGTGCCATCCCATCAATGCCATCCCATGGGTGCCATCCCATGGATAACATGCCATAGATGCCCATCCCATGGGTGACATGGGTCCCATAGGTGTCCCCAGAGATGACATAGGTCCCATAGGTGACATCCCATGAGTGCCCATCCAATAGGTGCCCATCCCATAGGCGCCATCCCATAGGTGACATAGGTCCCATAGGTGTCCCCAGAGGTTACATGAGTCCCATAGGTGCCCATCCCATAGGTGTTCCCATAGGTGCCATCCCATAAGTGCCATCCCTTAAGTGCCATCCTATAGGTGACATAGGTCCCATAGGTGTCCTCATAGGTGACGTAGGTCCCATAGGTGCCCATCCATAGGTGCCATCCCATAGGTGCCATCCCATAGGTGCCCATCCATAGGTGCCATGCCATAGGTGTCCCCATAGGTGACATGGTACCCATAGGTGCCATCCCACAGGTGCCATCCCACAGGTGCCCATCCCACAGGTGCCCATGCCATAGGTGACATCCCATGGGTCATGCCATAGGTGTCCCCATAGGTGACATGGTACCCATAGGTGCCATCCCACAGGTGCCATCCCACAGGTGCCATCCCACAGGTGCCATCCCATGGGCGACAGCAGAGGTGGAAGGGACGGCAGAGGTGGAAGGGACGGTGGAGGTTAAGATGGGATGGTGGAGGTGGGATGGGATGGAGGTGGGAAGGGATGGGGGAGGTGGGAAGGGACCCCTGGCCCGTTCCCATGGCAGGTCCTGGTGCCTGGAGTTGCTCCTCGCCAGGGGCAGAGCTTTGCTGTTCTCGAGGTTTCTCCAGCTGGGAATGTTCTTCTGGAGGGCAGCAGAAACCTGTGGGGTGCCACCAGCCCTCCCAGCATCGGCTGAGGCTCTCCTGAGGTTCTCTGAGGCTCTCCTGCTGAGGCTCTCCTGAGGTTCTCTGAGGCTCTCCTGCTGAGGCTCCCCTGAGGTTCTCTGAGGCTCTCCTGCTGAGGCTCTCCTGAGGTTCTCTGAGGCTCTCCTGCTGAGGTTCTCCTGCTGAGGCTCTCCTGCTGAGGCTCTCCTGCTGAGGCTCTCCTGCTGAGGCTCTCCTGCTGAGGTTCCCCTGCTGAGGCTCTCCTGCTGAGGTTCCCCTGCTGAGGTTCTCCTGCTGAGGTTCTCCTGCTGAGGTTCTCCTGAAGGACTCCTGGTGCTCCGGGTGAATCCGCCCCGGGATTGTCCTCGAGGGTGTCACGGGACACCGGGATGAAGGTCAGGCCCAGCCTCAGGGCTGGTCGAGCCCCGCTGCTCCTCTATAAATTCACGCTGGCTGCTCCTGGTGACCTTCCTGTCCTCCGCTCCTTTGGAACAGCTCCACAGGATGGAGATGGAGCAGCTCCACGGGATGGAGATGGAACAGCTCCAAGGGTGGAGATGGAACAGCTCCAAGGGTGGAGATGGAACAGCTCCAAGGGTGGAGATGGAACAGCTCCAAGGGTGGAGATGGAACAGCTCCAAGGGTGGAGATGGAACAGCTCCAAGGGTGGAGATGGAACAGCTCCAAGGGTGGAGATGGAACAGCTCCAAGGGTGGAGATGGAACAGCTCCAAGGGTGGAGATGGAACAGCTCCAAGGGTGGAGATGGAACAGCTCCAAGGGTGGAGATGGATTAGCTCCGCGGGATGGAGATGGAGCAGCTCAGTGGGATGGAGGTGGAGCAGCTCCGCGCGATGGAGATGGAGCAGCTCAGTGGGATGGAGGTGGAGCAGCTCCACGGGATGGAGGTGGAACAGCTCCGTGGGTGGAGATGGAAAAGCTCCCTGGGATGGAGATGGAGCAGCTCCGCGCTCCAGCGCCTCTCCGGAGATTCACAGGAAGCTTCCCAGATCCTCCTCCATCCTTCCTCAAAGGCCTCCAGCCCCAGGAACGGCCGTTCCCACCACGTCCCTCCATCACTGGCGTCCTGTGGCCCCCAGGGGTTCATCCCACCATGGCTGGGTCCTTTCCCTTTCCAGACAGGACATGGACATGGACATGGACATGGACATGTCCCTGCTGAGGGGTTTTGGTGCCACCAAACCCACCATGATTGTGTCTCATCCCTTTCCAAGCTGGACATGACATGGAAAGTCCTTTTTTGGTGTCACCAAACCCACCATGGTTGGGTCTTGTCGCTTTCCAAGCTAGATGTGACATGGAAAATCATTTTTTGGTGCCACCAAACCACCACGGTTGGGTCTCATCCCTTTCCAGACCAGACATGACATGGAAAGTCCTTTTTTGGTGTCACCAAACCCACCACAGTTGGGTCTCATCCATTTCCAGGCCAGACAGGACATGGACCTGTCCCTGCTGTGGGGTTTTGGTGTCAGCAAACCCACCACGGTTGGGTCTCATCCATTTCCAGGCCAGACAGGACATGGAAAGTCCTTTTTTGGTGCCACCAAACCCAGCACCCATGAAAACCATCCAGGAGAACGTGGTGGGAGAACCGAGCTGGATGAACTCGGAGCCGCGGGTGGAGGCCCAGCAGGGCAGGGCTCTCCTCGTCTCCGTCCCACCGTGGTGAGATCCTTCCAACGCCGATCCCCGGTGAGCCAGGTGCAGATCCCATCCTCTCCTCCAACCCTCAGATCCCTTTTTTGTCCTTTTTTCCCTCAAACCATCCCGTTCTTCACGGCGTCTTCATCCTTCTCGTGGCTCTTCCACCCAAGGACAAATTTGGGATTCAGTCCTGGAAATGCTCCAAAACCTCCTTTTTTACCCCCTGAACACGAGGAGTTCCCACGGGATGGGACATCTGAGGGTGTCACGGCCACCTGCAGACCCCAAACCCCTGCAGAACCTCTCTCCACCGTGGCACCACCGCTCCCGCTCCGCGCTGGAGCTCCTCCGGCTCCTCCCGCCCCAAGGACTCGTCCCACAACCCCAAAAGAGGGAGAATTGTCCCCAAACGAGGATTTTGTAGGGTGGGACCTCGTGGAGACAGCGAGGTCCTCTCCTGGCATCTCCAGGGCTTTGGAAGGGTCTGTGCTGCTGCACGTGATGGATCCCATGGAGGTGACATCTCCGAGGTCCTGTCACCCTCAGCGTGGATGTCGCGGGCTGCTGGGACATCAGGATGAGGTGACAGTTCTCCTGGAAGTGGCGTCTGTCCCCAGCTTGGAGCAGGTCAGGAATCCTTGGTGAACAGCTCCAGAACCACCCGAGGAGGTTCTGCCCAGCTGTGCTTGGTGGCCTTGGGGATGGGGACGGGGCTGATTCACCCACACCTTGAGGAGCAGCTGGGCCCTGTCCTCCCCTGGCACCGGAAATTCCTGGGATCTCCTGCTCCACAAAGATGGAGGGACTGCCTTGGACGTCGCTTTGGAAACGGTGGAAGATGACACCAAATCCCACCAGGAGGGTCAAACTGAACCCCAGGAGACCCCAAATCCCACCAGGAGACTCAAATCACACCAAATCCCACCAGGAGGCTCTTTCCAGCCCAAACCAAACCTCAGGAGATCCCAAATCCACCACGAGGCTCCTGCCATCCTAGACTGAGCCCCAAATCCCACCAGGAGGCTCTTTCCAGCCCAAACCAAACCTCAGGAGATCCCAAATCCCACCACGAGGCTGAAACCGAACCCCAGGAGACCCCAAATCCCACCACGAGGCTCCTTGCAGCCCAAACCAAACCTCAGGAGATCCCAAATCCCACCATGAGGCTCAAAGTGAACCCAGGAGACCCCAAATCCCACCACGAGGCTCCTTGCAGCCCAAACCAAACCTCAGGAGATCCCAAATCCCACCAGGAGGCTCCGTCCTTCCCAAACCTCAGGAGACCCCAAATCCCACCATGAGGCTCAAACCGACCCCCAGGAGACCCCAAATCCCACCATGAGGCTCAAACCGACCCCCAGGACATCCCAAATCCCACCACGAGGCTCAAACCGACCCCCAGGAGATTCCAAACCCCACCACGAGGTTCAAATCACACCACAAAGCTCTTTCTAACCTAAACTGAGCCTCAGGAGATCCCAAATCCCACCATGAGGCTCAAACCAAACCTTACTGAGCCCCAAATCCCACCAGGAGGCTCAAACTGAACCCCAGGAGACCCCAAATTCCGGTTCCAGCTGCTCTGGCTTTGGGACAGGACCTGCCACGGGTCTAAATGACATTTTGGGGCCCAGGCAGGGTGGTGGCACCCCAAAACTTGGTGGCAGCGCCGTGGCCTTGGTGGCACTGGGGTGGCTCCAGCATCTCCTGGAACTTCCTGGTTTCTCCTGGGGTTTTTTTGGGATATCTCCCAACCCTGGGGGCCTCCAAGCTGCCGGCTCCTTTTGGGGACTGGGGACGTGTCCGCCCGGTGGGATTGGTGATCCCAAATAAACGGGGGGGTGGACAATCCCCGGGAACGCCGGGCCGCGGCTCGGGGAGGGGAACAGGAGGGATTTAGGAGCTGGAAAACCCCAAATTCCGGTTGTGGGACGCGAGCGGGGCCTGGAGGAGCCGCGGGGTCTCCGAGCTCCTCCCGCCCGGCCGGGGCTCCCAGCGGGATTTTGGAGGCTCCTCGGGGGTTGGGGTGTGTGGGGCAGTGCTGGGGGTGCCTGGGGTCTTGGGACCACCCTGGTGTGGGGTCTTCACTCTCGTTTGGGGTCTTCACCCTGAGTTGGGACCACCCTGCTTTGGGATCTTCATCCTCATTTGGGGTCTTCATCCTCATTTGGGATTTTCGTCCTCATTTGGGGTCTTCAGCCTCATTTGGGATTTTCATCCTCATTTGGGGTCTTCAGCCTCATTTGGGATTTTCATCCTCATTTGGGATTTTCATCCTCATTTGGGGTCTTCACCCTCGTTTGGGGTCTTCATCCTCGTTTGGGGTCTTCACTCTCATTTGGGATCTTCACCCTGGTTTGGGGTCTTCTTCCTTGTTTGGGATCTTCAGCTTCCTTCGGGACCACCCTGGTTTGGGGTCTTCATCCTGTTTTGGGATCTTCACCCTCGTTTGGGGTCTTCAGCTTCCCTCAGGACCATCCTGATTTGGGATCCTCACCCTCAATTGGGACCACCCTGGTTTGGGATCTTCACTGTCATTTGGGACCTTCACCCTCGTTTGGGATCTTCATCCTCGTTTAGGATCTTCACCTTTGTTTGGGATCTTCACCCTGAGTTGGGACCACCCTGCTTTGGGATCTTCATCCTCGTTTGGGGTCTTCATCCTCGTTTGGGGTCTTCACCCTCGTTTGGGGTCTTCAGCTTCCTTTGGGACCACCCTGGTTTGGGATCTTCATCCTGATTTGGGATCTTCACCTTCCCTCGGGACCATCCCTGTTTGGGATCTTCATCCTGGTTTGGGATCTTCACTCTCATTTGGGATCATCCTGGTTTGGGATCTTCACCCTCGTTTGGGGTCTTCAGCTTCCCTCGGGACCATCCCGGTTTGGGATCTTCATCCTCAATTGGGACCATCCTGGTTTGGGGTCTTCACCCTCGTTTGGGATCTTCACCCTGCTTTGGGATCTTCACCCTGGTTTGGGATCTTCACTCTCATTTGGGATGTTCATCATCATTTGGAACCATCCTCATCTGGGATCCTCACGCTTCTTTGGGATCTTCTCCCTCCCTTGGGACCATCCTGGTTTGGGATCTTCATCCTCATTAGGGATCTTCATCCTCGTTTGGGATCTTCAGCTTCCCTCAGGACCATCCTGATTTGGGATCTTCATCCTCAATCGGGACCACCCTGGTTTGGGGTCTTCACCCTGGTTTGGGATCTTCACCCTGCTTTGGGATCTTCAGCTTCCCTCGGGACCATCCTGATTTGGGATCCTCACCCTCCCTGGTTTGGGACCATCCTGATTGGGATCTTCACACTCATTTGGGCTCTTCACCCTCATTTGGGACCATCCCGGTTTGGGGTCCTCACCCCGGTTTGGGATCTTCTCCTCCCCTCAGGACCATCCCGGTGCCACCCAGGAGTGACAGTGACAGTGACAGTGACAACGGCAGCAGGTGGCACCTTCTCCTCAAACCACAAATCCCCCAGACCCCCGCAGGAGGAAAGGGGCACCCAGATGTCCCCGGCGTGGGGACAAAGGACATTGGTGGCACTCCCGATGTCCCCCAGACCCCAGCAGGAGGAAAGGCTGCCCAGATGTCCCCGCTCAGGGGACAGTGGTGGCATTCCCAATGTCCCCAAGACCCCAGATCCCCCAGGCCTGAGGACAAGGGACAGTTGGTGGCACTGACAATGTCCCCCAGGTCCCCCGGGCATGGGGACAAGGGACAGTGGTGGCACTCCCAATGTCCCCCAGACCCCAAATCCCCCCAGCCTGGGGACAAGGGACAGTGGTGGCACTGACAATGTCCCCCAGACCCCGGCAGAAGGCAAAGGGCACCCAGCTGTCCCCAGCATTGGGACAAGGGACAGTGGTGGCACTCGTGATGTCCCCCAGACCCCGGCAGAAGGAAAAGGGCATCCAGACCCCCCAGTATGGGGACAGGAGACAGTTGGTGGCACTCCCAATATCCCCCAGATCCCCCTGGCCTGGGGACAAGGGACAGCAGTGGTGGTGGCACTCCCGATGTCCCCCAGACCCCCCCAAGTTGGGGACAAAAGACATTGATGGCACTCCTGATGTCCCCCAGACCCCAGCAGGGGGAAAATGGCACCCAGACCCCGCTGGTGTGGGGACAAGGGACAGCAGTGGTGGCAATCACAATGTCCCCCGGACCCCAAATCCCTCAGGCTTGGGGACAAAGGACAGTTGGTGGCACTGACAATGTGGCCCAGACCCCAGCAGAAGGAAAGGCTGCCCAGATGTCCCCAACATTGGGACAAGGGACAGTTGGTGGCATTTCTGATGTCCCCCAGACCCCCGCGGAAGGAAAATGGCACCCAGACCCCGCTGGCATGGGGACAGGGGACAGTGACAGTTGGTGGCACTCCTGATGTCCCCCAGACCCCAGATCCCCCCAGTATGAGGACAAGGGACATTGGTGGCACTCCCGATGTCCCCCAGACCCCGGCAGAGGGAAAAGGGCACCCAGACCCCCCAGGGCATGGGGACAAGGGACAGTTGGTGACACTCCCGATGTCCCCTAGATCCCGGCAGAAGGAAAGGGCACCCAGCTGTCCCCGCTGAGGGACAGTGGCAGTGGTGGCATTTCTGATGTCCCTCAGACCCCCCTGGCCTGGGGACAAAGGACATTGTTGGCACTCGTGATGTCCCCCAGACTCCTGCAGAAGGAAAATGGCACCCAGACCCCCCAGGTGTGGGGACAGTGACATTGGTGGCACTCCCAATGTCCCCCAGACCCCAAATCCCCCAGGCTGGGGACAAAGGACAGCAGTGGTGGCACTCCCGATGTTAAATAATCTCACAGAATCACCCCAAAAAATCCTGTGGAATCACCCCAAAAAAATCCCAATAAATTAAAAAATAATCCCACAAAATCACCCCAAAAAATCTCACAGAATCACCCCAAAAAAACTCAATAAATTAAAAATAATCCTGTAAAATCACCCCAAAAAAATCCCAATAAATTAAAAAATAATCCCGTAAAATCACCCCAAAAAAATCCCGGTAAATTAAAAAATAATCCCGTAAAATCACCCCAAAAAAATCCCGGTAAATTAAAAATAATCCCGTAAAATCACCCCAAAAAATCCCAATAAATTAAAAATAATCCCGTAAAATCACCCCAAAAAATCCCAATAAATTAAAAATAATCCCGTAAAATCACCCCAAAAAATCCCAATAAATTAAAAAATAATCCCACAAAATCACCCCAAAAAATCTCACAGAATGACCCCAAAAAAATCCCAATAAATAAAAATAATCCTGTAAAATCAGCCAAAAAAATCCCAATAAATTAAAAAATAATCCTGTAAAATCACCCCAAAAAATCCCAGTAAATTAAAAATAATCCTGTAAAATCACCCCAAAAAATCCCAATAAATTAAAAATAATCCTGTAAAATCACCCCAAAAAATCCTGCGGAATCACCCCAAAAAATCCCGGTAAATTAAAAATAATCCTAAGGAATCACCCCCAAAAAATCCCAGTAAATTAAAAAAATAATCCCGCAGAATCACCCCAAAAAATCCCAATAAATTAAAAAATCATCCTAAGGAATCACCCCAAAAGCACGGTGCCAGCGGCGCCTGCGGGGACACGCGCGTCACCCCCGGGGAATCACCCCAGAAAATCCCGGTACATTAAAAATAATCCTAAAGAATCACTTAAAAAAAATCCTGGTAAATTAAAAATAATCCCACAAAATCAGCCCAAAAAATCCCAATAAATTTAAAAAAAATCCCACGGAATCACCCCAAAAAAATCCCAAT
>NW_024371326.1:0-621 GCF_014805655.1 Passer montanus | reverse complement strand
ATTGTACCCACCAGGAACACTATTCAGGCTTTTGGGATATTCTCACTCTGCTCATGATGTTCTCTCCTCTTTCTCTACCAAAGCTTTTCTGGTTCACAAACTCTCTTTCCACATCTCAGTTCTGCATCTCAGCATTCACATAAGGCCTGAAACGAGATTGCAACTTGCCATTGCTCACCCTGTTTCTGTGGGGCTGCAGTGTCCAGAGCAGGAAAAATCAGGGGTCCACTCCCAGTGCTGTTAGTTGCTCTCTGTGCAAATTCCAGCCATTCATTAGCTACTGACTGGCAGCAGTGAGGAAGTGCTCTGCAGCCCAGGATGCTGGCTGGAATAGGCAGCACCTCTCAATAAAATGCTGGAGAACAGTAGGACATTAACACCATGGGGGAACCTGCTACTATCCAGGGTGTACCAAACCAACACGGGCCATTAAGTTTTGCTAGTAGGACACACATTTGGAAGTCTCCAAACAGAAATGTGGATTGGTCTTGGGACTTGTGGCTGCAAGGGATAGCAGAGACTAAGAAACCTGGGGGATTAGTTAGATGGTGAATCCCTCTCCACTGCTGTCCCAGGAGAATAAAGAGCAAACGACAGGACTCACCCATGCCTGGAGGAACA
>NW_024371325.1:0-625 GCF_014805655.1 Passer montanus | reverse complement strand
AAACTCTGCTGAGAGAGATGCTTTAGTTCCTTTATAGCCACCGAGAGTGCAGCCCCTCATTGACACAGTCTGTGGCCACAGGGAAGGTGGAGAGAAACAAAATGAGAAATGGCATAAACCATGACATATTTTTGATAGCAATATGTGAAATGTAAAACAGAGAAAAAGAAGCTCGAAAATTAAACCAACCGGAGGTATCAGAGATGACTTTTATTTCAAGAGATTTGCAGAAATTTCCCACGCCTCTAATGTTACCAAAACCATCCAGTCATCAGTCTCTTAACTGCAGCCTTGAGCTCCTGGTTCCTCAGGCTGTAGATGAGGGGGTTCAGGGCTGGAGGCACCACCGAGTACAGAACTGACAAGGCCATATCCAGGGATGGGGAGGACATGGAGGAGGGTTTCACATGGGCAAACACTGCAGTGCTGAGGAACAGGGAGACCACAGCCAGGTGAGGGAGGCAGGTGGAAAAGGCTTTGTGCCGTCCCTGCTCAGAGGGGATCCTCAGCACAGCCCTGAAGATCTGCACATAGGAGAAAACAATAAACACAAAACAACACAATGATAAAGAGGCACTAACAGCAATGAGCCTAAATTCCCTGAAGTGAGATTTGGAGCAGGAGA
>NW_024371324.1:0-625 GCF_014805655.1 Passer montanus | reverse complement strand
AAATTGGGCCACGACTTCCCAAAACCGGGCCAGGACCCCCAAAAACGGGTCGGGACCCCCCAAAACCACCCCAAAAACGGGTCAGGAACCCAAAAACCACCCCAAAAATGGGTCAGGACCCCCAAAAAAGGGTCAGGACCCCCCAAAACCACCCCAAAGTTGGGTCAGGACCCCCAAAAAAGGGTCAGGACCCCCCAAAACCACCCCAAAGTTGGGTCAGGACCCCCAAAAAAGGGTCAGGACCCCCCAAAACCACCCCAAAGTTGGTCAGGAACCCCCAAAACCACCCCAAAGTTGGGTCAGGACCCCCAAAAAAGGGTCAGGACCCCCCAAAACCACCCCAAAGTTGGGTCAGGACCCCCAAAACCGGGTCAGGACCCCCCCAAACCACCCCAAAACCGGGTGAGGACCCCCCAAAACGGGTCAGGAACGCCTCAAAACCACCCCAAAAACGGGTCAGGACCCCCAAAAGGGATCACGAACCCCAAAAACAAATAACGGGGACCCCAAAACCGGTCAGGACCCCCAAAACCACCCCCAAAATTTGGTCAGGACCCCCCAGTCCTGATTGGGTCAGACCTCCCCAAAATCAGCCCGGACCCCCCCAAAATGAACTCGGGACCCC
>NW_024371323.1:0-625 GCF_014805655.1 Passer montanus | reverse complement strand
GGAAAAAATGGGAATTTTGGGGTGAAAAAACAGCATTTTTTGATGAAAAAATGGGAATTTTGGGGTGAAAAAAAGGGATTTTGGGAAAATTGGGGATTTTGAGGGGGAAAAATTGGTGATTTTGGGGGGAAAAACCGGGATTTTGGGAAAAAAAATGGGATTTGGGGAAAAAAATTGGGGATTTTAGGGGGGGAAACGGGGATTTGGGGGAAAAATGGGATTTTGGGAAAATTGGGGATTTTGGGGGGAAAAAAGCGAGATTTTGGGAAAAAAACGGGACGTTGGGAGGGAAAAAGGGAATTTTGGGGGGAAAAATGGGATTTTGGGAAAAATTGGGGATTTTGGGGGAAAAAATTGGGATTTTGGGGGAAAAACGGGGTTTTGGAGGGAAAATGGCGTTTTGGGGTGAAAAACCAGGATTTTTGGACAAAAAAAAAGGAAATTTTGGGGAGAAAAAATGGGATTTTGGGAAAATTGGGGATTTTGGGTGGAAGAAATGGGATTTTGGGGGGGAAATGGGATTTTTGGGGGAAAAAGTGGGATTTTGGGGATGAAATAAATGGGATTTTGGGAAAATTGGGGATTTTGGGTGGTAAAAATGGGATTTTGGGGAAAAAAATTGGAT
>NW_024371322.1:0-625 GCF_014805655.1 Passer montanus | reverse complement strand
TCTTTTCTGCATTGGATTTGCTATTCAACAGAACATAGCCCACAAAATACAAGGCCAACTGCAAGTACAATGTCTTGAAAAATACCATGCACTCCTACAGTTTCCCCAAAAGCAGTCCCTCAAAGTATATTAACAATATAATATTATTTGTCAAAGGATGTCAAAACAGGAAAATACTCATTTTCACATAGCTCACATGCAGAAATGTGGTTATTAACTGCATTTATACACATGTATGTCTGAACACACATACTTACATATACAAATTTTGACAAGCTTCATTAGATTGTCTGCAATTAGATAGTAATAACTGATTCTAATAATGCAAATACAAATACTTAGTATTTTATTTAGATGATAAAATACTGTAAAATCGATTATGATTATTGTAAGTTTGAGTAATTTTAATATATGTGCTTGTATATATTATATACATATATTAAAATGCAAACACACATATATGTAAGTATACGGATAGAATTGCAGAGTTTGAAATGAAAGAAACCCATTCACTTGTTCAGTCCAGAACTTTAAAAAAGTAATTACACCATGGAATCTCTTTCAAATTCCTTATAATGTTTCTGGGGTATGACAAAATGAAGCAGGGAGGGGGAGAAGTAGAGGA
>NW_024371321.1:0-625 GCF_014805655.1 Passer montanus | reverse complement strand
TCCAGGGGTCTGGGGGTGTCCCGGGATTCGGGGGGCTCGGCCAGGATGGGCTCCAGGGGTCTGGGGGCATCCCAGAATTCGGGGGGCCCAACCAGGATCGGCCCCAGGGATTTGGGGCGCCCGTCCCAGATGGGATTTGGGGGTCCCAGGGGGTCCTGGGGTTTGGGGGGCTCGGCCAGGATGGGCCCCAGGGATTTGGGGGGCTCATCCTGGATCAGCCCGCGGGGTTTGGGGCTCTCCGGGGATTTGGGGGGCTCTGAGATTCTGGGGGGCTCGTCCTGGATCAGCTCCAGGGGCTTGGGGGGCTCATCCCAAATCGGCTCCAGGGATTTTGGGGGCTCCAGGGGTTCAGGGAGCTGCAGGGATTTGGGGGGCTCATCCTGGATCAACTTTGGGGACCCATCCTGGATCAGCTCCGAGGGCCTGGGGGTCTCCAGGGTTTTGGGGGGCTCGTCCTGGCTCAGCTCCAGGATTTTGGGGGGAGCTCCAGGGGCCGGGGTGGGGGGGGTCCCGGGGGTGACATCGGCCCCTTCTGGGACCACCCCGGGAACAGACCCCGGGGCTGGGGGCTCGGGGGGCTCCCGGGGGGGCTCTGCCACGGGCGGGGCTGGAGGAGACCCCACTA
>NW_024371320.1:0-625 GCF_014805655.1 Passer montanus | reverse complement strand
AGGGGTGGAGCCAAATAAATGGGCGTGAGATTTTTTGGTTATGCAAATGAGATGCAAATGAGATTTAAATGTTTATCAGGAAGGCACAGGAGAACCACAAGGAGATGAAAATTTGGGGTCGATTTTTGAGAGCGAATTTTGGGATTTTTTTAAAATTAAATGGGTGGAGCCAAATAAGTGGGCATGAGTTATGAATATGCAAATGAGATGCAAATGAGATTTAAATGTTTATCAGGAAGGCACAGGAGAACCACAAGGAGATGAAAATTTGGGGTCGATTTTTGAGAGCGAATTTTGGGATTTTTTTAAAATTAAATGGGTGGAGCCAAATAAGTGGGCATGAGTTATGAATATGCAAATGAGATGCAAATGAGATTTAAATGTTTATCAGGAAGGCACAGGAGAACCACAAGGAGATGAAAATTTGGGGTCGATTTTTGAGAGCGAATTTTGGGATTTTTTTAAAATTAAATGGGTGGAGCCAAATAAGTGGGCATGAGTTATGAATATGCAAATGAGATGCAAATGAGCTGGAAATGGCCGCCAGGAGAAGCAGGAGATGAAATCTGGGGTCGATTTTTGAGCTATTTGAGGGAAAATCTTGGGGTTTTTTGTGAAATTAAAG
>NW_024371319.1:0-625 GCF_014805655.1 Passer montanus | reverse complement strand
GAGTGTCACCTGAGTGCCACCTGAGTGTCCCCAGTGCCACCTTGGTGCCACCGAGGTCCCCTTCCCCGGTGTCCCCTCGGTGCCACCGCGGTGTCCCCAATGTCCCCAATAAACTCCTTTGTCCCCAGATGTCCCTGGCGTGTCACCGAGGGGTCCCCGAGGAGCCACCGCGGGGCTGGGGGGAATTAAAAAATGAGAGGAGCTTGTTAATTAACGCTAACGAGGAGGGGAACCGGGGGGGGCCTCGTTAATTAATGAGGGGAAACGGGGGGGGCTCGTTAATTAACGCTAATGAGGGGAACTGGCGGGTCCTCCCGGCCGCCAGGGGGCGCCACTGCAGGGTGGTGTGGGCGTGGCCAGGCAGGGATGGGCGTGGCCAAAAGAATCCTTTAATTTTCAACAAATTTGGGTTTTTTAGGGAATTTCCTGAAATAAATCCTTTATTTTTCGTGGATTTCGGTTTTTTTAGGTGTTCCTGAAATTCCCAGGGCCCTCAGATCCCAGAAATCCATCCCAAAAATCCCAAACTTCCAGGGATCCAATCCCAAAAATCCCAAAAATCCAATCCCAAAAATCCAATCCCAAAAATCCCAAAGATCCCAGAGATCCAATCCCAAAATTCCTG
>NW_024371318.1:0-625 GCF_014805655.1 Passer montanus | reverse complement strand
AAAAAATGCTTTTAAAACCATCAGAGTTGGTTAGTTTACATTTCAGTGATTTTTAACAAGTTTCCTGCTTTGAATCCTAATGTTGGTAAAGCTCCATTTTTTTTTTCCCAGAAAAAACGAAACAGGCTGTCCTAGAGTCTGTAATTTTCTTACAGTCTGGCTTTCCACTGTAGTCTGAGCTACAGAGCAATATCCCTGAAAAGAAAGCAAGTCTTTAGAGATCACAAATAACCAATTTCACAGTACAAGCAGTTGTAAATAGAGCTAAATTCCCTTTAGTAATAAACTATTCATCTTCGTGCTTCATTGAGTTCAAAGAAAAGCATTTTTCAAGTTTAAGCAATTAAGTTTACATTTTATTTTCTCCTCTTGAAAGGAAGTTATCACAAAGGCATGGGATTGAGAAGCCACTGTGGTATTGCAGGTATTCTCTGCGTATGAAATTTCAATTTAGCAAAGCATGTAAAACTCTACAGGCAGCTAAGGTTCAATACACTAAACCCCCTTTTTTTCACACTGTGTTTGTTTTGAATCATCACTGACCCAGCTGATTAGCTGCTGAATTAGGATGTCTGCACATTAGAACCACAGAATTGCTGGGGTTGTGAGAAGACCCTTAAGAGCA
>NW_024371317.1:0-625 GCF_014805655.1 Passer montanus | reverse complement strand
AGCAAACATTTAGAGTGGAATGGAAGGTATTTATAAAAGAGAGATGAAGCATCTATAACATTGTACAGAAATAATTTAAATTAAAAGTATCAGCTCTGTAAATGTAACTAGGGGACTAGGTTTTCTTTCACTACTTTTCTGTACTGAGTTGACAGAATAATACTGCACTACAACCTGCATCTGTTCTAAAAGACAAACATGTGTGATAGTTTTCTCTGCACATCCATATCAATTTAGCAATACACATTTCCTACTTTCAATTCAATACACTCAATTAAACTGAGTTTTGCCACATTTTCAAATTTCTCAAAAGTACTTTCAACTGTTTCCACAATGAAAGGCCACAGCTATTCAGAGCCAACATCTAAACCAAGCAATTTGTGAGAACTGTTAAGTCCATTTTCCAACAATTTTCATTCTTATCAAGTAGTACAACTCTCTCTATCTCCAACACTTCCCTCTCCCCCCATCGTAAGTGTCTAACAACACAGAACAAGTCAGAGTGTGGCTTCTTCCTTAGCAGGTAATCTCTCTAACTGGATGCTATTTGCATGAATTAGGAACTTAATCTTATCTTTTAGACCTCTCCCTTTCAAACCAGTCAGCTAGTCAAAAAAAAAAAAAA
>NW_024371316.1:0-16383 GCF_014805655.1 Passer montanus | reverse complement strand
TCCCTGGTGGCACCTCCAGTGTCACCTCCCTGGCCCTGTGTCACCTCCCAGGGCTGGTGGCACCTCCAGTGTCACCTTCTGTCCCTGGTGTCACCTCCCTGTCCCTGGTGTCACCTCCAGTGTCACCTCCTGTCCCCCCAGTGCCACCACAGCCGCGCTGGCTCTGCCCTGGGGGCTGGAGGTGGCAGTGTCCCCAGTGTCCCCAATGCCCCCAGTGTCCCCAATGTCCCCAGTGTCCCCAATGTCCCCAGTGTCACCAAAGTCATGAATGTCCCCAAGGAAAAGTTGCCACAGGCCTAGGAGGTGACACTGTCCCCAATGTCCCTGATGTCCCCGTGTCCCCAGGGCCAGGTGACGCGGGCGCAGGAGGTGGCACTGTCCCCAGTGTCCCTGTGTCCCCAGGGCCAGGTGTCACTGTGTCACCTCCTGTGTCACCTGAGTGTGTGTCATTGTCACCTGTGTCACCTGAGTGTGTCCCTGTGTCACTGTGTCACCCGTGTCCCCTGTGTGTCATTGTCACCTGTGTCACCTGAGTGTGTCCCTGTGTCACTGTGTCACCCGTGTCCCCTGTGTGTCATTGTCACCTGTGTCACCTGAGTGTGTCCCTGTGTCACTGTGTCACCCGTGTCCCCTGTGTGTCATTGTCACCTGTGTGTGTCATTGTGTCTCTGTGTCACTGCTTGAGTGACGAGGCTGCAGGTGACATTTGGTGCCATTTGGTGGCATTTGGTGACATTTGGTGGCACAGGTAACTCCCGCTTGAACGAGGATTTCGTGGCAGGTGGGGATGATGGGGAGGTGACCTTTGGGGACATTGGTGACACTTGGGGACATTTGGGGACATTGGGGACAGGGTAACCCCTGTCTGAGCGGTTGGTTGGTGACCTTTGGGGACACTTGGTGACATTTGGGGACATTGGGGACATTTGGTGACACTTGGGGACATTTGGTAACTCCCATCTCTCAGAGGAGCTCCATGGCTGGTGGGAGGTGACCTTTGGTGACACTTGATGACACTTGGTGACATTTGGGGACATTGGGGACAGGGTAACCCCCGTCTGAGTGAGGAGCTCGTGGCGGTTGGTGACATTTGGTGACCTTTGGGGACACTTGGGGACACTTGGGGACAGGGTAACCCCCGCCTGAGCGAGGAGTTCGTGGCGCACCTGGAGACGGAGCTGGAGCGGTCGCGGCTGCGCGAGAGCGAAACCCTGGGGGCCCTCAAGGAGATGCAGGACAAGGTCCTGGACATGGAGAAGGTGACACTGAGGGGACACCGGGGTGGCACCGGGGTGGCACTGGGGTGGCAGGGGCCTTGGGGACAGACAGGGACCTTGGGGACAGGGAGGGTCCCATGGGTGGCCTTGGGGACAGGGAGGGACCTTGGGGACAGGGAGAGTTCCAGGGTAAAACCCCCCTGTCCCTGTCCCTGTCCCTGTGTCACCCTGTCCCTGTCCCTGTCCCTGTCCCCAGCGTCAGCCGCTGCTGCCGGACGAGTCCAGCGTGGTTCGGCTGCAGGAGGAGCTGCAGGAGCTGGCCCTGAGGGACATCGGGGACATCGGGGACAGCTGGCAGGTGAGACAGGGACATCGGGGACATCGGGGACACCTGGCAGGTGAGACAGGGACACCGGGGACATCGGGGACATCGGGGACATCGGGGACATTGGGGACATCGGGGACAGCTGGCAGGTGAGACAGGGACACCGGGGACATCGGGGACAGCTGGCAGGTGAGACGGGGACACCAGGGACATCGGGGACATCGGGGACATCGGGGACAGCTGGCAGGTGAGACAGGGACACCGGGGACATGGGAGACAGCTGGCAGGTGAGACAGGGACATCGGGGACATCGGGGACAGCTGGCAGGTGAGACAGGGACACCGGGGACACCGGGGACATCGGGGACATCGGGGACACCTGGCAGGTGAGACAGGGACACTGGGGGCACCTGAGCGACCTGGGGGACACCTGCCAGGTGAGACATGGGGACACTGGGGACACCTGAGTGGCCTGGGGGACACCTGACAGGTGTCCCCACACCTGACCAAGTGTCCCCAGGTGTGTCCCAGGTGTCCCCAGCTGTGTTTCACCTGACCAGGTTTCCCAGGGTGGGTCCCCAGGTGTCCCGGGGGGGGTCCCAGGTGTCCCCTGGGTGGGTCCCCAGGTGTCCCCAGGTGTGTCACCTGACCAGGTGTGTCCCCAGGTGTGCAGGGGCTCCTGGAAGGAGCCGCGGGGGCTGCACGGGGCCTGGGCACCTGTCCCAGGATGGGTCCCCGGGTGTCCCCGGGTGTCCCCTGGGTGGGTCCCCGGGTGTCCCCAGGTGTCCCCAGGTGTCCCCAGGTGTGTCACCTGACCAGGTGTGTCCCCAGGTGTGCAGGGGCTGCTGGAAGGAGCCGCGGGGGCTGCACGGAGCCTGAGCAGGTGTCCCCAGGTGTCCCCGGGTGTCCCCTGGGGGTGTCCCCAGGTGTGTCACCTGACCAGGTGTGTCCCTGTCCCCCCCAGGTGTGCGGGGGCCGCTGGAAGGAGCCGCGGGGGCTGCACGGGGCCGTGCTGGGGGCGCAGCTCCGCGAGAGCCAGGCCCAGGCGGAGCTGAGAGCGCTGCGGCAGAGAGTGCTGCACCTGGAGACACAGGTGAGCTACTGGGATTGAACTGGGAGGGATGGGAGGGACTGGGAATGGGGCTGAGACAGGGAGTGCTGCACCTGGAGACACAGGTGAGCTACTGGGAGCACTGGGATGGACTGGGAGCACTGGGAGGGACTGGGAGGGAACTCTGGATACTGGGAACTGAACTGGGAGCACTGGGAGAGCAGGGAGCAGGGTTAATTCCAGGTTAATCCCGGGTTAATCCCGGGTCTGTCCCGGGTCTGTCCCGGTTTAGGGCCGGATCCAGCAGTCGGTGTTACGCCGTGCCGAGCAGGCCTGCGCCGGGCTGCGGGAGCAGGGCTGCCTTTGGGCCGGGTTAATCCCGGATCAATCCCAGGTTTATCTGAGTTTATCCCGGGTTAATCCCGGGTCTGTCCCAGTTTAGGGCCGGATCCAGCAGTCCGTCCTGCGCCGTGCCGAGCAGGCCTGCGCCGGGCTGCGGGAGCAGGGCTGCCTTTGGGCCGGGTTAATCCCGGGTCTATCCCAGGTTTATCCCAGGTCTGTCCCGGGTCTGTCCCGGTTTAGGGCCGGATCCAGCAGTCGGTGTTACGCCGTGCCGAGCAGGCCTGCGCCGGGCTGCGGGAGCAGCTCCGCGCCGCGGCCGCGCAGAGCCAGGGGCTGCAGGCGCAGCTCAGCGAGAGCCACCGCAAACACCACGAGGCACAGTGCAAGGTGACACGGGGACACTGGGGACACGGGGGACACTGGGGACACGGGGGACACGGGGGACACTGGGGACACGGGGGACACGGGGGACAGCAACGGGACAATGGGGACAGCAACGGGGACAGTGGGGACATCAGGGATAATGGGGACAGCAGTGGGGACAGCAATGGGGACAGAGGGGACAATGAGGACACTGTGGACAGTGGGGTCAATGGGGACAGCATCAGGGACAATGGGGACAGAGGGGACAGCAACGGGGACAGCAGCGGGGAGACGGGGACACGGGGGACACTGGGGACAGCAACGGGGACACTGGGGACACTGGGGACAGCAACGGGGACAGCAACGGGGACAATGGGGACACGGGGGACAGCAACGGGGACAGCATTGGGGACACTGGGGACAGCAACGGGGACACTGGGGACACTGGGGACATCGGGGATAATGGGGACAGCAAAGGGGACAGCAATGGGGACAGCAACGGGGACACTGGGGACACTGGGGACAGCAACAGGGACAATGGGGACAGCAATGGGGACAATGGGGACAGCAATGGGGACAGCAACGGGGACACTGGGGACACGGGGGACACTGGGGACAGCAACGGGACAATGGGGACAGCAACGGGGACAGTGGGGACATCAGGGATAATGGGGACAGCAGTGGGGACAGCAATGGGGACAGAGGGGACAATGAGGACACTGTGGACAGTGGGGTCAATGGGGACAGCATCAGGGACAATGGGGACAGAGGGGACAGCAACGGGGACAGCAGCGGGGACAATGGGGACAGCAACAGAGACAGCAGGGACAATGGGGACAGCAATGGGGACACTGGGGACAGCATCAGGGACATCACTGGGGACAATGGGGACAGCTCTGAGGACACTGGGGACAGCATTGGGGACAGCTCTGGGTACATCACTTGAGACATTGGGGACAATGGGGACATCATTGGGGACGTCATCGGGGACACTGGAGACAGCTCTGGGGACACGGGGCAGGGGGACAGCTCTGAGGACACTGGGGACAGCATTGGGGACAGCTCTGGGTACATCACTTGAGACATTGGGGACAATGGGGACATCATTGGGGACGTCATCGGGGACAGTGGAGACAGCTCTGGGGACACAGGGCAGCATTGGGGACATCACTGGGGACGTTGGGGACGTTGGGCATGTTGGGGACATTGGAGATATTGGGGACACTTGGAGAGACCGGGGACATTGGGACATTGGGGACGTTGGGCATGTTGGGGACATTGGAGATATTGCGGACACTTGGAGAGACTGGGGACATTGGGACATTGGGGACATTGGGAGTATTGGGGGCATCGGGACATGGGGACACTGGGGACACCATCAAGGACATCATCGGGGATGTTGGGGACAGCTGGGGACATGAGGGGCATTGGGGACATTGAGGGCATTGGGGGGATTTGGGACAGGGGACATTGGGGACACTGGGGACATTGGGGATGCACACGGGGATGTCCCCAGTGCCCCTGAAGTGTCCCCTGGGTGTCCCTGGGTGTCCCCGGGTGTCCCCAAGTGTCCCTGTGGTGGCCCTGGGGTGTCCCCGGGTGTCCCCAAGTGTCCCTGTGGTGGCCCTGGGGTGTCCCCGGGTGTCCCCAAGTGTCCCTGTGGTGGCCCTGGGGTGTCCCCGGGTGTCCCCAAGTGTCCCTGTGGTGGCCCTGGGGTGTCCCCGGGTGTCCCCAAGTGTCCCTGTGGTGGCCCTGGGGTGTCCCCGGGTGTCCCCAAGTGTCCCTGTGGTGGCCCTGGGGTGTCCCCGGGTGTCCCCAAGTGTCCCTGTGGTGGCCCTGGGGTGTCCCCGGGTGTCCCCAAGTGTCCCTGTGGTGGCCCTGGGGTGTCCCCCCAGTGTCCCTGGGGCTGTCCCCGGGTGTCCCCAGGGCTGTCCCCGGGTGTCCCCGGGTGTCCCCGGGTGTCCCCCCAGTGTTCCCCAGGGTGTCCTTGGGTGTCCTGGTGTCCCCAGGGTGTCCCCGGGTGTCCCTGGGTGTCCCCGGGCTGTCCCCGCTGTCACGGGGGACATTGGGACATTGGGGACATTGGGAGTATTGGGGGCATCGGGACATGGGGACACTGGGGACACCATCAAGGACATCATCGGGGATGTTGGGGACAGCTGGGGACATGAGGGGCATTGGGGACATTGAGGGCATTGGGGGGATTTGGGACAGGGGACATTGGGGACACTGGGGACATTGGGGATGCACACGGGGATGTCCCCAGTGCCCCTGAAGTGTCCCGTGGCTGTCCCCAGGGTGTCCCTGGGGTGTCCCCGGGTGTCCCCAAGTGTCCCTGTGGTGGCCCTGGGGTGTCCCCCCAGTGTCCCTGGGGCTGTTCCAGGGCTGTCCCTGGGGCTGTCCCTGGGTGTCCCTGGGGCTGTCCCAGGGCTGTCCCTGGGTGTCGCGGTGTCCCCACGGTGACAGCGCTGTCCCCAGAGCAAGGAGGAGGTGATGGCCGTGCGGCTGCGCGAGGCCGACAGCATGGCCAGGGCTGTCCCTGGGTGTCCCAGGGCTGTCCCTGGGTGTCCCTGGGTGTCCCCCCAGTGTCCCTGGGGCTGTTCCAGGGCTGTCCCTGGGGCTGTCCCTGGGTGTCCCTGGGGCTGTCCCAGGGCTGTCCCAGGGTGTCCCTGGGGTGTCCCCCACGGTGTCCCTTCGTGTCCCTGGCTGTCCCTGGGGCTGTCCCCGGGTGTCCCCAGGGCTGTCCCTGGGGCTGTCCCCGGGTGTCCCCGGGTGTCCCTGGGTGTCCCTGGGTGTCCCTGGGGCTGTCCCAGGGCTGTCCCTGGGTGTCCCCGGCTGTCCCCGGGTGTCCCTGGGTGTGGGGGGACATGGGGGCACGGGGGACATCAGGGGACACTGGGGACACGGGGGGACGTGGGGACATCGGGGACACTGGGGGGACATGGGGACGTTGGGGACATGGGGGCATGAGGGACATGGGGATGTGGGCAGAGATGGGGACATTGAGGGACCCTGGGGACATTGGGATAAGGGGACATCAGGGGCATATGGGGGACATCGGGGTGGTGGGGACATTGGGGACCCAGGGGACATGGGGACATCGGGGACATTGGGGACATCAGGGACATCGGGGGGACGTGGGGGACCCTGGGGACATTGGGATATTGGAGATGTGGGGACATTGGGGACATAGAGGGGATGGGGGATACTGGGGACATTGGGACACTGGGGACATCAGGGGGACATGGGGACACTGGAGACATTGGGCAGATGGGGGACATTGGGGACATCAGGGGTACATGAGGGACATTGGGGACATTGGGACACGGGAACATTGGGGGGATATGTGGGACATGGGGACATCAGGGACATTGGGGACACCAGGGACATTGCGGGTGTTGGGGACATTGGGGACATCGAGGGCATGGGGACATGGAGGGGTTGGGGGACATGGGGACATCAGGGACATTGAGGGGATGGAGGGCATCCAGGGACATTGGGGACATCGGGGACATCGAGAGCATCAGGGACATTGGGGACACTGGGGGGACATGGGGGACCCTGGGGACATTGGGACATCGGGGGCGTGGGGACATCGAGGACATAGAGGGGATGGGGGACATGGGAACAACGGGGGATGTGGGGACATCGGGGACACAGGGGACATCGGGGACATTGGGGACAAGGAGGGGATGGGGACATCAGGGACACTGGAGGGACATGGGGACATCGGGGACATCGGGGACACGAAGGAGATGGGGGACCTTGGGGACACTGGGGGGACATGAGGGACATTGGGGATATTGAGGACATGAAGGGGATGGGGGACCTTGGGGACAATGGGGACATCAGGGGGACATTGGGGACATGGAGGGATGGGGGACATGGGGATGTTGGGGACATGGGGATGGGGACACGGAGGGGACATCAGGGACATGGGGATGTTGGGGACATGGAGGGGACATCGGGGACATGGAGGGATGGGGACATGGGGATGCTGTGGACATGGGGATGGGGACACGGAGGGGACATCAGGGACATGGGGATGTTGGGGACATGGAGGGGACATCGGGGACATGGAGGGATGGGGACATGGGGATGCTGTGGACATGGGGATGGGGACACGGAGGGGACATTGAGGGGATGGGGGATTTGGGGACGTGGGGACATGGAGGGGACAGAGGGAGGCATGGAAGGGACATTTTGGGGACATTGGAGGGGACATGGGGACATTGAGGGGACAGGCGGACATCAGGGGACATGGAGGGCATGGGGGACATCAGGGATGTGGGGACATGGAGGGGACATGGGGACATCAGGGACATGGGGACGTGGAGGGGACACGGAGGCCTGGAAGGGACATTGGAGGGACATGGAGGGGACATTGGGGGGGACATGGGGACACGGAGGGGACAGGGGGACATCAGGGGACATGGAGGGCATGGGGGATTTGGGGACATGGAGGGGACACAGGGAGGCATTGGGGGGACATGGAGGGGACAGGAGGGACACTGGGGACACCGGAGGGGCCAGGTGGCCGCCGTGTCCCCTCAGTGTCCCCTGGTGTCCCCCGGTGTCCCAGCGGGAGGAGGGGCGGCTGCAGGGCCAGCTGGAGCACTCGGACACGGCGCGGTACATCCGGCACCTGCAGGGCCACATCCGCCGGCTCAAGGCTGAGGTGGGACATTGGGGACATCACTGGGGACATCACTGGGGACACTGGGACACTGGGGACACGGGGGGTTCAGTACATCCGGCACCTGCAGGGCCACATCCGGCGGCTCAAGGCTGAGGTGGGGACACGGGGACATCACTGGGGACACGGGGACATCACTGGGGACATGAGGACATTGGGGACACGGCGCGGTACATCCGGCACCTGCAGGGCCACATCCACCGGCTCAAGGCCGAGGGGGGACACGGGGACATCACTGGGGACACTGGGGACACGGGGGGTGCAGTACATCCGGCACCTGCAGGGCCACATCCACCGGCTCAAGGCCGAGGGGGGACACGGGGACATCACTGGGGACACTGGGGACACGGGGGGTGCAGTACATCCGGCACCTGCAGGGCCACATCCACCGGCTCAAGGCCGAGGGGGGACACGGGGACATCACTGGGGACACTGGGGACACGGGGGGTGCAGTACATCCGGCACCTGCAGGGCCACATCCACCGGCTCAAGGCCGAGGGGGGACACGGGGACATCACTGGGGACACTGGGGACACGGGGGGTGCAGTACATCCGGCACCTGCAGGGCCACATCCACCGGCTCAAGGCCGAGGTGGGACACGTGACATCCACGGGGGTTGGGGACACAGGGGACACCCAGGTGACATCCACGGGGGCTGGGGAAGGGGGCAGGAGTTGGGGACACCTGGATGGCACCCGGCGATGTCCCCTCGGTGCCACGCGGCCTGGGGACAGCTGGTGACAGCGTGGTCGGCCTGTGTCCTCCCTCCTGCCCTGCTCTGTTGGCTTTGTCCCCTCCTGTCCCTGTCCCTGTCCCTGTCCTGTCCCCTGGCTGTCTCTCACTGTCCCCTCTCTGTCCTTGTCCCTCTTGTTCCCTGCTGTGCCCTCTCTGTCCTCTCCCTGTCCCCTCTCTGTCCCCTCTGTGTCCCCTGTCCCTGTCCCTGCTGTCCCCTGTCCCTGTCCCTCACTGTCCCGTCTCTGTCTCTGTTGTCCCTGTCCCTGTCCCTGTCCCCTCGGTGTCCCTGTCCCTGCCCCAGGTCCGGCTGCTGCGGGGGCCGCTGTCCTTCGGCGCGGTGGCCTTGGGGACACGCCTGGGGGACGAGGACTCGCTGGGCTCCTCGGACGAGGAGCTGCCCCCGCCCTTCGCGCTGGCCCCGGGGGACACCGGGGACACTGGGGACAGCAGCGACAGCGAGCCCGAGGTGGCACCCACGGCACCGTGACCCGCTGGGGACACCGGGGACAGCCTGAGGTGGCACCCACGGCACCGTGACCCGCTGGGGACACCGGGGACAGCCCGAGGTGGCACTGATGGCACTGTAACCTGAGGGGACACCCGAGGTGGCACCAACAGCACAGGGGACATGGGACACCGGGGACAGCCCGAGGTGGCACCCACGGCACCGTGACCCACAGGGGACATTGGGGACAGCAGTGACAGCAGTGACAGCCCGGCGGAGGTGGCACCGATGGCACCGTGACCTGAGGGGACATCAGGGACACTGGGGACATCGGGGACATTGGGGACAGCGAGCCCAAGGTGGCACCCATGGCACCGTGACCGGAGGGGACATCAGGGACATTGGAGACCTTGGGGACATTGGGGACAGCAGCAACAGCGATCCAGAGGTGGCACCGTGACCAACAGGGGACACTGGGGACATCAGGGACCTTGGGGACACTGGGGACAGCAGTGACACTGAGCCTGAGGTGGCACCAACAGCACCATGACTGACAGAGGACCCTGGGGACATCAGGGACCTTGGGGACACTGGGGACAGCAGTGACACGGAGCCTGAGGTGGCACCGGTGGCACCGTGACCAACAGGGGACACTGGGGACAGCAGTGACACTGAGCCTGAGGTGCCACCCATGGCACTGTGACCCACGGGGACATTGGGGACACTGGGGACAGCCCGAGGTGACACCCAGGGACCCACAGAGACACTGGGGACAGGCCAGGGGACAGTGGGACACCTGTGGGTGCTGTGGCACCTGGGGACATCCCGAGTCGCTGTGGTACTCTGGGGACACCTGTGACACCCGAGGGACACCGGGGGACACCGAGGGACATTCAGGGGACACCGAGGGACATTCAGGGGACACTGAGGGACATTCAGGGGACACCGGGGGACACTAAGGGACATTCGAGGGACATTCAGGGGACACTGAGGGACATTCAGGGGACACCGTGGGACACCAAGGGACATTCAGGGGACACCGTGGGACAGTCCTGGCCTGGCTGATCCTGAGCATGGAGAGATCCCGGGACAGGGACAGGGACAGGGACAGGGACAGGGGACGGGGGACAGGGACAGGGATGGATCCCAGGATGGGGACAGGGACGAGGACAAGGATGGGGACACACCTGGCACAGGGACAATCCCAGGATGGGGACACACCTGGCACTGGGCCACACCTGGCAGAGGGACAGGGACACACCTGGGACAGGGACGAGGACAAGGATGGGGACACACCTGGCAGAGGGACAGGGACACACCTGGCACAGGGACACACCTGGCACAGGGACAATCCCAGGGCACAGCTGGATCTGGGACACCGTTGGGTCCTGGGTTGGGGACACACCTGGGACAGGAATGGGGACAGATGCCAGGACGGTGACACACCTGGGACAGGGACAGGGACACACCCGGGACAGGGACAGGGACACACCTGGGACAGGGACGGTGACACACCCAGGACAGGGACAGGGACAGACCTGGGGCAGGGACAGGGACAGGGACAGGGACAGGGACACCCCTGGGACAGGGATGGGGTTGGGGACAATCCCAGGGCACCCCTGGACATGGCCAGAACCCAGACAGGGACAGGGACAGATCCTGGGACAGGGACAGGGACACAGGGACAGGGACAGATCCTGGGACAGGGACAGCTCTGGACACAGCCAGACACTGGACACGGACAGAGCCCGGGACAGGGACACAGGGACACAGGGACAGGGACAGATCCCAGGACACTGCTGGACTCTGGACACGGCTGGATCCCAGGTCACAGCCAGACAGTGGGACAGGGACAGGGACAGTGCTGGACACAGCCGGACACTGGACACAGACAGATCCCAGGACATGGCCGGACACTGGGACAGGGACAGATCCCGAGACACAGCTGGGGACAGGGACAGGGACAGGGACAGGGACAGGGACAGGGACAGGGACAGGGACAGGGACAGGGACAGGGACAGGGACAGGGACAGGGACACTTCCAGGACAGCGGTGGACACTGGGACAGGGACAATTCCAGGACAGGGACAGATCCCAGGACACAACTGCATGATGGGACAGGGACAGATACAGGGACAGGGACAGGGACAGTGCTGGGCACTGGGACAGGGACAATTCCAGGACAGGGACAGGGACGGTGCTGGGACACAGCCGGACACGGGGACAGGACAGATCCCAGGCCACAGCTGGGGACAGGGACAGGGACAGGGACAGGGACAGGGACACCGGACACGGCCGGTCCCGGCTGTGGATCCCAGCCCGGCTCCCCCCTGGCTGCTGTGGGACCCCCAAGGACGTGACCGGATCCCCCTGGACACCCCCGGATGGACCCCGGACCCCCAAATGGATCCCGGACCCCCCAAATGGATCCCGGACCCCCAAATGGATCCTGGACCCCCCAAATGGATCCTGGGCTCTGAGCCCCCTCCTGGACAGATCCCGGAGCCCCCAAATTGGTCACGGAGCCCCCTGGGTGGATCCCAGATCCCCAAATGGACCCTGGACACTCCAGATGGATCCTGGACTCCCTGGATGGGTCCTGGACCCCCCCAAATGGATCCTGGGCCTCTGGATGGATTCCAGATCCCCCCCAAATGGATCCTGGATCCCCCTGGACTCTCTGGATGGATCCCAGATCCCCAAATAGACCCTGAACCTCTCTGGACTCCCTGGATGGATTCCAGATCCCCCTGGACCTCTCTGGATGGATCCCAGATCCCTCAAATGGATCCCAGACTCTTCAAATGGATCCTGGGCCTCTCTGGATCTCCCTGGATGGATCCTGGATCCCCCTGGAGCTCTGGATGGATCCCAGATCCCCCCAAAATGGACCATGGACCTCTCTGGACCCTTTGGATGGATCCGAGACCCCTCAAATGGATCCTGAACCTCTCTGGACTCCCTGGATGGATTCCAGCTCCCCCTGGACCTCTCTGGATGGATCCCAGATCCCTCAAATGGATCCTGGGCCTCTCCGGAGGATCCTGGGCCTCTCTGGATCTCCCTGGATGGATCCTGGATCCTCCTGGAGCTCTGGATGGATCCCAGATCCCCCCAAAATGGACCATGGACCTCTCTGGACCCTTTGGATGGATCCGAGACCCCTCAAATGGATCCTGAACCTCTCTGGACTCCCTGGATGGATTCCAGCTCCCCCTGGACCTCTCTGGATGGATCCCAGATCCCTCAAATGGATCCTGGGCCTCTCCGGATCTCCCAGATGGATCCCGGACTCTGAACCTGTCCTGGATGGATCCCGGATCCCCCCTGGACCCCCAGAACGGATCCTGGACCCCCCAAATGGATCCTGGACCTCCAGAAGGGATCCCGAACCCCTCGGATGGATCCCAGAGCCCCTGAACGGATCCCGAACCCCTCTGGATCCCTGGACGGATCCTGGATCCCTCTGGAACCCCCGGGCAGATCCCAAATGGATCCTGGATCCTCTTGGACCCCACAAATGGATCCTGGACCCCCCGGGCAGATCCCGGATCCCAAAAGGATCCCCGGGCAGATCCTGGATCCCAAAAGGATCCCTGGGCAGATCCCGGATCCCAAAAGGATCCCTGGGCGGATCCCGGATCCCAAAAGGATCCCTGGACAGATCCCGGACCGGGACAATTGTGGGGACCCCCCCTGCGCCCCTCCCCCGCTGTACAGAAATACAGGATCCCAAAAAGCCTCGGATCGACCCCAAAATTATTTGGATTGACCCCAGAAATGGCGGCCGGGACCCCCAGATCCCCCCGAGCCATCCCCAAATCCTCGGGAATTCGCCCCAAAAACCCTTGGGAGTTCACCTCAAAATCTTTGGGAATTTGCCCCCAAAATCTTCGGGAATTCACCCCAAAATTCCCCGGGAGTTCATCCCAAAATCCTCGGGAATTCACCCCAAAATCCTCAGAAATTCACCCCAAAATCCTCGGGAATTCACCCCAAAATCCTCAGGGATTTCCTCCAAAATTCTCAGCAGTTCACCCCAAAAATCATCTGGAATTTGCCCCAAAATCCTTGGGAATTCACCCCAAAAATCCTCAGGAATTCACCCCAAAAATCCTCGGGAATTTGCCCCAAAAATCCTCTGGAAATTCACCCCAAAATCCTCAGGAATTCACCCCAAAATCCTCAGGAATTTGCCCAAAAATCCTCTGGAAATTCACCCCAAAATCCTCAGGAATTCACCCCAAAATCCTCAGTTCACCCCAAAAATCATCTGGAATTTGCCCCAAAATCTTTGGGAATTTGTCACAAAAATCCTCTGGAAATTCACCCCAAAATCCTCGGGAATTCACCCCAAAAATCCTCAGGAATTTGCCCCAAAATCTTCTGGAATTTGCCAAAAAGTCCTCTAGGATTTTACCCCAAATTCCTCTGAAATTTGCCCCAAAAACTGTCTGGGAATTCACCCCAAAATCTTTGGGAATTTGTCACAAAAATCCTTTGAGAATTCACCCCAAAATCCTCAGGAATTTGCCCAAAAATCCTTGGGAATTCGCCCCAAAATCTTCTGGAATTTGCCAAAAAGTCCTCTGGGATTTGACCCCAAATTCCTCTGAAATTTACCCCAAAAATCGTCTGGAATTCGCCCCAAAATCCTCGGGAATTCACCCCAAAATCCTCGGGAATTCACCCCAAAAATCCTCGGGAAATTCACCCCAAAATCCTCAGGAATTTGCCCCAAAATCCTCTGGAATTTTCCCCCCACCAAAAACCTTCTGGGCCCCCCAAACCCCAGATTTTGCCCCAAAATAACCCAGAGCCCCAAAATCTCGGAGATTGGCCCCAAAAAATTGGGGTTTACCCCAAAAGTGTCTCGTGGGACCCAGAAATCCCTGAAATTCACCCCAAAGTGACGTGGAAACCCCAAATCCCTGACTCTGACCCCAAAGCCTCAGAAATTCACCCCAACATTTCCGTGACCCCAAAAGCCCCGAGATCGACCCCAAAATCTTCGGGATTGACCCCAAAAACTCCTGGAATTCCCAAATCCCAGAAATTTGCCCCAAAACCTTTGGGATTGACCCCAAAAACTCCTGGAAATTCTAAAATCCCAGAAATTGGCCCCAAAACCTTTGGGATTGACCCCAAAACTTCCTGGAAATTCCGAAATCCCTGAGATTGGCCCCAAAACCTCAGAAATTCACCCCAAAATTTCTGTGACCCCAAAATCCCCGAGATCGGCCCCGAAACCTAAAGGATTCACCCCAAAATCTCCTGCAGTTCTCAAATCCCAAAAATTGGCCCCGAAATCTTTTGGATTTGCCCCAAAACCTCCTGGAATTCCCAAATCCCAGAAATTGGTCCCAAAACCTCAGAAATTCACCCCAAAATTTCTGTGACCCCAAAATCCCCGAGATCGGCCCCAAAACCTAAAGGATTCACCCCAAAACCTCCTGGAGTTCTCACATCCCCAAAATTGGCCCCAAAATCTCAGAAATTCACCCCAAAACCTCCTGGAATCCCCAAATCCCAGAAATTTGCCCCAAAATCTTTGGGATTGACCCCAAACCCTCCCGGAAAACCCCAAATCCCAGAAACTGACCCCAAAGCCTCAGAAATTCACCCCAACATTTCCGTGACCCCAAAATCCCCGAGATCGACCCCAAAATCTTCAGGATTGACCCCAAAAACTCCTGGAAATTCCAAAATCCCAGAAATTGGCCCCAAAGCATCAGAAATTCACCCCAAAATTTCTGTGACCCCCAAAGTTCCCGAGATCGGCCCCAAAACCCTCGGGATTGACCCCAAACCCTCCTGGAGTTCCCGCCCTGAGATCGACCCCAAAACCTTCAGGATTGACCCCAAAAACTCCTGGAGTTCCCAAATCCCAGAAATCCCCAAAATTTGCCCCAAAACCTTCGGGATTGAGCCCAAAACGCCCCCGGGGGAGCCCCATGAGTGACAGGTGTGTGGCCCCGCCCCCAATCCACCCGGCTCCGTTCCCGCCCCTTTCGTGTCTTAGCCCCGCCCCTTTGGGGCTTAAACCACGCCCCCTTTGGTATCTGAGCCCCGCCCCTTTAATCTCTAAACCCCGTTACTGGGTTATACTGGGTTATACTGGGATTGAGATAGACTGAGTTATACTGGGTTATACTGGGATATACTGGGATGGGCTTCGGGAACGTGCGGGAGCTGTACGGCAAGATCGGGGAGGCCTTCGGCATCCCCCCCAGCGAGGTGAGACTGGGATATACTGGGTATACTGGGATATACTGGGTTATACTGGGAATGGGCTGGGTTATATACTGGGTTATACTGGAAATAGATTAGGCGAGACTGGGTTATACTGGGATGGACTGGGTTATACTGGGTTATACTGGGTTATACTGGGTTATACTGGGAACGGGCTGGGTTATACTGGGATGGACTGGGTTATACTGGGTTATACTGGGTTATACTGGGTTATACTGGGTTATACTGGGATGGACTGGGAGGGACTGGGAATGGATGAGGCGAGACTGGGATGCCACACTGAACACACCATGTGCCCCGTACTCAGTGTCCCCAGGGGCTGTCCCCTGTCCCCCCGGGTGATGTCCCGTGTCCCCAGACAGTGTCCCAGTGTCCCTGTCCCCAGGTGATGTCCCCGCTGTCCCCAGGTGCTGTTCTGCACGCTGAACACCCCTCAGGTGGACATGGAGAAGCTGCTGGGGGGGCAGATCAGGCTGGGGGTTTGTCCCCAGACAATGTCCCCGTGTCCCCAGGTGTTACCCCAGTGTCCCAGGTGCTGTCCCCAGTGTCCCCTGCCCCAGGTGATGTCCCTGCTGTCCCCAGGTGTTACCCCAGTGTCCCCACTGTCCCCAGGTGTTACCCCAGTGTCCCAGGTGCTGTCCCCAGTGTCCCCTGCCCCAGGTGATGTCCCCGCTGTCCCCAGGTGCTGTTCTGCACGCTGAACACGCCGCAGGTGGACATGGAGAAGCTGCTGGGGGGGCAGATCGGGCTGGGACAGACAATGTCCCCGTGTCCCCAGACAATGTCCCCGTGTCCCCAATGTCCCCAGGTGTTACCCCAGCTGCTGTCCCCAGTGTCCCTGTCCCCAGGTGCTGTCCCCGCTGTCCCCAGGTGCTGTTCTGCACGCTGAACACGCCCCAGGTGGACATGGAGAAGCTGCTGGGCGGGATACGCCTTCATCAAGGTGAGACACACCTG
>NW_024371315.1:0-625 GCF_014805655.1 Passer montanus | reverse complement strand
TTAGAAAAAACTGACAGGGTAGTAAGATGGGAGACATGGTAATGTATTTATCCTCTCTGAGATCGGTACAAAATGAGCAAAACTGAACAAAACTTCTATTGGTATTTCTGCCTTGTGTATGTATAAATACTGATTTTCTTTACTAAGTCTTTAATTTCCTTTCCAGTACTTTGTTTAAGAGTTTAATTTGTGCCTTCAATCAATAGCATTTCTGTGGTCTGCTAGCAGGTGTTGTTTGGGTTTGTTTAGACCTTTTTTTATGATTTTGAGAAATTGTTTCCCAGCAAACTAAAATTTTTTTGCTTTCCTGCTGTTTTTAAAAATTCTTATGGGAAAATGCAGTGCTTTTTTTGTAACATAAGTTATTTTAATGCATCACTTTTTCTTAGTTTTAATTTTCAATTCTAAGAATCAGAAGGAGTAAAATTTCATTTTTGAAAGGCAACTAAAAATTGTGTGACAGTGAAACAAAATTTGTTTTGACACAACATCATCATTTAAAATGTCTAGAAATATAGCAGAATTTTAGCAAATCAAGGTATTTGGTAAGTACAGGAAAACAGATCTTCTACACTTAATAATTTATCCACAGGTACATACTTTTTCCTAGTTTTTCCCTTTTTTT
>NW_024371314.1:0-626 GCF_014805655.1 Passer montanus | reverse complement strand
TTCTGCTCCCTGTCCCTGCCTTCCAGCTCAGGTGGCTGGGTGCCCAGAGAACAACTGGCCTTACTGTTCTGAGGCAAAAAAGGCTTTTTCCTCATTCTTTTTCACTATAGGACAGTAAAGGATGAAGATTCTCCTTGGGCCTTCCTTTTGTTCCTAATGTATTAATAGAAATAATTTTTTGTTGTCTGGCCCTTCTAATTTTCTCCCTGTACAACCTCATGACATCTTTGCAGTTCTGAGCTGTCTGTCCCTTCTTCCAAAGGCCATAAATTTTCTTCTTGCACTCCGAGTTCCAGACAAAACTCCCTGTTAGCTAGGCTGATCTTTGCTGCTGGCTTTTCTTTGGGCACGTGGGGACAGCCTGCTTTAAGATTTCTTTCATGAGAAGTGTCCAGCCTTCCTGGACTCCTTTGTCCTTCAGGACTGTCTACCCAGGGAGTCTGTCAGCCCACCTCCTGAGCTGGCCAAAATCTGCCCTCCAGCAGTCCAAAGTGGCAGTTCTGCTAATCTCTTTCCTTCTTTCTCTGAGAATTAAAAACTCCAGGAACCTCCTGGACTGTTTCCCTCTGTGTTGAATTTCCAGCATCTGTTAAGTTGAAGATCTCCATGAGAGCAATGGTAGTGAT
>NW_024371313.1:0-626 GCF_014805655.1 Passer montanus | reverse complement strand
AGGGGACATTGGGGGGACACTGGGGACACCCGGCTGGGAGCGGAGTTGGGGCCAGCAGTGACAGCAGCGCCGGGGCCACCCCCGCCCTGGGGACATGGGGACACTGAGGGGACAGTGGGGACACTGAGGGGAACCCCAAACCCAGCTCCCCCCCCGCCCCAGCACGTCGGGGTTTTTCCCATTTTGGGGATTTTTTTCCCAAAATTTTTCGGGTTTTTTTCCCTTTTTTTTTGGTTTCCCTTCCAATTTTGACTTTTTCCCCCACCTCCAAATTTCAGGATTTTCCACCAAAATTTTGAGATTTCCTGCCCAGTTTTGAGATTTCCCCCAATTTTTGGATTTTCCTCTCCATTTTGGGTTTTTTTCGTTCCCAACTTTTTTTGGGGTTTTTTTCCCAATTTTTGGGTGGGTTTTTTCCATTACTTTGGGGTATTTTTCCCAAATTTTTTTTGTTTTCCCCAATTTTTTTGGTGGGTTTTCTTTCCACAATTTTTTGGTGTTTTTTTTCCTTTTTTTTTTTCCCCCAATTTTGGGGTATTTTTCCAATTATTTTTTTGTTTTTTCCCCATTTTTTGGGGCTTTTTTCCCCAGTTTTTGGGGGTTTTCCCATTTTTTGGGTTTTTTTT
>NW_024371312.1:0-601 GCF_014805655.1 Passer montanus | reverse complement strand
CCCAATGGGATATACTGGATTTGTGGAAACCAGACATACAGTGAGCTGCCTCAGAATTGGAAGGGATTGTGCACCCTAGGACTAATCAGGCCTTGCTTTACCTTGCCTCAATCAGAAAGCAGTTCATTGGGGACTCCCTTATATGAGACCCTGGACCGTCAAAAAAGGGAGGCAAGAAAGAAATTTCATGTTTTTGGAGGTAGCCAAAAATGGGGGGGAAGAAGAATGGCCAGCAGAACGCATCATTGAATATTACAGGCCAGCCACTTGGGCTCAGGACGGTAGCTGGGCTTACCGTACCCCAATATACCTCCTGAACCGCCTGATAAGACTCCAGGCAGTGGTGGAAATTGTGTCTAACCACACTGCAGATGCCCTCGAGTTACTATCAAAACGCCACTCTCAAATGTGGGCATTTGCTTATCAAAATAGGATAGCCCTAGATTATCTATTGGCAGAAGAGGGGGGAGTCTGTGGAAAGTTTAACAAATCAGTGTGTTGTATTGAAATTGATGACTATAAGGAGACCATCCAAGGTCTAACTGCTGAAATAAAAAGGGTAGCTCATGTGCCCATCCAAAAATGGAATTCAATTTTAAAT
>NW_024371311.1:0-626 GCF_014805655.1 Passer montanus | reverse complement strand
GGATTTTTGGGATTTTGGGGTGTTTGGGACTTCCCCCGATTTTAGGGTGCCCGGGGCAGATTTTGGGGGTCCTGTGGGTGAGTTTTGAGTGAATTTTGAGGGATTTTGGGCAATTTTGGCATCTAAAATGAGAAATTTATGAAGTAAAATAATCCAAATTTTTTCATCTCAAGATTTTTTTAGGGGATTTTTGGGATTTTGGGGTGTTTGGGATTCCCCCCGATTTTAGGGTACCCGGAGCAGATTTTGGGGTTCACGTGGGTGAATTTTGGAGTTTAAAACAAGAAATTTTGGAGGTGAAATAATCCAAATTTTTTCATTTCAAGGAGATTTTTTTAGGGGATTTTTGGGATTTTGGGGTGCCTGAGGCTCCCCTGATTTTGGGCTGCCCAGAGCGGATTTTGGGTGAATTTTGGATGAATTTTGGGAGATTTTGAGGTTTAAAATAAGAAATATGGGAGGTAAAATAATTCAAATTTCTGCAATGCAAAGGGATATTTTTATGGGATTTTTGGGATTTTGGGGTGCCCGGGGCTCCCCCAATTTTGGGCTGCCCGGAGCGGATTTTGGGTGAATTTTGGGTGAATTTTGGGGTTCAAAAAGAGAATTTTGTGACATAAAATAAC
>NW_024371310.1:0-626 GCF_014805655.1 Passer montanus | reverse complement strand
TGCCCCAGCCTAACACCAGCAGCCTGCAGAGGAATCCTTTCACTCTTGAGGTGCAAACCCCAGTGTTAATCAGGCCAGCACGGTGCAAAACATCACCTGCTCAGATACTGCTCAGCAGTGGGAGAATTCCCTTCCTAAGGAAGCTTCTTTGGACTGGGATGCAGGTAGGATCCCAAACTCATCTCTCCTGATTCCCTCCCTGGGTTGGAAAATGCTTCAGATATCTCTGAAGTTCTCTTCTGGCCAGAATTTTCTCTCATCTAGGGCCCAGTGCAAGTTCTGCACAAAGACACAGACGTTCTTATTTTTTTCGCCTTCAGGCATATTTCAGCTTTTTTTCTTTTATTTTAAGGGCTCATCCATCAAAACACAGACAATCGTAGACGTGACTATCTTGGCAAGTCTGTGTGATCATTACAAAAGGGGAGTGGGAGATGATGATGACAGCTGTGTTTTTTGGAGAGGGAGACAGAAATTTTAGGTTTAATTTGATTCTTCACTTTTACTGGCTTTTGCAAATGGCAGGAAGATTGCAACATCTTCATTCCCAGAACAATATCAAATCTGTAAAGCCTCAAATTTCACAGAATTGCTTTTAAATTCAGATATCATTCCCAGTCACTACA
>NW_024371309.1:0-626 GCF_014805655.1 Passer montanus | reverse complement strand
CTTCTAAGAACATGGAGTCAGATTCAATTGTTCCTCCTTCATCCTGAGGACCCCAAAACTGCCACATATAACCATGCTTTAAGTTATTTCCCCCCACCCACTAATATCTAATCTGAAACACAGAACTTCTCAAGAATTAATTTTCAAGACAAGGGAAGACCTGGAAAAGCTGGAAAGGAAGTTTTCCCTCAGCTCCCAGGCTTTATTAGTGTAGGTTGGGTCTCCCACCTCCTCACAGGAGGAAATGGGCAGGTTAAGTCAGCTTGAGCACAGATGAAAGGTCTGAGAAAACTCTCCTGTGAGGGTTAACAGAGACTTTTCTTGCTGTTTTTCTTTCAATGGACTGTGTTCACTAATATTGTGCAGTGTCACAGAAAACAGTAAGAGGAAGCAGGAGAAGGAACAGACAGTATTTACAGAGACTTCAGCCTCCCAGGGAGGCCATCAAACAACCTAAAGAAGAAAAGTCCATGTAAAGAGAGGTAAAATATTCCCATGAATGGCTATGAGAGGGGTAAGAAGCAAATAACTACTTTTTAAGTCTTGTTACTACAATAAAGCAGAGGGAAAATCAAATTGAGGTCAAACTGCATTTGCTTTTCCAGTCACACACAAAAAAAAGAAAA
>NW_024371308.1:0-626 GCF_014805655.1 Passer montanus | reverse complement strand
AAAAGTGCGGGTTTGGGGGTAAAACCGCGGGGTTTGGGGGGAAAAGCGCGGATTTTGGGGTGAAAAGTGTCGGGTTTGGGGAGAAAAAGTGCAGATTTGGGGTGAAAAAATGCGTGGTTTGGGGGGGAAAGTGTGGGGTTTGGGGTGACAAGTGTTCGGTTTGGGGATAAAAGTGTTTGGTTTGAGGGGGAAAAAGTGTGGATTTGGGTTGAAAACCGCGGGTTTTGGGGTGAAAAGTGTTCGGGTTTGGGGGAAAAAAACACAGGGTTTGGGGTGAAAAGTGCGGATTTTGGGGAGAAAAAGTGTGGATTTGGGGGAAAAACCCCGGGGTTTGGGAGGAAAAGTGTGGGGTTTCGGGTGAAAAGTGTGGATTTGGGGGAAAAACCCCGGGGTTTGGGAGGAAAAGTGTGGGGTTTCGGGTGAAAAGTGTGGATTTGGGGGAAAAACCCCGGGGTTTGGGGGGAAAAGTGTGGGGTTTGGGGGGAAAAGTGTGGATTTGGGGGGAAAACCGCGGGGTTTGGGCAAAAACCGCGGGGTTTGGGGAGAAAAGTGCGGGGTTTGGAGGGAAAAGCGCGGATTTTGGGGTGAAAAAGTGTAGATTTGGGGGAAAAAGTGTTTGGTTTGGG
>NW_024371307.1:0-626 GCF_014805655.1 Passer montanus | reverse complement strand
AAAGTGCCCCTCAATGCCTTTGGTCCAATAGGACGGGGATTGAGTGCGTTTTTGATAGGCAGATCGAGTACTATACTTAAAGGTATTCATGTACATTTAGGCCTTATTGATGCTGATTATGTAGGACAGATCCATGCTATGGTGTCCATTGATGACCCTCCTGTCACTATTCCAAAAGGAACTTGCATTGCTCAAATTGTACCTTTTGTAAGTTCTGTTCCGAATACAGTTGACCGAAGTCGCGGCACAGGAGGTTTTGGATCGACAGGAGTGCCTCAAGTGTTCTGGACTGAAAAAGTAACCGAGAACCGTCCAGAAAAGACATGTATCCTCACCGCCAGCGGATGTCATCCAGGAACCATATCAGTAACAGGTTTGATAGATACTGGAGCAGATGTCACAATACTCTCCCGACATTGCTGGCCTCACTCATGGCCTCTTACTCGTGCAAGTTTTGGACTTATGGGATTGGGTGGTGCAGCAACAGGTGGTTTGTCAGCCATTGTAATTAATGTAAAACATCCTGATGGCCAACAAGCTAACATCAGGCCCTATGTTGCCGATGCTCCTCAAACTTTATGGGGTCGAGATTGTTTGTCTCAATGGGGTGTCAAAATTACTACGGA
>NW_024371306.1:0-627 GCF_014805655.1 Passer montanus | reverse complement strand
GGGGGTCCCCAGAGCTTTGTGGGTCCCCAGAGGGCCTGGTGGTGTTTTGGGGTGCCCATTTTGGGGTCCCTGGAGTTTTGTGGGTTCCTGGAGGGGCTGGGGAGGGTTTTGGGGGTCCCCAGAGCTTTGTGGGTCCCCAGAGGGCCTGGTGGTGTTTTGGGGTGCCCATTTTGGGGTCCCTGGAGTTTTGTGGGTTCCTGGAGGGGCTGGGGAGGGTTTTGGGGGTCCCCAGAGCTTTGTGGGTCCCCAAAGGGCCCGGTGGTGTTTTGGGGTGCCCGTTTTGGGATGCTTGTTTTGGGGGTCCCGGAGCCTTGTGGGCTCCTGGAGGAGCTGATGATATTTTGGGGTGCCCATTTTGGGGTTCCCAGAGCTTTGTGGGCTCCTGGAGGGGCTGGTGAGGTTTTGGGGTGCCCATTTTTGGGGTTCCCGAAGTTTTTTGGGTGGTATTTTGGGGTGCCAAATTTGGAGATCCCCGGAGCTTTGTGGCTCCCCGCAGAGCCCGGTGATGTTTTGGGGTGCCCATTTTTGGGGATTCCTGGATGGGGCTGGGGAAGTTTTGGGGTGCCCATTTTGGAGATCCCCAGAGCTTTGTGGGTTGCTGGATGGGGCTGGTGAGGTTTTGGGGTG
>NW_024371305.1:0-15297 GCF_014805655.1 Passer montanus | reverse complement strand
AAGGGTTTTTTCCACTTTCTCAAGCCCCACACTGGGCGCCACTAACTGTATTTGTCCTGGTTTAGGGCAAGTTTGGGAGATAACCCCCAAAGGGGCTTCTCTACAAAAGCAGATTCAATTGCCCCTCCCCCCTCTAACCGGTTCGGGAGAAAATATCTCCTTGGAGAAAAAGTGGAAAGAAACCTGTTTATTAAACAATAGAACCCAAACAATATTAAACAATAAAACTTCTCACTGCTCCAAAGAAAGCAAACTCAGAACAGTCCCCTCCCCGGGCTGCAGCTCGGCTCACTCGCTCTCTGGCCAGGCCCTGCGGGCTGGAAACGCCGCGGCCCAGGCCCGGCCAGGGGGCCACAGGTGGAGCTGCCGGTGCTCTGCTGGTTTTCTTCTCATCTGCTGGCATTTCTTTATTCACTCAAACCTTCTTCTCATTTGCTCATCCTTCGTTCCCTCTCAATTCTCAGCTGGGGAGGATCAGTGTTTTTACAGCTTCCCTTGTTTCAGTACCAAAGGGGTTAAAACCTCAGCCATGGTCTGCCTGCGGCTGGGCACCTCGCCCCCCACCACTTCATCTCCTGGCCATGGTGCCAGCACAAGATATCAAATTTCAAGCCAGCACAGTCTCTATCACTCTCTCCAGGGGAGGGCTGCCTGAAACATCCCAGGTCTCCTCCACCCTGCACCTTGCAGGGCTCTGGCCTCCCTCCCCACAGGCCGCATGGCCTCCCAGTCCCCCACCCAGATGCAGCTGGGCAAGGGGGAGGTCAGATCAACTCATCCCGGGACTCAAAAGAGAGGGTCCCTCTGGGAATCTTCTGCTTTTAACCCCTGTGTGTTCTCAGAGGCGTATCCAGGTCCCCAGTGGCCACACCAGGTACCAATTTTCAAATCTGGGCACTGATTGGTTTGACCACAACTTTCCCAGAAACTCACTTCCTGGTCAAACCACAACAAAATGTTAATTCCACCTTATTAATTCTCCAAACACAAACGCTTGAAAAGTCTGGGGCTGGGATTGGAACCAGCTGCTCCAAGGCTGTTCTCACAAAAAAGAGCTTAGAAAGCCTGGAGGTTCTTGGGGGTGTTTGAGTGTGGATATGACGGTCCGGTCAGAGACAGAGAAAGCAAGATAAGCTTTCCCATGAATTGGTCTGGGAACGTTTAGGGAGCTGGAGAGAAGGAATTGTAAACTATCCACAGGTGGTGTTTGGAATAAGTTGGCTTTTTTTCCATAAAATTGTTTAATGGAAGGTGTTTTATTAATTAGCCAGTCGTGTGAAATGTGTTGATTAAATGACCAATGAGGTCCACTTGTAGCAAACCAAACTATAAAATAAGACGATTGACTAAACGGGGGGCTTTTAGCCCTTAACTTTCTCATCTGAGTCTGTGTCATCTCTGACTCCATAGTGACATTTGGGGATCTGTGGGGGATATTGGGGATCCTTTCTGCACCTTGTGACCCAACAGGAGCTTCTCCAGTAAACTTTGCCTGAAGTTCCTGCTGTGCCTATGACAGGAAACCATGGGAGTGTCTGGGACATCCCGGCTCTTTGGCAACCTGAGCCTGCCCCAACTCAGCTGCAGCCGTTCCCTCCAGTGCTGTCCCTGGGCACCAGAGGGAAGAGATTCCCACAGCCCCAGCCAGGGACCCGCTTGACGCAGAAGGGAGACTCGCTCACCATATGATGATCTAGAAGTCTCGTCTTTATTCCCGAATCACCGATTATTATACACCCTTTAATTAGCTCATGCATAGTGCAAAATCCCAGCTCACCATTGGCTAATTAGTTATCAGCTATCTACGTGCTGTTTTGATATAACTACTTACTACTTTCCCAGGCTGTCCCGCTCCACCACCTGTCTCTGTGTATTTTTTCATCCGTGGGCCAAGGACACACAGTTTAATTGGAATGGCAACTCCCCTCATTCTCTATCTCGGTCAAATTAATCTCACTGTGACTTTTGGCTCGGAGCCAGCTTGTTACAAAGTTCTCAACACCCGCTCCCAAGGCTGTTGCCATGGCCAGCAGGGCTGGGACCAGCTGGGATGCTTGGTTTCCACAGGCCCGGTTTTACGAATAGGATTCCCCAATTTCCAGCTCCTGTAAAACCGCACTGCCGCTTGCTACCCTCCCGCCTTCCATAGAAAGCAAAAAATGCAAAGATTGAGGGATGGAATAAGAACAATTTATTGGTGACAGCAAAAAACAAACAGAAACAAAAACAATATTAATAACAGAAGGGATATAAAAAAGAGAAAACTACAACACAACTGACTGTCTATTCCCAGCCACAATTTCCTCCTGCCTGGAAAAGACACCCTTTTCCTCAGGGAGAGACTCCCTTTCCTGCCCCTGGCAATGACTTGAGGTGAGAGTGAATGTAATGACACAGCCATGGCCATACCCTCACGTTCTTTGATCCTACATCATGTCATTGGCAGGGGCAGGAAAAGGGACAAGTGTCTTCCCAGCATGAATTACAGGGAACATGGATCACCATGGCTCTTCCCAACATGGGTCCTCCAATGGGGAGATGAAGCTAGAGCAGTTCATTAACCTCTTTCTGCAGCTGGGGCATTTGCAGAGCTTCCCTTACCGGTGATTCGATTGGTGTTGGGTCAGGTCAGAGCTCTGGATGAATCTCTTCCCACACTGGGGACACTCATAGGGCCTCTCCCCAGTGTGGATGCGCCAGTGCCTGACGAGGGTGAAGTTGTGCTTGAAGCCCTACCTGCAGTCGGGGCAGCGGAAGGGCCTCTCCTCTTTGTGAATCCGCACATGCAGGAGGAGATTTGAGCTGGTCTGAAACCTCTTCTGACAGATGCGGCACTCGTAGGGCCTCTCCCCAGTGTGGATGTGCCGGTGGGTGATGAGTTGGGAATTGTGCTTGAAGCCCTTCCCACAGTCGGGGCAGAGGAAGGGTCTCTCATTGGTGTGAATCCTCTGGTGCATGAGGAGAGTGGAACGGGTCTGAAATCTCTTCTGACACTCAGGACATTCATAGGGCCTCTCCCCAGTGTGGATGCGTTGGTGGGTCACAAGGGTGGATCTGTAGCTGAAGCCCTTCCCACACTCCCCATACTCGTAGGCCCATTCCCCCGTGTGGATCCTCTGGTGACAGAACAGGGTGCTGCTCTGCCTGAAGCTCTGCCCACACTCCAAGCATTTGTAGGACTTCTCCCCATCATGAAGCTGCTCATGGACCACCAGCTCTGAACTCTGGCTGAAGCTCTGTCCACTTTCCTGGCACAGGGTGGGTCTTTCCACCTCAGAGCACCCTGGGCTGGGTTTGGAGCCCCTCTTCCTGTGGGATCTCTGTGTCTTTTGTTCCCTGTTGTATTACTGTGCCATGGAGCCACTCAAAATGGCCTCTTCCACAAGGTTCTGCCATGGAGATTTGTCGTCACTGGTCTCCATCCTCAGCTCCTTGTCTGAAGAAGGCAGGGCAATGAGAGGATGAGATTTGTCTCTGTACCACAAGGAAAGGGGAAGGAGATCCGTCCAGGGCTTCCCCAGTAGAACAGTGTGGGTTGCGGTGCTGTCCTGCAGCTGGGGGCCATGCGAGATAGCCCCTGGAGGGCGTTATCAGGGCTGAGTCATGGAAGAGATAAAGAAAACTGCCCCCCCTATTTATAACAGTTTGTCAAGATGGTCATGGAAAACATGCATTTGGTTACATCTTGCACTGCAACCTGAAACAGTGGGGTAATCCCTGCTGGGGGTGAACACCACCCACCTTACCCAAACTGGCTCAGGTGTAAAACCCCCACCCCGGGAAGGCCACGCACACAGGGGACAATGTCACACTTGCCCTGCCAGGGGAGGTCTCTGTCCCTGTCTCTCGCTCTCGCCCTTTTGTCTTTCTTTCCATCTCTCTCTACCTTGCATTTACTGTTCAAAAAAATCCACTTTGCATTTGGTCTCATTAGCACCTTAATTGGTGCAGAGGCATCTCTCTAACAATTGTCTTAACCAGATTGTGACATTATTTTGGCACACTGAGTTTAGGCACTGTTGTCTTTCCCCAAGTGCCTTTGACAACAGCATGGTTCCCTCCTCTGAGGAGTTTGTGGCTCTTTCCAGAGGAACCCTTGGAAACTTGGATGCAGCTTAATCTGAGCAATTTATGGGAAAACTGATGAGGAAAATGTCTGTTGTTGGTGGCCAGCGTAAAGAAGATATTTTGTTGTCCTTCCTTGAAAAGTTTGTTCAAATCACTGGAGGAAAGGGAGCAAATGATACCAGCAAGACTGACCAGGTTCATTCACCCCAAGGTGAGGAACACAAGGCTGCTGAAAGTCCCACAAGAAGCCCAGCTCAAGTAACTAAATTCCTGAATAACTCCTGAATTCACAGGCTTGGGGACTTTGCCCAATGTGAGAATCATTATTCTCTTTGTCCCTGTCACCTTTGTGACTTCTATACAGAGTTTCTCCGTCATTTTAATGATCTTTATTGATCCAAATTTTCATTTTTCTTTCATCAGAACCTGCTAGCATCTAAGCTGGAGCTGTAGAGGAAGCGATGAAACTTGGAATTGCCACAGAAGTGCTTATGTTGTCAGTTTATTCGTGTTTTGGATTTGTTTGCGTTTTCATTACATGTGACTTGTGGGAAAATCAAACATTCATCAAAGTATTTTATGCCTCAGTTAAGTTTGATTTCTGCCAAGTTTATTTTGTCCAGTGCCCAGGGGATGCTGGAGGGGTCTAGGTGCATCTGACTGTGGGGGATGCTTGGGAGGGGCATGGGAGGGTTGTCCCCAGACCATTCTCCAAGGGGTCTACATCATTCTCACTGCAGAGAATGCGTGGGGGGGGGGGGTCTCCCTCCCTCTCATCCTGTGCCAGGGGTTGTTCAGGGCAGTCTCTGTCCCTTTCAGCCCAGGGGATGCTCTGGGGTCTCTGTCCCCTCACCCTGGGGGATGCTAGAGGGGGTCTCCATCCCGCTGGCCTCAGGGAATGCTTGTGCAGGGCTGGGTACCAGGGTCTCTGTGTCCCTCTCACTGCTGAGGGTGCTCGGGGCTGGGGGGGCTCTCTGACCTTCTCATCCCTGGGGAGGCCGGGGGGGCGTCTCTGTCCCTCTCAGCCCTGGTGTGACCCTGCCCAAACATCATCGGGGTCAGAGGGACAGAGACACCCCCAAACCCCTAGAAGGGCTGAACCTGGGATTTGTTATGGGCTGAGGATTTAGGAAGGGGCAGGGGTTGGAGTTAGGGCTGAGATTTGGATTAAAACTGGGATTGGGGTTAAGGCTAGACATGGGATTGGCTTTAGGGCTGGGGTTGGGATTGCGTCTGGGGCTAGACGAGTCTGGGACTGGGATGAGATTAAATACGGAACTGTGAGTGTGTCTAAACGTGGAGTGAGATTGAGACCAGGATCAGGGTCAGGTTTGGGACTGAGCTCACCTGAGCGGGACGGAGGGGATGTCACTGCAGGATGTCCCTGGCATTGTCCCAGCCCTCCTCAGGCACCTCCAAACATAGGGGGCAGCTGGACACTCCAAGGTCGAGGTGCTCCCATGCAGCCCCTGGATACCAGGCGAGCATTCCCTGAGGGTAGCCCACTAACCCACCGTCCTGGATTGCCAAGCAGATTGTATTCTATTTGCCATCTGTATGGCAGTTGTCTTCTGTTAAGTGAGCAGTTTTCCTTATCTCTTCCACACCTAGTCCTTGCTCCAGGGAGACATCTGCTGATAACAGGCTATTGACTGTCACTTCATGACTGATAAGAACTACAGCATCCCATTGGGAGATGCGCCATCCAGAAGGGAGAGCCAAGCATTCTCCCCAGATATATAATCTTTAGTTTCTGGAACACCAGCATGGCTTTCTCCACTGGATTTTCCAGAGGAACAGCAGCTACCTCGTCCATGGGATGGTCAGAGGAAGACTACACCTTTCTACAGGATCCCTGCTCCAACAGAACCACACCTGACACTCCAGAAGGAGTGCAGCCACCATTCCAATTGGATTGCTACCAACACCCTGAGCAACAGGATGTCAAGTCATGTTCTGACTCTGTCAGTGTTGTCTTGCTTTACTGCATTGTTTATTTTATCTTTTTATTTGTTTCCCTAATAAAAAGCTGTTATTCCTGCTCCCATATTTTTGCCTGAGAGCCCCTTAATTTCAAATTTATAACAATTCAGAGGGAGTGGGTTTACATTTTACATTTTAGGAGAGGCTCCTGCCTTCCTTAGCAGACACCTGTCTTTCCAAACCAAGACAGGGAGTGACATCAATCTCTGCTTAATAACTGGTTTTGCTTTCATACAGTTACTTTGCAATCACTTCCTAGTACATGATACAATATGATATGAGATATGATATGATATATAATATGTTGCAGCTCTAATACCTAGGAGTAAATTTTTCTGATTAAGATAATATTGTCTAATCATTACCATAATCAATAATATATTTTTGTAGAAATATCTCTGGTTTGCCATCCTTAATCCTGTGGGACAAATTCTACAAAGGTTTCATTCCACCTTCATAATTCCTTACATACTAAATCTTGAAAGTCTGGGACTGGGATTGGATACATCTGCTCCAAGGCTCCTCTCACAAGAAGGAGCTTAGAAAGCTTGGAAGTCCTTGCAGGTGTTTGGGGATATTGGGGGTCCAATTTACTGCCCAATTAACAGAAGATAACTGCCCTATCTGTCACAGATGGCAAATAGAATACACACATTATCTTTCAAGCCGGAACAACAGGATTTCAAATTAATAAAATGTAACTTAACATTGCTCAAATCTAACAATAATGAAGCTTAACTTTGCTTAATCTTATTAACAGTGAATTTGCATTAAATTAAACATCACAGAATCAAAAATTAATATCCTTAAAAGTTATGCATACAACAAAATTTAACTTATTCGGATGCTGTTAATGGGAAAAGGCACTGAAAAGTTGAACAATCTGTGATTGAAATAACAGCATGAAGGATTTACTGGAGGGATTCAAAGAATGTAATAAGTACGTCATGATTTTATGTAAATTAGTTTTGAGAGAAGCCCATGGTAGCCACAAATTTTATGCAAGCATGAATTTGCTAAGATTTTTTAAAGTGCAGTTTTCCTGAAAGAAACAACAATGTGGAATTTGGCAAACTGCCCAGCAAATCAGAAGCTTCTTGAAATTGTATTTAGTGTAATTCCAGATGGTCAATTTACCAGCATTTCTGTTAAAGAACCTCCGGCCAGTGCTGTGGTGGGGGGGCCTGGCGGAGCCGCGTCGGGGGCTCGGGGGAACCGCACCGGGAGCAGCCGAGCCACGCACCCCAAACCACCCGCGGTTCCCCCTCCTGCCCCAGAGCCTGTGAATGTGCCTCTGTGCCAGAGGGAAGGGGCAGGAGATCTCCCCAGTGCATCCCCAGTAGGACGGCATTGGCAGTGGGGTTGTCCTGCAGCTGGGGGCCATGCTGGGCTGGGAGATGGAGCAGGAGAGAGGGGGAAAGGGGCACTGACTTCCTCCTCACCTGCCTGGATATCTCGGGGCATCTTTCTCTTCCTTGCAGCCTTCTCCTCCATTGGGCCAAGATTTGGGAATGGGAAATCCTGGTTTGGGGAAAAACAAGGGATGAGCACAGTGAGGCTGAAGGTCTTCTGCCCAAATCCATCTCTAGAAGTCACCTGCTGTCCAGAAAAACCTTCAGAAAGCACAAGTGAATAAAAAAAAGCCACCAGGAGTGTCCTATTTCCAGTCTCATCCCTCGGGGGTTCTGGTGGTCCCCCCTCTCCAGGGTCTTGCTTAGGAATGCTGGGGGGTTTTGGGGTGCTAGGGTCACCCTCTCCAGCCTCCACCCTATCCAGCCACTTGGGGCTCCCCCTCTCCCCACTGCCCTGTACTGGTTTAGGGCAGATTTGGGAGAGAACCTTCAAAGTGGTTTCTCCTAGAAAGCAAATTCAAGTGGCTCCTCCCCCAACCAGATCTGGAAAACATCTCCTTGGAGAAAAGTGGAAAAAATCTGGTTATTTAACAAGCAAAGTATTCCCCAGCCAGCAAGAATTGACCAATATTACACAATAAAACCTCTTGTCGCTCCAAAAGAGATGACAAACTGAGAAAGTCCCTCCGTGGGCTGTAGCTCGGCTCACTCAGTCTCTTATCAGTTTCCCCGGCATTGGAAATGCCATGGACCAGGTTCAGCCCGGTGGGCCACAGTTACGAACTGTCAGTGACCTTCTGGGTGTTCTATCCAGAGCAGGTTTAAACAGCTCCAAAGAAAAAGAAAAATCACAGTCCAGGAAACTTAGCTGCCTCAGTGAGCTAAAAACTAACTAAAAGCAAAGGAGAGCCCTGTCCTGCCATCTGTCTGTCCAGGAGCTGAAATGTTGAGGAGTGAGTTTAGTTTCTAAAACAAACTGGTCACTTCTTCCTTCCTCCCTTCACTCTCAGAACGAGCCTTAAGGTGCAGAACTCATTTCTGGGCTAAACAGACAAATGGGGGCATGACCATGATCCCAGGTTCAGCCCCTCTGGAGTTTTGGGGGTGTCTCTGTCCCTCTGACCCCGATGATGTTTGGGCAGGGTCACACCAGGGCTGAGAGGGACAGAGACGCCCCCGGCCTCCCCAGGGATGAGAAGATCAGAGAGCCCCCCCAGCCCCGAGCACGCTCAGCAGTGAGAGGGACACGGAGCCCCTGGTCCCCGGCCCTGCACAAGCATTCCCTGAGGCCAGCGGGATGGAGACCCCCCGAGCATCCCCCAGGGCAAGGGGACAGATACCCCCTCTAGCATCCCCCAGGGCGAGGGCACAGACACTGCCCTGAGCACCCCCTTGGCATGAGGGTGAGAGGGAGGGAAACCCCCCAGGCATTCCCTGGGGTGAGAATAACGTAGACCCCCTGGGGAATGTCCTGGGGTGACAGGGACACCCCCTGGAGGACAAGGACACCCCCTCAAGAACAGCCTGGGGTGAGAGGGACAACCCCCCCCAAGCCCTTCCCAAGCATCCCCCAGGGTGAGAGGCACAGAGATCCCTCCAGCATCCCCTGGGCACTGGACAAAATAAACTTGGCAGAAATCAAACTGCAATCTGCATAAATCATTTTGATGAATATTTGATTTTCTCACAAGTCACATGTAAGGAAAACACAAATAAATCCCAAACTTAATAAACCAACAATAGAACCACTTCTGAGGCAATTCCAAGTTTCATCGGTTCCTCTACAGCTCCAACTCAGCCGCTGGAAGGTTCTGTAAAAAAATAAAAATAAAAATAAAATTTAAAAAAAAAAAGGTGAAAATTTGACCCAATACAGATTATTGAAAGGAAGGAAAAAGAGAGGGCTTCAGTCACAGCAATGGTTCATCCTGGCCACACTTGGCATCAACAGCTTTCTTTGGCAGTGTGAGGACAGGGATGTTGTGCCACTGAAGGAGCAAAACCGATTCCCAGGGCTGCTCCTACAGCAACCAGGAGCCAGTTGGATAGCAGCACTGCCTGGAGCAGACAGTGTTTGTGCTGAGCTGCAGAGGAGCTGAGCCCAAGAGCTGTTGGCCAAGGCCAAGGCCCAAGGAGCATTTCTCAGCTGGCAGGGCGGCCTGAGAAGGGGAGGGGGGAATGCAGCAGCACAGGGCCCATGGAACCAAGGGACTATTGTGACACTGTGGGGCCCTGTGAGACCAAGGGACTATTGTGACACTGTGGGCCCCTGGAACCAAGGGACCATTGTGACACTTGGGGCCCTGTGACACCAAGGGACAATTGTGACACTGTGGGGCCCTGTGAGACCAAGGGACCATTGTGACACTGTGGGGTGTCATGGAATCATGGAGGGCACTGTGACATTGCTGGGCCTCATAGAACCAAGGGGACTGTACTGTCGCTGTGTGACTCCATGGAATGTAGGGATCCTTTTACTACTCTGAGGCCCCATCAGACCAAGGGGCCATTGTGACACCACTGGGCTTCATGGAACTGTGGAGACCCCTGTGACACTTTGGGGTGTCATGGAACCATTGGAGGCCATTGTGACACTGTGAGACTCCAAGGAGCCAAAGGCCCATTGTGACTTTGCAAGGCCTCATGGAACCATGAAGACACCACTAAGACACTTCACAGCTTCATGGAACCAAGGGGCCATTGTGACACTGAGGAGACTCATGGGATCATGGAGAATATTGTGACACTATGAGGCCCCATGGAAGCAGTGAGACCACTGTAGCCCTGGGAGTCCCCACAGAACCAAGAGGTTGTGTGATACTCTGGGGCCTTGTGAAACCAAGAGGCCTTTGTGAGGCAGGGCTGGAACCAAAGGTCCATTGTGACATTGTGGGGCCTTGTGTTATCAGTGGTCCATTGTGACATTGTGGGGCCTTGTGTTATCAGTGGTCCATTGTGACTTTGTGGAGCCAAAGGAGACCATTGTGACACTGCAGCGCTGCATGGAACCAAAGCTCCAGGGTTTCACAGAGGGGCCTCGTGTCATCAGTGGTCCATTGTGGCACTGTGGAGCCAAAGAAGACCATTGTGACACAGCAAACCCCCAGGGTCCAAAGGCCCATTGTGATACATCAGGGCTCATGGAACAGAGGAGTCACGTGTCATTGTGGGCCCTGGGGAGCCACAGAGACCATTGTGACACTGCAAGTCCTCATGGAATTGCTGGGACCATTGTGACAATGCGGGGCCTTCTGGGACCTAGGGTCCATTGTGACACTTAATGGCCCCATAAAAGCAAGGCAACACAGAACAGGTCTGGCTGGTTTGGCCTCCCATGGACTGCCTTACTGGTCCAGCTGACCTTGGCATGCTGAGGGTCTCTTCTCATCTCCTGCTGAAACACTGAGGCTCCATGCTTTCCTTCCCAATGGAAAAGAACTGTCCTTCTCCCGCAGGCACACATGGCCAGAAGTGGGATTTCACCTCCAAATTTCCTTATATCCAGGGATTATTTCCACAGGAATATTGCCAGGACAACTCTGGCTGGCAATGGTTTCAGGGTCACTTCCCATCTGTCTCCAAAAGCATGGGAAAGGCTCCTGGCTTTCCTTCCTGTGGAAGACGTGTCCTGCTTCTCCAGGCACCCGTGGCTAAGATTGGGCTTCCACCTCCAAAATTCCATAAATCCAAAGACTGCTCTCAGACAAAATCTGTCATTGCTGAAAAATCTGACTGGCTTTGGCCTAGTGAGATTCTCACCTGCCTTCCAAACACTGGGGCTCTGTGCTTTTATTCCTATGGAAAAGAACTGTCCTTGACATCCAGGTGCCCATGGACAAAATTAGGATTTCACCTCCCACATTGCTAGTTGTGAGAGACTGGAGGACATTGTTGGCTCTAAAAATTTCATGTGTGCTGAAGGAAGGGGCAGGTCCAGCCTTGCCCTGCCCTGGAACCCCAGCACTGCCCTGCCCTGCAACCCCAATCCCCCCAGAGCCTCTATCCCAGCCCAGCAGTGCCTGCCAGTCCCTGGCACAGCACAGGCAATGCTCCACAGCCACCTCTGGAGCCCCCAGCCCAGTTCCTGAGTGACCAAATGAGCCCAAGTCCCACCTGGGGAAGGGCCCAAGAAGACCAAGGGGTATTGAAGGCTGACCACAAGGCAAGCACACATCTTGACCCTACCTCCTCTTGGAATTTCCATCTAAACACCACTGGAATCCAGGAGTTTGTATCTGTGTATGTGCTTCTATGTATTTTTTTCGTCTTTCTCTCTTTCTAATTGCCTCTTCTTGCAAATTTTGAGTAACTTGAAATTGAACAGGCTTCAAGTTTGTGAAGTTGAATGCACCAAGTTAATGCTCTGAAAAGTGTTTTTTGTTGATTGAATGTTGTCTTAAACATTTTGCTGAATTTCTCTGATATTCTAAGCTTCCCAGTAAAGGCTGTTTTGTTCTTTCGAGCTCCTCCAAATCTCTTATTGGTATTTCCCCAGTACATCCAACTCAGAGTACACAAACAATTGTAATTCCTTTTAAATATCTCCTTGAGAGAGTTGTTTAGTGGATGGGAGTTAGGGTTTGTCTGTCCTGCTTGACACAGCCCAGGCAGGGCTTTCCCAGCCACATTCCACACTCCATTTCCCAGATGGAGCGCTGGTGCCTCTGAGTTCTGCTGGCCCTGCCCCAGGGACCCTCTCCTTGTCTGCCCATTCCCCCACGGTCTCTGGGCAGGGATGGCCTCCGTGGGGGCTGCTGACATCCTCAGCAACTTGGAGGCTGCTGCTGGATTTCACTGCTCCAGAGGCTGTTCAGCCTTCAGCTCTTCAGTGCAGGAATTCAGTGTCCCAGGGCTCATTAACATTCAGAACACCTTAACAAGCCAAGCCTCTGGGAATAATTTGATTTCCATTTTCAAATGTTTTGTGGTTGATTAGAAAGATTGGAACCAAGGGTCCCTGGTGACACTGCAGGATCTTGTGTGACCAGGGCTCCATTGTGACACTGCAGCACCAAGGAATTTCCTGTGGCACTCTGAGGCCTCATGGAATCAAGAAGCCACAGTGACCCTGCAGGGCCTTGTAGAACCATGCAGAGTGGTGGGAAAGACCAGGACCTTGTGTCATGGTGGGTCCATCCTGACACTGCAGGGCCCCATGGAACCAAGGGGCCAGTGCTGCTCCTGAGGAACTAATGGAATGAAGGAAACATGTTTGAGACCTTGGTGGCCCTTAGGACCAAGAGGCCATTGTGACACTGTGGAACCAAGGAGAGCATTGCTGCACTGCCAGACCTCGTGGAACCAAGGATCCATTGGGACATTGAAGGGCCTTGGGGGACCACAGCGCCACTGTGACACTGCAAGGCCCAAGGATCCAAGGGACATTGAGACACCAAGGGGTCCCAGGGAACCAAAGGGACACTGTGATACTGGGAAGCCACATGGAATCATGGAGACCATTGGGACAGTCTGGGGCCTCATGGAACCGTGGTGACACCAAATTGGCTGGCAGTGTTGATCTTCTGGAGGGTAGGAGGGCTCTGTAGAGGGCCCTGGACAGGCTGGATCCAGGGACCAAATCCAACAAGGTGAGGTTTAAAAAGTACAAGTGTCAGGCCTTGCACTTTGGCAACAATCCCTGCAGCGCTCCAGGCTGGGGACACAGCAGCTGGACAGCAGCCAGGCAGAAAGGGACCTGCAGGGACTGATGGACAGCAGGCTGGACATGAGGAAGCAGTGTGCCCAGGTGGCCAAGAAGGCCAATGGCTCCTGGCCTGGATCAGGAATGGTGTGGCCAGCAAGAGCAAGGCAGTGATTCTTCCTGTGTGTTTAGCACTGGTTGGGGAGCGCCTCGAGTGCTCTGTCCACTTCTGTGTCCCCCAATTTAGGAAGGACATGGAGGGGCTGGAGCGTGTCCAGAAAAAGGCAACAAGGCTGCTGAGCTGTCTGGAGCACAAGTCCTGTGAGGAACAGCTGAGGGAGATGCTGGGGTTCTTTATGCTGGACAAGATGAGCCTCAGGGAAGACAAGGCAGTGTCAGGGCGCAGGTTGGACTTGATGATCCACAAGGTCTTTTCCAACCTTGCGGATTTTGGAATTCTCTGAAACCACCCTTGGGCAGTTGTAGGATGAGCTCTGGGCCTCCTCTTCACAAGTTCCAGCAGCCCAGCTCCCTCAGCTTCTCCTGCCAGCCCCAAAGCCCATCCTGTCAGTCCTGCAGAGCCTCTGCAGCTCCTCCTCATTGCCCAGAACAGGGAGCCCCACAGGCAGACACAGCAGCCCAGATGTGCCCCCCTGGCCTGGAGTGCCTCTGGCAAGGGAGCAGCCCGAGGCACTGCAGGAGCCTGCAGACAATTCCTGCAGCACTTGGAGGATGATCCTGCTGTGCAAGGGACATTCCCATGGTGCCAAGTCAGGAACTGCAATGGGGAGTGGGGCCAGAGAGGAAAGGGCAAACAGGGATGGGCTTTTCGCAGGGGAGGGGACAGGGCTGGGCAATAGGTAGAAATTTGTATTAGGAAAGAGTAAAGAGAGGAGAGGTGAAGCCAAGGAAATGCTCTGGGCAGTTTGGGGGTGGCTGCCAGGCAGCCCTGGCTCTGAGCAACAGCGTCTGCAGTGGGACATGAAACTCCCAGCTGATGGGAACAAACTTTCTGGCTGACTGCAGAGGCCAGGACAAAGCTGAGTGGTTTCCCTGGTGTCCCCCAGCCCTTGCTGGCCCCAGGGGCTGATGGCATTTGTGCTCCCTCAGGTTCATGTCCCCACAGCAGCAGCATGGGGGTGCTCCTGCCTGCTCTGTGCAATGCAAACAGGGGCTCCTGAGCCAGTGCTGCCGTGGCTGTGCCTGCAAGGATGCGGCACCTCTGTGAGCTGGGGGAGAGGCCAGGGCTGCAGAGGGGGGATGTTGTTGGCAGCTCCATGAGGATGCTCTGGGACGCTGCCCTGGGCTGTGCAGTGCACTGGGGATGGATCAGCCCCTGCTCTGCTGCTCCTTCCCGTCTCCCCCAGGGCCCTTGCAGAGCCCCAGCCATGCTGTTTGTCCCCAGCCTGCCCACGGCCAGCCTGGGGCTGCTCACCCTGGGGCTTTTCTGTGCTGAGCATTGGCCTGGCCGTGTTCTTGAGAGAGCCTGGGCAAGGAGCCTGGAGCCCCCAGGGCCTGGCCTGAGGCGTCAGCGCTGCCCAGCAGTGCCCATGGCCTGTCCCTGCTGCAGCCCTGGCACTGCCACCCCCAGGACTGTGCCCGGCCCCGAGAGCACTCAGGCCCTGCAGCAACACCAGGGCCACCAGGGCAGCGGGGCAGGGCCACGGCAGCAGCACTGGCAACACCAAGTGCTGCTGCTGCTGCTGGGCACAGCTGCTGTGCCAGCACTGATCTGCCCCCAGCTCTGCACACAGACATTGCTACTGCAGCTCCAGAGAAGGCAGCAAAAGGGCATCTCTGCAGAAAACTCTGCTGGGAGATCCTTTCGTTCCTTTAAAGCCACTGAGAGTGCAGCCCTTATTGACACAGTCTGTGGCCACAGGGACTGTGGAGAGAAACAAAATGAGTAATGGCACATAGAATGGCATTTCACTGTGGACAATATTACTAAAATTTTTAAACTAAAAAAAACCCCAATGAAAACAACAAGAAGCATCAAAAATGACATTTATTAAAAGTGATTTGCAAACACTGGCCAGGAGATTAATTTTCCTGAAAACATCCAGTCATCAGTCTTCTCACTTCAGCCTTTAGCTCCTGGTTCCTCAGGCTGTAGATGAGGGGGTTCAGGGCTGGAGGCACCACCGAGTACAGAACTGACAGGGACAGATCCACGGGTGGGAAAGACATGGATGGGGGCTTCAGATGAGCAAACATGCCAGTGCTGATAAAGAGGGAGACCACAGCCAGGTG
>NW_024371304.1:0-627 GCF_014805655.1 Passer montanus | reverse complement strand
GAGCCTCATGGGCAATGAGGTCATTTGAGGCTGGCACACAGGCCTGGGATTGTGGAGTGGGTCCATGGGAGGCACCAGGGGACATTGTGGGAGCAGGGGTTGACCCCTGGATTTGGGTTGGAGTCCTGGGGTGACACCGAAAGTGTCACAGGACTGGGAGTGGAACCTGGGTCTGGGAGAGGGCCAAGGAGGACACTGGGGCTGGTGAGGGAATGGCTTTAGGGATTCAGTGGAGGTTTGTAATCAGTCCGGCATCACAAGAGGGTTACAGAGGACTGGGAGCAGGCTTGAGGTCCAGGGGAGCACTGGGGGGACATCAGAAGATTAAACACAGGACTGGGATTGGGATGGAACTGGTGAGGCACTGAGGGGACAATGGGGAGGTCAGAGATTGTCCCCAGGGTTTGGGGCTGTGGTGACATGGACTGATCCCAGAATTTGAATCATGGTCCTTCGGGCCTGGGAGGCCGCTAATGATTGAGACTATGAGACCATGGCAGTGGGATTGTTGTCCTGGGGGTCTCAGGGACACTGGGAAGTCCTGGAATGACCCCACGGTTTCAGATCTGCATTCCAGGATGCGTCCAAGGATCTTCTGTCCAGAGCTGCCCCTTCCTCTGGGCTGAC
>NW_024371303.1:0-627 GCF_014805655.1 Passer montanus | reverse complement strand
TTTTTTTTATTGAGGAAAATACTACAAAGCCTTTTCAGATTCTTAATTCTATCTCTGCAATTATCTGGAGTCCATTCAGATTTGTTTCTTTTAAGGCTAAGCTGTTGCAAACATTAGTTAAATAAAAAAAGTAAAGCTCATAAAATCCTGTTTCCTTGAAACTCATCTGATTTTTTGCTATTTCTACAGTCCAAGGAAGTATTAGGTCATTTTGTAGCTGATTGTCCAAACTCATCTAGGCAGGAAAGCCTGGAGGAAAGTACCCCTGAGCTTCTTGAGAGGTGCCAACACACCCACTCAGTACAGTGCATTGTACCTTGGCAGCACAACCTCCACAGCCAGCAGAGCTTTCTCAGCACCACGCAGGGTCAGGGCAAGGCACCCACACGTCACAGCACTGCATCCTCACTGCACTCTGACCTCTGAAAGCTTTATATGCAGTTCTGTAAAGTTTACATGTTTATTTTTTTGCAAGCAGTGTGAATCCTCCAGGTGTAAAGGTGCCAGACTGAGAATTTTCACCTTTCTTCACCTTCCTTCTTGCAGTGAGAGTATATGCATTCACATGCCAAGCTTCAGATGGACTGGTCTCACCGGATGTTTCTGGAAGATTGTACCTCCTATCTG
>NW_024371302.1:0-627 GCF_014805655.1 Passer montanus | reverse complement strand
AAAAATCCCGGGTTTTTAGAGGGATTGGGTCAAAAATCCTGCCAAAATCCCGGGGTTTTAGAGAAATTTGGGCCAAAAGTCCTGACAAAAAAATCTGGGTTTTGAAAGGGATTCGGGACAGAAATCCTGCCAAAAATCGGGTTTTTTAAAGGGATTCAGGACAGAAATCCTGCAAAAATCGGGTTTTTTAAAGGCATTGGGGACAGAAATCCTGCCGAAAAATCGGGTTTTTTAAAGGGATTGGGGCCGAAAATCCTTCCAAAAATTCTGGTTTTTTAAAGGGATTCGGGCCAAAAATCCTGCTGAAAATCGGGTTTTTTAAAGGAAATGGGGTCAAAAATCCTGACAAAAATTCTGGTTTTTTAAAGGGATTGGGGCCAAAAATCCTGACAAAAAAATCTCATTTTTTAAAAGAAATTGGTGCCAAAAATCCTGCCAAAAATTCTGGTTTTTTAAAGGATTTTATGCAAAAAATCCCATTTTTAAAAAGGAATTTATGAAAAAAATCCCATTTTTTTAAAGGGATTGGGGCCAAAGATCCTGCCAAAAAATCGGTCTTTTTAAAGGGATTCGGGACAGAAATCCTGTCAAAAACTCAGGTTTTTTAAAGGGATTCGGGACAGAAAT
>NW_024371301.1:0-627 GCF_014805655.1 Passer montanus | reverse complement strand
CTCCGTGCCTGCAGCCCCCAACCCCAGCAGCAGCCGCCGACCTCCCCGCGGGGGCTCCGGCGAGCAGGACCCGGCCCAGAGTACCTTTTTTCTTCTTCTTCTGGAAGGAGAACTTCTGCTCGATGGCCTTGACCTCCTCGGCCGAGATGAAGTGCCGCACGTTGTAGCTGACGCCGACGCGGTTCAGGTGGCCGCGCACGTGGTTGGCCAGGCCGATGCCGTTGTGGAAGCGGTCGGGGCAGTAGGGGCACTTCCTCTCCTCGTTCTTCAGCATGGTGGCCTCGGGGCCCAGCAGCTCCTCCAGCTCCAGGGGCCCCTCCAGGGGCGCGTCCAGCAGCAGCACGTCCAGGGGAAGGGGCTCCTCCTCCAGCAGGGGCTTCCTCTTGAGGGGCTTCCCCCGCGGCCGCTTGCCGGGGTGGGCGCCCAGCTCCTCCAGGACCACCACGGGCACCGCCGTCCGCAGCTGCTGCCGCTGCTCCTCCGAGGCCACCGCCGGGTCCGTGGCCCTCAGCGCGGCCCGGAAGGTTCTCTTGAGCTCCAGCGCGGCACGAGGGATGGCGCCAGCGCCGGCGGCCCTGCCGTGCGCCGGCTCCGTCTCCTCCTCGGCCGGCGCCCAGCGGTGCCGCG
>NW_024371300.1:0-627 GCF_014805655.1 Passer montanus | reverse complement strand
TTTTTTTATAACTCTGGAAGCTTTTGAATCAAAAGTTGCATTTCAAGTTGGGGAATACTAAGTCTCTTTCGGAATGATGCTTTCCCTATTTGCAAGGTTTTTTCTGAACCTCTAATGAATATTTGACTTTGCAGAAAACCCCAAATTACCATCCACCCACGTACAGCTTTGCTCCGAGGTGGCTCTCTGGTGCTCTGAGTGCCCTTTCTCAGTGCCAGGCCTCAGGGAGTCACAGCTTCCCAGCACAAAGCACTTGCCCTGTAGTTCTGCTTTTGCTTTGTTGTATTCCAATTCTTTTAACCTTTTTTTGCCCCTCTGACCTGCTGCTGCTGACCTTGCTGAACCTCTTCCTGATCTGTATCTTATGCTACGCTGAAATATCATGCACAGGAAGCATCTGGCCGTTCCTCTGCTGTATGGGACATTCTTTCAGCGGATTATCTCTGTTTCATTCTGCTTCGTTCTGGCACAAAGCCTGCAGAAGTCATTTGACAGACCTAAGCTCTCTGCAGATCCAGATCATCCATCTCTCAGCACTCCTGAGACACCCGTGATTCCCGCCGCGTCCACTTGCTCGGAGCTGGCTGCCGTGGGGACGTGGGCATTTGTCAGGTTTGCTTTTTCCCC
>NW_024371299.1:0-627 GCF_014805655.1 Passer montanus | reverse complement strand
ACCGGCGGCACCGGCGGCACCGGCGGCGCCGGGGAGGAGGCCTGGGAGGCGTTGGGCACCGCCGAGGAGCCCGGCTTGGATGGCACTGCCGGAGAGACACAGTCAGGGAGGGAAATGGGGAAAAAAGGGAAAAAATGGGGGGAAATATGGGGAAAATAGGGAGGAATAAGGGGGGAAATGAGAAGAAAATGAGGGGAAAATAGGGGGAAATAAGGGGGAAAATAAGGGGGAAAAAGAGAAGAAAATGAGGGGAAAATAGGAGGAAATAAGGGGGAAAATGAGGGGAAATAAGGGGGAAAAAAAGAGAAATTAGGGGGAAAATGAGAAGAAAATAAAGGGAAAATAGGGGGAAATAAGGGGGAAAATAGGGGGGAAATGGGGGGAAATATGGGGGAAAATAGGGGGAAATGAGGGGAAATAAAGCAGAAAATGAGACGAAAATGAGGGGAAAATAGGAGGAAATAAGGGGGAAAATAGGGGGAAAATGGGGGAAAATAGGGGGAAATAAGTGGGAAAATGAGGAGAAATAAGGGGGAAAATATGGGGGAAATGAGGAGAAAATTTCCTGCCTATTTTCCCCATAATGAGGGGAAATAGAGGGAAATAAGGGGGAAAATGAGGGGAAAT
>NW_024371298.1:0-627 GCF_014805655.1 Passer montanus | reverse complement strand
TGCGGGGCGGCGGCTCCACGGGGCCGGCACCCATCGCCGCCACCGCCACTGCAGCCACCGCCGTACCCCGCTGTCTGCCCAGGGCACGGCCCCGCCCGGCCGGGCCCCGCGCCTGCGCACCGGCCCCAGGGAACCGGGCGGAGGGGGGACACTGGGAACAGGGGAGGAGCGCGCAGCACGCGCCACCCGGAACTGCGCACCGCGGTGGCGGCTCGCGTGGGTCCCACCCTGCCCGGTTCTCCCTTCCTCCCTCCGTCCCCGATGCCCTGGCCCGCGCCCTCTCCCTCTCCTTTCCCCGCCGCCGCCCGCCTGCGGCACAGCGGAAGGGAAGACCCCGCGGCCCCGGGGCCGGCTGCGGCAGCCAATGAGCGCAAGGGACGCTCTTCCCGCCCTCGGCGCTCCGGCCAATCGGCGAGCAGCTTGGGAGCAAGACAGCACGGGATTGGCTCGGCCGGTGCGCCACAAGCCGCTGGCCCGCCCACCAAAAAAAAAAATTAAAAAAAAAAAACGACGGCAGCGCAGAGGCCCAAAAAGCCCGAGGGGAGACGGCGACGCGGCGACCCCGTGAGCCCCCCTCGCGAGGGCCGAGGCAGCGGCTCGCCCCGCGCCGCTGGGCGGCGAGACGGG
>NW_024371297.1:0-627 GCF_014805655.1 Passer montanus | reverse complement strand
CCAGAACCCCGAGATTCACCTCAGCAATTCCCTCACCCCTTTCCCCCCCCACTATTTTCCCCCTTTTTTCCTCATTTTTTTTACTTTTTTTCTCCAATTTTTCTCCTGATTTTTCCCGCTTTTTTCCATTTTTTCCTCCTTTCCCCTGCCCCTTTTCCCCACAGTTTTTTCTCTTCTTTTCCTCATTTTTCCTCTTTTTTCCCTTCCCCCCAATTTTCCCCCTAATTTTTTCTCCTTTTTTTCCCACTATTTTTCCCTTTTTTCTCCCCATTTTTCCCTAATTTTTTTACTTTTTTTCCCAATTTTTCCCTTAATTTTTCTCCTTTGTTCCCACTATTCTTCCCTTTTTTCCACATTTTTCCTCATTTTTTCCACATTTTCCCCTTTTTTCTCCCCATTTTCCCCTCATTGTTACTTTTTTCCCCAATTTTCCCCCTAATTTCCCCCTTTTTTTCCAATTTTCCCCCTTTTGTTCCTAGTTTTTCCCCTTTTTTCCAAATTTCCCCCCCTTTTTCCCCATCTCCCCCCCATTTTCTTACAATTTTTTCTCATTTTTTCTTAATTTCCCCCTTTTTTTTAATCTCCCCTCTATTTCCCCCCCTTTTTTATCCCCTTTTCCCCCCATTT
>NW_024371296.1:0-605 GCF_014805655.1 Passer montanus | reverse complement strand
CCCCTAGTTCAGCTTTGTTTTGACTGGCCAGGTGAAGAGCACAGACATGCAATTTGGTTTGGAGGAAACATGATTATCCTGTTCAGGAAGAGAGAAGCTGAAGCCAGCACAGTGGGTTATTGCCTTGGGTGGCAGGAATGCAGCAGAGGAACAGGTAAACTCAGAAATCTGGAACTCTGATTTCATAGGGATCATAAAACAATAACTCTGTAGGCAACCTAAGTTGCTAAGGAATTTGAAGGTCATTTGATGACAAAAGCCTCTATTGCCATAGGATGGAAGGCAATGGACAGCAGCTGAAGCAAAGGAGAGTCAACCATCTGAACTTCAAGAAAGGCTCTTTGACTGTGTGGGTTGTGCAGAGAAGCTGTGAATTCTCCATCCTTGGAGATACTCAAACTCCAGCTGGACATGGTCCTGGGTAACAGGCTGGAGGGGGCCTGGATTGAAGAGGGGAGGTGGAGTAGGCAATCTGGAGAGGTCCCTTCTGGCCTCAGCCCTTCTGTGATTCAGTGAAGCTTGAAGCAGCTGGGTGGATGATTCCACCTAACACACTGCACTGTGCACCTCTGAGACCTCGTGTACAATCCAGTTAAGAGATCTTA
>NW_024371295.1:0-628 GCF_014805655.1 Passer montanus | reverse complement strand
CGTCCAAGGGGTCTCAGCGTAAGCAAGAGTCCCCCCTGACTCTCAGACCCCTGCGGCCCCGAGCCCCCCTCCTGCACGAGTTCTACCGGGACGGGCAGGTGGTGGGGGGCCCACAGGGGTCCCCGAAGCTGCTGCTGCCCGCCGTGGGTGTCTCCCACTCGGGGCATTACAGCTGCCAGGTGCACTCCGAGGGGGGGAACGTGCGGAAGAGCAGCCCCCGGCTCCACATCACGGTGCGCAGTGAGTGCGGGGATGGGCACGGGGAGCCCCCAGAGACCCCCCGGATTCCCTTCCTGGGGACCCCCATCACTGCCTGGTGGCCTCCATTAGTGCCTGGAGGCCCATTCCCTCACCGGCTCCCTTCACGCCTCTCAAGGCCCCCTCACCACTCCCTGAAATACCATCACTTTCCCCTTGTGCCACCATCCCCTCTCTGGGTCTCTGTATCTTTCCTAGTGTCGACCCCTCCATCTCCAGGTATCCCCTCCCTGAAACCCCATTCCTTTCTTAGAGTCCCTTTCATGCCCCCCCATCTCTGCACCCCCTCTCTCTCCTTGGGGTACCCTTGCATCTCCCTGACCCCCGTGGGTCATCAGTGTCCCCTGCTGTCCCCCCTCTTGAAGGGGTC
>NW_024371294.1:0-15916 GCF_014805655.1 Passer montanus | reverse complement strand
GGGGGTCCCGGGGGGATTTTGGGGGGTCCGAGGAGGAAATTTTGGGGGGCTCTGGAGGAATTTTTGGGGGTTCCAGGAGAGAATTTTAGGGGGCCCCGAGGGGGAATTTGGGGGGTCCAGGAGGAATTTGGGTATCCAGAGGAATTTTGGGGGATCCAGGAGGAATTTTGGGGGATCCCATCGGGAATTCGGGTTTCCCATTGGGGATTTTGGGTTCCCCATTGGAATTTGGGGTTCCCATTGAGATCTTTGAGGTTCCCATTGGAATTTGGGGTTCCCATTGGGATTTTGGGGTTCCCAGAAGGATTCTTAGGTTACCATGGGGATTTTGGGGTTCCCATGGGGATTTTTAGGTTCCCATTGGGATTTTGGTTCCCAGAGGACCCGGGCACCTGGCAGGATTTTTGGGGTTCCCATTGGGATTTTGGGTTCCCAGCAGGATTTTTGGGGTTCCCATTGGGATTTTGGTTCCCATTGGGATTTTTGGGTTCCCATTGGGATTTTGGTTCCCATTGGGATTTTTGGGTTCCCATTGGGATTTTGGGTTCCCATGGGGATTTTTAGGTTCCCATGGGGATTTTTGGGTTCCCATTGGGATTGTTAAGGTTCCCATTGGGATTTTTAGGTTCCCATGGGGATTTTGGGGTTCCCATTGGGATTTTGGGTTCCCATTGGAATTGTTAAGGTTCCCATTGGGATTTTGGTTCCCAGAGGACCCGGGCACCCGCAGGATGCCGTCGCAGGACCTGGCAGGATTTTTGGGGTTCCCATTGGGATTTTGGGTTCCCAGCAGGATTTTTGGGGTTCCCATTGGGATTTTGGTTCCCATTGGGATTTTTGGGTTCCCATTGGGATTTTGGTTCCCATTGGGATTTTTGGGTTCCCATTGGGATTTTTGGGTTCCCATTGGGATTTTTGGGTTCCCATTGGGATTTTTGGGTTCCCATCAGGATTTTAAGGTTCCCATTGGGATTTTTGGGTTCCCATTGGGATTTTGGGTTCCCAGCAGGATTTTTGGGGTTCCCATTGGGATTTTGGTTCCCATTGGGATTTTTGGGTTCCCATTGGGATTTTTAGGTTCCCATTGGGATTTTTAGGTTCCCATGGGGATTTTGGGGTTCCCATTGGGATTTTGGGTTCCCATTGGAATTGTTAAGGTTCCCATTGGGATTTTGGTTCCCAGAGGACCCGGGCACCCGCAGGATGCCGTCGCAGCTGGAGCACGCCATGGAGACGCTGATGTTCACCTTCCACAAGTACGCGGGGGACAAGGAGCACCTGGCCAAGGAGGACCTCAGGGCGCTCATGGACAAGGAGTTCCCGGGCTTCCTCGAGGTGGGCACGGCGTCTGTGGGGTCCCTGGGGTGGCATCTATGGGATCCATGGGATGGGATCCATGGAGTGGGATCTATGGGATCCATGGGATGGGATTGGTGGCAGCTAGAGAACCCCAAAATCAAACCCCATAAACCTTGGGATGGGATCCCATAAACCCTGGGATCAAACCAGACAGAACCCTGGGATCAAACCCTGTACACCCCCAGTCTGGATCCCATAGAACTCTGGGATCAGACCCCATAAACCCCGGGATGAAACCCCCTAAACCTTGGAATGGGATCCCATAAACCTTGGGATCAAGCCAGCTAGAACCCTGGGATTGGATCCCATAGAACTCTGGCATCAGACCCCATAAAGCCCAGGATGAAACCCATAAACCTTGGGATGGGATCCCATAAACCCTGGGATCAAACCAGATATAACCCTGGGATTGGATCCAGAACTCTGGGATCAGACCCCATAAACCCCAGGATGAAACCCCCTAAACCTTGGGATGGGATCCCATAAACCCTGGGATCAAACCAGATATAACCCTGGGATTGGATCCCACAAACCTTGGGGTCAAATCCTATAAAACCCTGGAATAAGACCCCATAAACCTTGGGATGGGATCCCATAAGCCTTGGGATCAAGCCAGCTAGAACCCTGGGACTGGATCCCATAGAACTCTGGGATTAGATCCCATAAACCTGGGGATGGGATCCCATAAAACCTGGGATCAAACGCTGTAGGACACCAGGACTGGATCCCATAAATGCTGGGATTGGATTCCATCAAACCCTGGGATCAGATCCTGCGGGACGTGGAGCAGAGTGTGGGGTCTGGCCCCATTCCCATGTGGGATCTGACCCATTTTTTACCCATTTTAACTCATTTTTATCTCATTTTTAACCCATTTTTACCCATTTTAACCAGTTTTTTACCCATTTTTACCCATTTTCTCCGTTTTCCCCCCAGAACCAGTGTGACCCCCACGCCCTGGAGCGCATCCTGTGTGACCCCATTCCCATGTGGGATCTGACCCATTTTTTACCCATTGTAACCAATTTTTTCCCATTTTAACCCATTTTTACCCATTTTTTACCCATTTTAACCCATTTTTACCCATTTTTAACCCTTTTTCCCCCAGAACCAGCAGGACCCCCACGCCCTGGAGCGCATCCTGTGTGACCCCATTCCCATGTGGGATCTGACCCTGTTTCCATTTAGGATCTGGCCCATTTTTCCTGGTTTTACCCCATTTTACCCCATTTTTACCCATTTTTTACCCATTTTAACCCATTTTTACCCATTTTCTCCGTTTTCCCCCCAGAACCAGTGTGACCCCCACGCCCTGGAGCGCATCCTGTGTGACCCCATTCCCATGTGGGATCTGACCCTGTTTCCATTTAGGATCTGACCCATTTTTCCTGGTTTTACCCCATTTTACCCCATTTTACCCCATTTTTACCCATTTTTACCCATTTTTAACCCATTTTTAACCCTTTGTCCCCCAGAACCAGCGGGACCCCCAAGCCCTCGATCGCATCCTGCGGGACGTGGAGCAGAGTGTGGGATCTGACCCATTTTACCCCATTTTTAACCCATTTTAACCCATTTTCCCCCGTTTTCCCCCCAGAACCAGCGGGACCCCCACGCCCTGGAGCGCATCCTGCTGGACATGGAGCAGAGTGTGGGATCTGACCCATTTTAACCCATTTTTTCCCAATTTTAACCCCTTTTTAACCCATTTTAACCCATTTTTTTCCATTTTTACCCATTTTTCCCCATTTCCCCCCGTTTTCCCCCCAGAACCAGCGGGACCCCCACGCCCTGGACCGGATCCTGCGGGACGTGGAGCAGAGCCGCGATGGCCGCGTTGGCTTCCAGGGCTTCTTCTCGCTGGTGGCCGGGCTCACCATCGCCTGCAACGACTACTTCGTGCAGCACATGAAGCAGCGCGGCCGCCGCTGAGCCCCCCACCCCTGGGTGCCCCCCGCCCACCCCTGGGTGCCACCCCAAACCCGCCCTGGGTCCTGCCTTGACCCCAAATGTGCCTTGAGCCCCTCTGGGGTTCTGACCCCCCCCCCAAAGGTCCTGAACCCCCCCCAAGGGGCTGAGACCCCCCCTGGGGGGTTGAGACCCCCGCCCACCCATGGGTGCCACCCCAAACCCGCCCTGGATCATCCCTTGACCCCAAATGTGTGCCTCGATCCCCTCTGGGGTTCTGATCTCACCCCACAAAGGTTCTGAGCCCCCCCGGGGGTCCTGACCCCCCCCTCATTCCAAGCTGAGACCCCCCCGGGGGGGATTGAGACCCCCCCCACCCATGGGTGCCCCCCAGTGTCCCCCCTGCCCCCCCCAGGGGTGCCCCCCACCCTGGGGTGCTGCCCTGACCCCCAATAAAGGGGTTTTGTATGAACCGGGGTGCTCTGTGCTCTTGGGGTCACTTTGGGGCCCTTTTGGGGCCCTTTTGGGGTCCCTTTTGGGGTCACTTTGTGTCCCTTTGGGGTCACTTTTGGGGTCATTTTGGGGCCGTTTTGGGGTCGTTTTGGGGTCCCTTCGGGGTCCCTCTCCCCTTGGGGTCCCTTTGGGGTCACTCGGGGCCGTTTGGGGGTGCAGGGAGCACTGCGGGGTGACACTGGGGTCCATCGGGATCTACGGGGGATCTGTGGGGCCCATAGGGTTCCGTGGGGTCCCTGTAGGGTCTCTATAGGGTCTCTGTCTCTCTCTATAGGGCCCACAGGGTTCCGTGGGGGATCTGTGGGGTTCCATGGGGTTCCATAAACCCTCTATAGGGTCTCTCTCTCTCTCTAGGGTCTCTATAGGGTTCCATAGAGTCTCTGTAGGGCTCTATAGGATCCATAGGGTTCCACAGGTCCCTATAGGGTCTGTCTCTCTATAGGGTTCCATAGGGTCTCTGTAGGGTTCCATAGGATCTCTATAGGGTCTCTGTAGGATCTGTCTCTCTCTATAGGGCCCATAGGGTTCCATGGGGGATCTGTGGGGTTCCATGGGGTTCCATAGGGTCTCTCTCTATAGGGTCGGTCTCTACAGGATCCATAGGGTCTCTATAGGATCCCTATAGGGTCTCTCTCTATAGGGTCTCTATAGGGTCTCTGTCTCTCTCTATAGGGCCCATAGGGTTTCCATAGGGGATCTGTGGGGTTCCATGGGGTTCCATAGGGTCTCTGTAGGGTTCCATAGGATCTCTATAGGGTCTCTGTCTCTCTCTATAGGGCCCATAGGGTTCCATGGGGGATCTGTGGGGTTCCATGGGGTTCCATAGGGTCTCTCTCTATAGGGTCGGTCTCTACAGGATCCATAGGGTCTCTATAGGATCCCTATAGGGTCTCGCTCCCTATAGGGTCTCTGTAGGGTCTCTGTAGGGTCTCTATAGGATCTCTCTCTATAGGGTCGGTCTCTATAGGATCCATAGGATCCCTATAGGGTCTCTGTAGGGTCTCTCTAGGGTCTCTCTCTAGGGTCTCTTTGTAGGGTCTCTATAGGATCCATAGGATCCCTATAGGGTCTCTGTAGGGTCTCTCTAGGGTCTCTATGGGGTCTCTCTCTCTATAGGGTCTCTGTAGGGTCTCTATAGGGTCTCTGTGGGGTCTCTCTATAGGGTCTCTCTCCCTATAGGGTCTCTGTAGGGTCTCTCTCTATGGGGTCTCTCTCTATAGGGTCGGTCTCTATAGGATCCATAGGATCCCTATAGGGTCTCTATAGGATCCCTATAGGGTCTCTATAGGGTCTCTCTCTCTATAGGGTCTCTTTAGGGTCTCTCTAGGGTTCCCAGGGCTCCGTTCCGGCCCCTCAGGCCCCGCCCCCGGAAGAGGGAAAAACCTGGCAGTGCCGTGACGTCACGGCGGTGGGCGGGGCCCGGCGTGTGCAAGGGGGGGGGTGGGGGCCGGACACGCGTGTTTTGGGGTGCACATGTGTGTCACAGGCTGTACACGTGTGTCACAGCGTGCACAGGTGTGTCACGGGCTGCACACGCGTGTCACAGGGCACACACGTGTGTCACAGGCTGTGCTCGCGTGTTTGGGGGTGCACACGTGTGTCACAGGCTGTACAGGTGTGTCACGGGGCGCACACACGCGTGTCGGTGTGTACACGCGTGTCACAGGCTGCGCTCACGTGTTTTGGGGTGCACACGTTGTCACACGTGTCAGGAGTGTCACACGTGTCCGGGTGTCACACGTGTCTGGGGCTGACACGCATGTCTGGGGGTCACACGTGTCCAGGGTGTCCCACATGTCTGGGGTGTCCCACACGCATGTGGCGGGGTTGTCACACGTGTGCGGGTGTGTCACACACGTCTGGGGATGTCACACGCATGTGGCAGCGCTGGCACATGTGTCTGAGAGAGTGTCATGCGTGTCCAGGTGTGTCACACGGGTGTGGGTGTGTCACACGTGTCCAGGGTGTCCCACATGTCTGGGGTGTCCCACACGCATGTGGCGGGGTTGTCACACGTGTGTGGGTGTGTCACACGTGTCCAGGTGTGTCACACGCGTGTGCAGGTGGAGGAGCGAGGGCCTTGCACGAGTGTCAGTGCCAGGCCAGGGCTGTACTGGGAGCTGCCAGTCCCATACTGGGCTGAACTGGGCCATACTGGGAGCTCCCAGTCCCCTCCTGGCCCCGCGCGTTTCCTGTCCCGGGGCCGTGTCCCAGTTGTGGCTTTGTGGCTCCGGCAGCGCCAGCACCGGGTGACAGGGGACATTGGGGACACTGGGGACACTGGGGACACTGGGGACACTGGGGACACTGGGGACAATGGGGACAATGGGGAGCCTCAGGGGAGGTGACATAGGTGCCACAGGTGACACAGGAGCCCATGGGGACACCTGAACCATGGGAGGACACGGGTGGCACTGCGGGTCCCACGGGTGCCTGGTGGCAGGGACCCCGTGCCAGTGTCCCGTGCCAGTGTCCCCGTGTCCCCATGCCAGTGTCCCGTGTCCCCCCAGCCCACATCGAGGTGATTCCCTGCAAGATCTGCGGGGACAAATCCTCCGGGGTGCACTACGGGGTCATCACCTGCGAGGGCTGCAAGGTGACACCGGGACAGGGGGGGACAGGGGACACGGGGGGGGACACGGAAGGACATGGGGACATGTGGAGCATAAGGGGGGACATGGGGACATTGGGGAAATGGGGACAAGGGGGACATGGGGACAAGGGGGGACATGGGGACATTTGGGATATGAGGATGTGGGGGGCATGGGGACAGGAGGGGGACATGAGGATATGGGGACACGGGGACAAGGGGGATGTGAGGGGGACTTGGGGACATGGAGGAATATGGGGACAAGGAGGGACATGGAGGGGACAGGGGGACATGGGGGGGACATTGGGACAGGGGAACATGGTGCCGCGGTGCGACACGGCTGACACGGGTGACACTGGTGACACGGGACATGGAGGAATATGGGGACAAGGGGGGACATGGAGGGGACAGGGGGACATGGGGGGAACATTGGGACAGGGGAACATGGTGCCGCGGTGCGACACGGGTGACACTGGTGACACGTGTGACACGGTGCCACCCCAGGGCTTCTTCCGGCGCAGCGAGCGGCGCGGGCCGAGCCTGGCGTGTCACCGCGGGCAGCGCTGCGACATCGACCGCGCCACCCGCACGCGCTGCCAGCACTGCCGCCTGCAGAAGTGCCTGCGCCTCGGCATGTCCCGCGACGGTGGGTGACACGGGGACAGCGCGGGGACAGCGCGGGGACAGCCCGGGGACAGCGCCACCCAGCCCGGGGACAACTGGGACTGTCCCTGGGGGCATCGATCTGTGCCCTGGGGACAGCTGGAACCCTGGGGACACTGCCCTGTGACCCCGGGGACATCTAGACCCCCCTGGGGACATCTGGAACCCCTGGGGACACCGCCCTGTGTCCCCGGGGACATCGATCTGTGCCCTGGGGACAGCTGGAACCCCTGGGGACATCGATCTGTGACCCTGGGGACATCGATCTGTGCCCTTGGAGACAGCTGGACCCCTTAGGGACAGCACCCTGTGACCTTGGGGACACTGCTCTATGCCCTTAGGGACACCTGTGCCCTCTGGGGACACCGCCCTGTGCCCTGGGGACACAGCCCTGTGCCCCTGGGGACAGCTGTCCCCGCCCCTGGTGTCCCCGCGTTTGGGGACAGCTGTCCCCCAAAGCTGCAGCCACCCGCCCCCTCCCTGAGGACACCTGTCCCCACCTGAGGACACTTGTCCCCTGTCCCGGTGCCAGCTGTCGCGCCCTGGGGACAGCCCGGGGTGTCCCCGGGAAGGGCCGGGCCGCTCGGTGTCCCCGCGCGCGCGCGGCGCTGCGGTGTCACCCGCTGTCCCCTCTGTCCCCGCAGCCGTCAAGTTCGGCCGCATGTCCAAGAAGCGGCGGGACCGGCTCCAGGCCGAGGTGCGGGAGCAGCTGGAGAAGCGGGAGAAAAACCGGGAACAAAACCGGGAACAAAACCGGGAACACCGGGAACAAAACCGGGAACAGCCGGAACAGCTGGAGCACCGGGAAAACCGGGAAAAACGGGGAAAAGGGGAACAGCGGGAGCAGGAACGGGCGGCCCCGGGGCCACCCGGTGTCGCCCGCTGTCCCCCGCTGTCCCCCGCCGTCCCCGCGGGCTGTCCCAGCAGGGCGTGGCCCGCGGAGGAGGCGACAAGGCGGGGACAGGACGGGGACACGGCGGGGACAGCGGGGCCGATCCCTCGGGCCGGTACCGGCGGCGTCCCGGAGCCACCCGCGGGGCTGGAGATCGGTGAGTGGCGCTGGGGACTGTCACCTGCGGGACTGGCCGTGTCACCTGCGGGCTGGCCGTGTCACCTGCCGAGCTGGCAGTGTCACCTGCAGGGCCGGCAGTGTCACCTGTTCGAGCAGGGCTGGTGGCACCTCGGGATGTCACCTGTGGGTGCTCCGTGGCGGTGGCACCGGCTCTGTCACCCGTGGATGCCACCACGCTGGTGACCCCCTACCCACCACGGCCACACACCGGGCCACCCTCCCTGTCCCCACGCGTGTCCCCAAGCCCTGCGTGTCCCCTCAGAGCTGCTGACGCAGAGTGTCCTGCTGTCACACCGTGCCACGTGCCACCCCCGCGCCGAGGACCTCCAGGGCCACCGCTGGGCCACCTTCAGCCCCGAGGAGATCCGCGCCTACCAGAGCCAGGTGTGGCACAGCTGTCCCCAGCGGTGGCGCGGTGTCCCCAGGTGTGGCACGGCTGTCCCCCGGGGTGGGGACAGCTGTCCCCCGGGTGGCACGGCTGTCCCCAGTGGTGGCGCGGCTGTCCCCAGGGGTGGCGCGGTTGTCCCCAGGGATGGCACAGCTGTCCCCAGCGGTGGCGCGGTGTCCCCAGGTGTGGCACGGCTGTCCCCCGGGGTGGCACGGCTGTCCCCAGGGGTGGCGCGGTGTCCCCAGGGGCGGCACAGCTGTCCCCAGGTGTGGCACAGCTGTCCCCAGCGGTGGCACAGCTGTCCCCAGGGATGGCACGGCTGTCCCCAGGGATGGCACAGCTGTCCCCAGCGGTGGCACAGCTGTCCCCAGGTGTGGCACGGCTGTCCCCAGGGGCGACACGGCTGTCCCCAGGGATGGCACGGCTGTCCCCAGGGGTGGCACGGCTGTCCCCAGCGGTGGCACAGCTGTCCCCAGCGGTGGCACGGCTGTCCCCAGCGGTGGCGCGGTGTCCCCAGCGGTGGCACAGCTGTCCCCAGTGGTGGCGCGGTGTCCCCAGGGGTGGCACGGCTGTCCCCAGTGGTGGCGCGGCTGTCCCCAGGGGTGGCGCGGTTGTCCCCAGGGATGGCACAGCTGTCCCCAGCGGTGGCGCGGTGTCCCCAGCGGTGGCACGGCTGTCCCCAGGGGTGGCGCGGCTGTCCCCAGGGGCGACACGGCTGTCCCCAGCGGTGGCACAGCTGTCCCCAGGGATGGCACGGCTGTCCCCAGGGGCGGCACGGCTGTCCCCAGCGGTGGCACAGCTGTCCCCAGGGGCGGCGCGGTGTCCCCAGGGATGGCACAGCTGTCCCCAGCGGTGGCACAGCTTTCCCCAGCGGTGGCGCGGTGTCCCCAGCGGTGGCACAGCTGTCCCCAGCGGTGGCGCGGTGTCCCCAGCGGTGGCGCGGGGGTGACAGCCGCTCCCGCAGCCCGCGGCGGAGATGTGGCAGCGCTGTGCCCGCCGTGTCACCGAGGCCATCGAGCGCGTGGTGGCGTTCGCCAAGCGCCTGCGCGGCTTCCTGCAGCTCAGCCAGCACGACCAGATCGTCCTGCTCAAGGCGGGTACGGCCACCGCGTCCCCGTGGCACTGCCACCACCCCGGGGCCACCCCGAGCCCCGGGGCACACTCACGGGGACACCCCGGCCCCTTGTCACCAGCCCCAGAGCCACTGTGACCCCTTGTCCCCAGCCCCAGGGACACCGCACCACATTGTCACCAGCCCCAGGGCCACGCTGTCACCTTGTCCCCAGTCCCAGGGCCACCCTGTGCTCTTGTCCCCAGTCCCAGGGCGACCCTGACCCCTTGTGACATTGTCCCCAGCCTCAGGGACATTCTGTCCCTTTGTCCCCAGCCCCAGGGCTGTCCCATCTCCTTGTCTCCAGCTCTGGGGCCACCCTGTCCCCTTGGGACACTCCCGCGTGTCCCACGGCGAGGTGACAGTCCCCAAAGTCCCCTCCATCCTCCTTGGGGAGGTGACAATCCCGTGTGTCCCACGGGGACCACCCCGGCCCCTTGTCACCAGCCCCAGAGCCACTGTGACCCCTTGTCCCCAGCCCCAGGGACACCGCACCACATTGTCACCAGCCCCAGGGCCACGCTGTCACCTTGTCCCCAGCCCCAGGGCGACACTGACCCCTTGTGACATTGTCCCCAGCCCCAGGGACATTCTGTCCCCTTGTCCCCAACCCCAGGGCTGTCCCATCTCCTTGTCTCCAGCTCTGGGGCCACCCTGTCCCCTTGGGACACTCCCGCGTGTCCCACGGCGAGGTGACACTCCCGCGTGTCCCAGGGGGAGGTGACAGTCCCCAAAGTCCCCCCCTCCTCCCTGCCGAGGTGACACCGCCCAGGGCCACCACCGCGGGTCCCCTCCGCGCGCCCCGGAGCCGGGGGCGGTGTCGCCGGTGCCAGCAGCGCTGTCGCCTCCCGCGGGGACAGGGGCCATGGAGGTTGTCCTGCTGCGGATGTGTCGCGCCGTGGACGCCGCCACGGGCACGGTCCTGTTCGAGGGCAAGCTGGCGGGGCCCGAGCTCTTCCTCTCGCTGGGTAGGGCGGGACACGGCCGGGGGACGCTGGGGGACAGCTGGGGACAGCGGTGACACCGCGCTGTCCCCAGGGTGTCCCGAGCTCGTCGCGTCCGTGTTTGACTTCGCGCGGGGGCTGAGCGCGCTGCGCTGCTCCGAGAGCGAGCTGGCGCTGCTGAGCGCGCTGCTGCTGCTCAACGCCGGTCAGCGCTGTCCCCGAGTGTCCCCCAGTGTCCCCCAGTGTCCCCGAGTGTCCCCCCGGCGTCCCCGCTCCTTGTCCCGCTCCGTGTCCCCGCCCCGTGTCCCTCCCCAAATCCCAAATGAGGTTTGTCCCTGAGCGGGGTGAGCGGCGGGGTGTCCCCAAGGTGTCCCCGGGGTGTCCTCAGGGTGTCCCCAAGGTGTCCCCGGGGTGTCCCCAAGGTGTCCTCAGGGTGTCCCCAAGGTGTCCTCAGGGTGTCCCCAAGGTGTCTCCGGGGTGTCCCCAAGGTGTCCTCAGGGTGTCCCCAAGGTGTCCTCAGGGTGTCCCCAAGGTGTCTCCGGGGTGTCCCCAGAGTGTCCCCAAGGTGTCCCCGGGGTGTCCTCAGGGTGTCCCCCAGGTGTCCCCGGGGTGTCCTCAGGGTGTCCCCAAGGTGTCCGCGGGTTACCCCCAAGGTATCCTCTGGGTGTCCCCGGGGTGTCCCTAAAGTGTCCCCAAGGTGTCCGCCACACTGTCCCCAGGGAGCTCCCAGGGTGTCCCCCACAGTGTCCCCCAAGGTGTCCCCACGCTCGTGCCCCTGTCCCCACGCCTGTCCCTGACCCCCCCAATCCTGTCCCTGTCCCTGTCCGTGTCCCCACGCCTGTCCCTGTCCCCCACACTCCTGTCCCTGTCCCTGTCGCTGTCCCCACACTCCTGTCCGTGTCCCCACACTCCTGTCGCTGTCCCCAGGCCGGCCGTGGCTGCAGGACCGCCCGCGGGTGGCGCGGCTGCAGGGACAGCTCGATGTCGCCTTCCGGCTCCTGCTGCGCCGGACCCGCCGCGAGGGGCTGCTGGCACGGGTGGGGACACCGGGACACCGGGAGGGGACACCGGGACACCGGGAGGGGACACCGGGACACCGGGAGGGGACACCGGGACACGAGGACACCGGGAGGGGGCACGGGGGTGTCCCTGGGGGTCCTTGGGCATGGGGCAGGGGTCAGGGCGGGGTTTGGGGACATTGGGGGTGACCCTGGCTCGGGGGGTTCCCTGCGCGTGTGTCACGCGTGTCCCCCCCGTGTGTCCCTGGGTGTCACAGCCGTGTCCGTGTGGTGACAGCCGTGTCCCTGGGTGTCCCCACGCGGTCCCTGGGTGTCTCCCCGGTGTCCCAGCCGTGTCCCAGCCGTGTCCCCGCGGTGTCCCCGCAGCTGCCCGCCCCGGGCCGGCTCCGCGCTCTGTGCTCGCAGCACCTGGAGCAGCTCCAGGCTTTCCGCCGCCGCCACCCCGCGGGGGCCTCGGCCGCCTTCCCCCCGCTCTACCGGGAGCTCTTCGCCCCCGACCCCGCCGAGGGCCCCGCGGGGACCCGCTGAGCGACACCGGGACCACCGGGACCACCGGGACCCTGCTGAGCGCGACATCGGGACCGCCGGGACCCCCGGGATCACCGGGACCCCCGGTATTACCGGGACCCCCGGCATCAGCGGGACCTCCGGGATCACCGTGACCTCCGGCGGGACCCTGCTGAGCGCGACATCGGGACCGCCGGGACCCCCGGGATCACCGGGACCCCCGGTATTACCGGGACCACCGGGGCCAACCCTGCACCTGGGCACACCTGGGGGTGCTCCCACCCCGGCACCTGCCGGGAATGCGGCACCTGGCGGGGCTCCGTCCGGCGTGGGTGCCCGGTCCCCGTGCGTGCCCGCTGTCCCGGTCCCCGTGGGTTCCCGCTGTCCCGGTCCCCCCCCGGGCTGTCCCACGGTCCCCACGCGGTGGCGGGGCTCAGCGGGGCGGCGTTTGAGGTGAATAAAGGCGTTTTTGGGGAGCGCCGGTGCGTCCGTGGCTCCGTCACCGGGGGCACGCGGGGACACCGGGAGCGGCAATAGGCCCCGCCCCGCGCAGCGATCCCAGCCGCTATAGGCTCCCGCGACTGTCACTCAAACTAGAAGGCGGGCATTCGTATTTTCTGGCTCTCTGATTGGTTCGCCTCTCCGCTACTCGACGCTGATTGGCTGCTTTATTCCCCTTATTTCCCGCCCCCGCCTTTGGGAGGTCTCGCGGGGATTGGCCTCTGCTCTGCAGGCGGTGATTGGGTGGGGGCGGTGCGGGCTGCGCTGTGATTGGCTGGGAGGGGATGAGCCGCGATGTGATTGGTGGGGAGCGGGAGGAGGCGGGGCCAGCGGCGGGGCGCGGGAGGCGGCGGCGGCACCGGGGCCGCGCCGGGCCCGAACCTCTGGGGGAACTGGAGGGACTGGGAATACTTGGGGAACTGGGAGTGCTGGGAGATACTGGGAGAGCTGGGGGGAACTGGGGGAACTGGGAATACTGGAGGGACTGGGAGTGCTGGGGGAACTGGGGGAACTGGGAATGCTGGGGGGACTGGGGAGTGCTGGGAGTACTGGGGAAACTGGGAGTGCTTGCAGAACGGGGAGCACTGGGAGCACTGTGGGAACTGGGAGCACTGGGGGTGCTGGGAGCACTGGGGGCACTGGGTGAACTGGGAGCACTGTGGGAACTGGGAGCACTGGGGGAACTGGGAGCACTGGAGGTGCTGGGAGCACTGGGTGAACTGGGAGCACCGGGAACGCCCATGGCCGCTGTCCCGCAGCTGCGGCAGGAGACCGGAGCCCAGATCGAGGTGGAGGAGGAGGAGGAGGAGGAGGAAGGGGGGCAGTCCCTGGTGCAGATCTCGGGCTCGCCGCTCCAGGTGTGCCGCGCCAGGGCGGCCGTGCTGCGCATCGTGGCCGACAGCGCGCCCGTGGCTGAGCAGCTGCGCGTGCCCCAGCGGGCTGTGGGCAGGATCATCGGTACGGGGCACCCCAAAACCCTGGGGGGATTTCAGAGGATTTTGGATAGCTTGCAGTGGATTTTGGGTGGATTTTGTGTAGATGTCAGATTTTGGGTGGATTTCAGGTGGATTTTGGGGGTAGATTTTGTGGATTTGGGGTAGATTTCATTGGATTTTGGGTGGATTTGGGTAGGTTTCAGTGGATTTTAGGTGGGTTTCAGTGGATTTTGGGAGGGTTTCAGTGGATTTCAGGTGGATTTTGGGTAGATTTCAGTGGATTTTGGGTAGGTTTCAGTGGATTTTAGGTGGGTTTCAGTGGATTTTGGGAGGGTTTCAGTGGATTTCAGGTGGATTTTGGGTAGATTTCAGTGGATTTTGGGTGGATTTCAGTGGATTTTGGGTGGGTTTGGGTAGATTTCAGTGAGTTTCAGGTAGATTTCGGGTGGATTTTGGGTGGATTTGGGTGGATTTTGGGTGGATTTCAGTGGATTTGGGGTAGATTTCAGTGGCTTTTGGGTAGATTTCAGTGGATTTTGGGGGAGTTTCAGTGGATCTCAGTGGACTTTGGGGTGGGTTTCAGTGGATTTGGGGTGGATCTCAGTGGATTTTGGGTGGATTTCAGTGGATTTTGGGTGGGTTTCAGTGGATTTGGGGGGGTTTCAGTAGATTTCAGTGGATTTGGGGTGGATCTCAGTGGATTTGGGGTGGATTTCAGTGGATTTGGGGTGGATCTCAGTGGATTTGGGGTGGATTTCAGTGGATTTGGGGTGGATCTCAGTGGATTTGGGGTGGATTTCAGTGGATTTGGGGTGGATCTCAGTGGATTTAGGGTGGGTTTCAGTGGATTTGGGGTGGATTTGGGGTGGATCTCAGTGGATTTGGGGTGGATTTCAGTGGATTTGGGGTGGATCTCCGTGAATTTGGGGTGGATCTCAGTGGATTTTGGGTGGGTTTCAGTGGATTTGTGGTGGATCTCAGTGGATTTGGGGTGGGTTTCAGTGGATTTGGGGTGGATTTGGGGTGGATCTCAGTGGATTTTGGGTGGGTTTCAGTGGATTTGTGGTGGATCTCAGTGGATTTGGGGTGGGTTTCAGTGGATTTGGGGTGGATTTGGGGTGGATCTCAGTGGATTTTGGGTGGGTTTCAGTGGATTTGTGGTGGATCTCAGTGGATTTGGGGTGGGTTTCAGTGGATTTGGGGTGGATTTGGGGTGGATCTCAGTGGATTTTGGGTGGGTTTCAGTGGATTTGTGGTGGATCTCAGTGGATTTGGGGTGGGTTTCAGTGGATTTGGGGTGGATTTGGGGTGGATCTCAGTGGATTTTGGGTGGGTTTCAGTGCACCGAGGCGGGCGCGGAGCCCGGCGAGGGCAGCGCGGAGCCCGGCGAGGGCGAGGAGCCGCCCCCGGACAAGTTCGAGGGTGAGAGCGGCGCTGGGGGGGATGGATTTCCCGGGAATTTCGGGATCTGGGAAGGGGTTTTTTGGGGGGATTTCAAGGTTCACCTGCGCCGCGGATGTCCCAGGGGTGTTTGGGGTGGGTTTTGAAGGGATTTGGGGTGGATTTCAGTGGACTTCAGGTGAATTTCAGTGGATTTTGGGTGGATTTCAGTGGATTTTAGGTGGATTTCAGTGGATTTCGCTGATTTCAGGGTTCCCCCTGTGCCGTGGCTGTCCTGCTGGGATTTGGGGTGGATTTTGGGTGGATTTCAGTGGATTTTGGGTGGATTTCAGTGGATTTGGGGGGGTTTCAGTAGATTTCAGTGGATTTTGGGTACATGTCAGTAGATTTTGGGTGGATTTCAGTGGATTTTGGGTGAATTTCAGAGGATTTTGGATAGCTTGCAGTGGATTTTGGGTGGATTTTGTGTAGATGTCAGATTTTGGGTGGATTTCAGGTGGATTTTGGGGGTAGATTTTGTGGATTTGGGGTAGATTTCATTGGATTTTGGGTGGATTTGGGTAGGTTTCAGTGGATTTTAGGTGGGTTTGGGGTAGATTTCATTGGATTTTGGGTGGATTTGGGTAGATTTCAGTGAGTATCAGGTAGATTTCAGGTCGATTTTGGGTAGATTTCAGTGGATTTTGGGGTAGATTTTGTGGATTTGGGGTAGATTTCAGTAGATTTTGGGTGGATTTGGGTAGATTTCAGTGGATTTTGGGTAGGTTTCAGTGGATTTTAGGTGGGTTTCAGTGGATTTTGGGAGGGTTTCAGTGGATTTCAGGTGGATTTTGGGTAGATTTCAGTGGATTTTGGGTGGATTTGGGTAGATTTCAGTGAGTTTCAGGTAGATTTCGGGTGGATTTTGGGTGGGTTTCAGTGGATTTTAAGTGGGTTTCAGTGGATTTTGTGTGGATTTTGTGTGGATCTCAGTAGCTTTTGGGTGGATTTCAGTGGATTTTGGGT
>NW_024371293.1:0-628 GCF_014805655.1 Passer montanus | reverse complement strand
CATGAGGCACTTGCAGACACATCTAGTGAAGTCACACCAAGAAAGGAGAGAGAGAGAAGGGGCAGTTGGTAGGTGAGGTATCGTTTATTCAAGCAGTGAATGACATCACACAGTACAGGCAAAGAAAAAGGCTTACAGTCCAAGAGAGACAGGACATGAGACAGTATCTGAGGGAGGATGGGAAGGAGAAGGTCCTTGGTGGAGCTGGGTATCTGGGGTGATGTGGAGGGGAAAAGTGTTGGAGGGGGAGAGGTGGGAGAAAGCGAAGGATTGGAGAAGCAGCGGTGGGACAGACACAGGAAAGCTGGCAGAGAGGATGGAGGGAAAATTCTTCTGAAGGCAAGAAGGAATGGTGGTGTGGCAGGCAAATGGGGTGCAGATGGGGAGGTGAGGGCACTGCAGAGTGGGAGGGAAGGAGCCAGTGGGGAGAGATCTCTGATCAGCAATGAACCTTGGGGAGAGGCAAGAGAGCAGGGGCAAGGGGGGAAAGACATTCACTGTCCTGAAACTCCAAAGCACTAGCTGTTTCATTAAATTCAGAGTACATTAGAGGGTTGTGTCCCTGCTGATAAATCACAGGATCACAGAATTAATTGGGTGGGAAGGATCTTGAAGATCCTCTTGTTCC
>NW_024371292.1:0-628 GCF_014805655.1 Passer montanus | reverse complement strand
GATGGCAGAGCTCAAGTGCTTTTAAGGGATAGAGAAATCAAACTGCATAGATTTTAACTGTGAACACAGGAAAAGGTTAAAGAAGAATTTTTCCCTCTGGTTTTGAAAAATATTTTTCCTGGAAAATACAATAGACACAAGATTGCCTGTCTCAGGGAGTGCCACCCTTAAGGCTTATATGTCCCTGGATCATGAAGATGTCATTGTATACAAGAATATTTCAGCTTAGGCATCAAAACTGAGGAGATTGGCATTGTCCCTTTGTACTTTATATCTAAAACATCTCCCCTTTATCTAAAGCAAAGTCTTACACACCTTGTTCATTTTCTACTGAGCAGCTACTGAGAAATCATTGATTATATTGACCTGAAGGACTAACAGTGATGTTTTTATAGAGAGCTTCTTACTGACTGTTGCCTATTTCCTGAAACCACTGACCTTGCAGGTGAAAATACAAAGTGTACAAATGATGCAAATTGATGGGGGGATGTGGGACCCTGACCATTGTCACCTGTGATTCCATAGCTCTCAGAACCTCTGGAAAGTCCCTGGAGAGCCTAAATTAGTGCCAAAGTGACAGACCCATGTCCCCCTGATACAGAGGCCCAGAACTGCTCTGTTCTCCTTC
>NW_024371291.1:0-663 GCF_014805655.1 Passer montanus | reverse complement strand
CTTCCTTTTACTCTTTACTTACACATCTCCTAATAAACCCCCACAAGGGATAATGCAAAACAACTCAAATAACATATAGCAGTTTATATTCCGTAATTATAATTCAGAAACTGTAACTAAAAAGACATGGCTTTCCACGGCTCCATTTTAGAGAAAAATAAATGAACCAAAGTGCCATGAAGCTACAGTTCTGATTCCTCTACACATTATACTTAGAAAACCATTTTCCAGTTAAAGTGCCATGAAGCTACAGTTCTGATTCCTCTACACATTATACTTAGAAAACCATTTTCCCTTCTACTGTTTTTCATTCAAGTGAATATTCTCTTTTTCTGTGCCACTTTAAAGGCATCTAAAGAGTTCTTATGTATATCCACCTGTACATGAATCTATATGTGTATCTGTTTAAATGCAATAATATAATTATGCACAGTTCTGACACGTTCACCAGATATTTGCTTTTGTATCCAGATTTAGGATGTTTTAGGCCAATTTGGATTTAGAGAAAATATCATTTGTAAAGTTGTTTGTTTATTTTGAGTGTTAATGTGATGCATTTGATTCCTTGGGAGAGCCAATAAATTAAAGAAGGAAAAAAAGCTGCTAATTAATTAATTTCAAAGCAGCCTCTGAAAACAGGATTTAACAAATAGAATGCCAATA
>NW_024371290.1:0-628 GCF_014805655.1 Passer montanus | reverse complement strand
CGCTCTTGGTGGTGTAGACGCGCTCAGCCAGGCTCTCCAGGGCCACCCACTTGACGGGCACGGGGGCGCCGCGGCCCTGCCGGTAATACTGCGAGCCCCCGACCTGCTTGGAGAGCCCGAAATCGGCCACGCGCACCCGCAGCCGCTCGTCCAGCCTGGGGACAGGGACACGGGGTGAGTCCAAATCCCAAATCCCCAAAAATCCCAAATCCCAAATCCCAAATACCCAAATATCCCCAAATCCCAATGCCCAAATCTTCAATAATCCCCAAATCCCGAAATCGGCCACGCGCACCCGGAGCTGCTCGTCCAGCCTGGGGACAGGGACACGGGGTCACCCCAAATCCTAAATCCCCAAAAATCCCAAAATCCCAAATCCTAAATCCCCAAAAATCCCAATAATCCCAATACTGCAATAATCCCAAAAACCCCAAATCCCAAACCTCCAAACCGCCCAAAACCCAAAATCCCTGAACCCCATAAAATCCCCAAATCCCAAAATTCCCAAATTTCCCAAAATCCCAACAATCCCAAAAATCCCCAAATCCCAACAATCCCCAAAGCCCGGAATCCCCAAGAAATCCCCAAAATCCCAAATCCCCAAATTTCCCAAAATCCCAACAATCCC
>NW_024371289.1:0-628 GCF_014805655.1 Passer montanus | reverse complement strand
GGGTGAGAAATCCGAGTTTTGGGGTTTCTAGGGAGGTTTTGGGGTCACCGGGGAGGGTTTGGGGTGAGGGAAGGGAGTTTTGGGGTCAGGGAAGGATTTTTGGGGTCACCGGGGAGGTTTTGGGGTGAGGGAACGGGGTTTGGGGTGAGAAAACGGATTTTGGGGTCACTGGGGAGGTTTTGGGGTCACCGAGGAGGTTTCGGGGTGAGAAATCCGAGTTTGGGGTGAGAAATCCGAGTTTGGGGTGAGAAATCCGAGTTTTGGGTGAGAAATCCGAGTTTTGGGGTCACCCGGGAGAGTTTGGGGTGAGAAATCGGGGTTTGGAGTCACCCGGGAGGTTTTGGGGTCACTGAGGAGGGTTTGGGGTGAGCAAAGGGAGTTTTGGGGTCAGGGAAGGGATTTTTGGGGTCACCGAGGAGGTGTTGGGGTGAGGACCCGAGTTTGGGGTGAGAAATCGGGGTTTGGGGTGAGAAATCCGAGTTTGGGGTGAGAAATCGGGGTTTGGGGTGAGAAATCCGAGTTTGGGGTGAGAAATCGGGGTTTGGGGTGAGAAATCCGAGGTTTGGGGTCACCCGGGAGAGTTTGGGGTGAGAAATCCAAGTTTGGGGTGAGAAATCCGAGTTTGGGG
>NW_024371288.1:0-628 GCF_014805655.1 Passer montanus | reverse complement strand
GGTGTCCCCGGTCCCTCACTTGACGCTGATGGCGAAGTCCCCGGGCTCGCGCAGCCGCTGCCGCACCAGGAAGGCGCCGTCGGAGCGGGGGGACAGCGCCTGCTCGGCCTCGGCGCGCTCCAGGGGCCCCCCGAACCTGGACACCGGGGTGTCATCCCAAAAACACCAACCCTGACCCCAAAAACCCAACCCAGGCCCCGAAAAACCACACCCGGGACCCCAAAACTACACCCAGGACCCCAAAAACCCCACCCGGGGGGGACAGCGCCTGCTCGGCCTCCCCGTGCTCCAGGGGCCCCCCGAACCTGGAATTGGGGGTGTCACCCCAAAACCAACAACCCTGACCCCAAAAACAACAATCCTGACCCCAAAAACCACACCCGGGACCCCAAAAACCCAACCAAGGACCCCAAAAACACCACCCGGGACCCCAAAAACCCCACCCGGGGGGGACAGCGCCTGCTCGGCCTCGGCGCGCTCCAGGGCCCCCCGAACCTGGAAACCGGGGTGTCACCCCAAAAACAACAACCCTGACCCCAAAAACCCAACCCAGGATCCCAAAAACCACGCCCGGGACCCCAAAACCACGCCCAGGACCGCAAAACTACATCGGGACCCCAAAACCCCA
>NW_024371287.1:0-628 GCF_014805655.1 Passer montanus | reverse complement strand
TTTTGGGGCAATTTTGAGGGGATTTTGGGCCATTCCGGGGGGATTTGGGGAGCCTTTTTCAGGATTGGGGGGACACGACAAATTGGGGGACCCTTTTTGGGGGCGTTGGGGGGATTTGGGATGGGTTTGGGGTATTTTGGGGTGGTTTATTGGCTATTGTTGGATATTTTGGGGTGTTTTCGGGCTATTTTGGGGTCCCACCTGTGGTTTTGGGGTGCCCTGGCTGTTCTGGGCTATTCTGGGGTGGGTTTTGGGGTATTTAGGGGTGGGTTTTGGGTATTCTGGGCTGGGTTTTGGGCTATTTTTGGGCTATTTCTGGATATTTTGGGCTGGTTTTGGGGATTTTGGGGTAGTTTTGGGCTATTTTGGGCTGGTTTTTGGTCTATTTTTGGGTATTTTCGGGTATTTTCAGTTATTTTGGGGTCCCACCTGTGCTTTGGGGGTGCTCTGGCCGTTCTGGGCTATTTTGGGGTGGGTTTTGGGGTATTTTTGGGTATTTTCGGGCTATTTTGGGGTCCCACCAGTGCTTTGGGGGTGCCCTGGCTGTTCTGGGCTGTTCTGAGGTGGTTTTTGGTTTTTTTGGGGTGGGTTTTGGGGTATTTTGGGTATTTTCGGGCTGTTTTGGGGT
>NW_024371286.1:0-628 GCF_014805655.1 Passer montanus | reverse complement strand
TTTTGGGGGGATTTGGGAGGTTTTTGGGGGGTGTTTTGGGAGGTTTTTCGGGGGATTTGGGAGGTTTTGGGGGGAGGTTTTGGGAAGATCAGGAGAAGATTTTGGGGGGTTGTTTTAGGGGGATTTGGGGTGTTTTTGAGGTAGTTTTGGGTGGAGGGATTTGGGAGGTTTTTGGGGGATATTTTGGGAAGATCAGGAGGAGATTTTGGGGGGATTTGGGAGGTTTTTTTGGGGTGTTTTTGGGCGGCTTTGGGGAGGTTTAGGAGGGAGTTTTGCGGGGGGTTTTGTGGAGGAGGAAATTCCTCGTGTGACCCCCCCTGTCCCCAGTGCCCCTGACCCCTGGGTGACCCCCGGGTGACCCCTGTGTGACCCCGATGACCCCTGACCTTTGCCCCCCGCAGTGTCGATCGTGCAGCGCTCGGACCCCTCCCCCCCCCACTGCTTCTCGCGGACGCTGCACGACCTGAGCTGCTTCTGGGACAGCCCCGGACCCCCGGACCCCCGGAGATACCGGCTGCAGTTCCGCCTGGAGTGAGTGACCCTCAGTGACCCCTGAGTGACCCCTCACTGACCCCTCAGTGACCCCTGAGTGTCCCTGTCCCTGCCCCCGTCCCTGCTTCTGGGACAG
>NW_024371285.1:0-628 GCF_014805655.1 Passer montanus | reverse complement strand
GGGGTCCCTGGGGGGGATTTGGGGGTCCTGAGGGGTGTTTGGAGGGTCCTGGGGGGGATTTGGGGTATTTCTAAGTTAATTTTTGGGTGTTTTTGTGTTGTTTTTGGGCTCATTTCAGCTGTTTTTGGAGTGGTTTTGGGTGTAACTTTGGGGTTCATTTCGGCTGTTTTTGGTGTTATTTTTAAGTTAATTCTGGGTTATTTTTAAGTAAATTTGGGGTTATTTTTGAGTCCATTTTGGGTTCATTTCGGCCGTTTTTGGGGGTGTTTTTGTATTAATTTTGGGGTTGGTTTTGGGGTGTTTTTGTGTTATTTTTGGGGTGTTTTTGTGTTATTTTTGGGGTGTTTTGTGTTATTTTTGGGGTGGTTTTGTGTCAGTTTCGGGGTTGGTTTTGGGTTCATTTCGGCCGTTTTTGGGTGTAACTTTGGGGGATTTTTGTGTTAATTTTGGGGTTATATTTAAGTTAATTTGGGGTGGTTTTGGGTCCATTTTGGGCTCATTTCGGCCGTTTTTGGGGTGGTTTTGGGTGTAACTTTGGGGGATTTTTGTGTTAATTTTGGGGTGTTTCTGTGTTAATTTTGGGTTATATTTAAGTTAATTTGGGGTGATTTTGGGTCCATTTTGGGCT
>NW_024371284.1:0-628 GCF_014805655.1 Passer montanus | reverse complement strand
GGATCCTCAGAGCCCCCCCAGACCCACTGCAAGCCCCCAGACCCACTGTGAGCCCCCAAACCACTGCAGCACCCCCTGTTCAGGGACATGTACCGGCGCAGGGTCTGGGCAAAGGCGCCCGCCGCCGCTGCCTGGGGGGCACCAAAATGGGGCTGGGGGCACCTCGGGGATCCTCAGAGCCCCCCCAGACCCACTGTGAGCCCCCAGACCCACTGCGAGCCCCCAAAAGCACCCCAGGGCTCTGTGTGTGCGGGGGTACCGGTGCAGGGTCTGGGCAAAGGCGCCCGCTGCCGCTGCCCGGGGGGCACCAAAATGGGGCTGGGGGCCCCTCGGGGATCCTCAGAGCCCCCCCAGACCCACTGTGAGCCCCCAAACCACTGCAGCCCCCCCTGTTCAGGGACATGTACCAGCGCAGGGTCTGGGCAAAGGCGCCCGCTGCCGCTGCCCGGGGGGCACCAAAATGGGGCTGGGGGCCCCTCGGGGATCCTCAGAGCCCCCCCAGACCCACTGTGACCCCCCAAACCACCCCAGGGCTCGGGGGCCACCTCCCAAAAAGCTCCAGGGCCACCCCCAAACCCCTCTGCAAGACCCCAAACAACCCCCAGGACCCCCCCAAAACCTCCCAGGA
>NW_024371283.1:11194-16383 GCF_014805655.1 Passer montanus | reverse complement strand
TGAGCCAGGTGTGGTACACCTGGGCCAGGCATGGCACACCTGAGCCAGGTATGGCACACCTGAGCCAGGTGTGGTACACCTGAGCTGCGTGTGACACACCTGGGCCAGGTACAGCACACCTGCGCTGTGTGTGACACACCTGAGCCTGTGTGAGCACACCTGGGCTGTGTGTGACACACCTGGGCCAGGTACAGCACACCTGAGCTGGGTATGACACACCTCAGCCAGGTATGGCACACCTGAGACAGGTACGGCACACCTGAGCTGGGCATGACACACCTGGACTGAGTAGGGCACACCTGAGCCAGGTGCGGCACACCTGAGCCTGTGTGAGCACACCTGGGACAGGTAACAGCACACCTGGGCTGGGTGTGAGCATACACGAGCCAGGTGCAGACAGAACACACCTGGGACAGGTGTACAGGTGTGCCACAGGTGCAACATGGGTGTGGCACAGCTAGAACACACCTGGCACAGGTGTGATACAGGTGTACAGGTGTGGCACAGGTGTGCCACAGCTAGAACACACCTGGCACAGGCGTGACAGGTGTGAACACACCTGACCTCACACACATGTCCCCCCCAGCCCCCTGTGCCCCCCCCGTACCCCCTGAGCCCCCTTAATTGCACGCTGAGGCTTGTCTTGGCCTCCCTGTCTTACCTGTGAAACAAACAGGGCATTTGAATGTGCCTCCCATCCCCTCAAAGCTGTGCTCAATCAGGTGACACAGGAGCTTTGCCGGAGAGTCAAACATCTGGTTACACAGCTTGCACTCATGATTGATGCCTTCCTCTGCAAGGTTCAAATGATACAACTTGTTAGTGACACAGCAGATTAGCGTCGGGGAGGCAGCAGCAGCCGGCGGGGAAGGCCTGTGCTGGCACACAGGGCCCCCAGGACCCCCAGGACCCCCAGGACCCCCAGGACCCCCGTGCCCCCCGTGCCCCGTACGCAGGCACTGGCTCCGGGACGGGCCCAGCACGTGCCCGGCCGAGCAGGAGCAGCGGAAGCTGCCCTGGGTGTTGCGGCACTCGCCGGGCTGGCACACGCCGGGCAGGGCGCACTCGTTGATGTCTGCGGCAGGAAGGGCACGCCTGAGCCAGGTGTGGTACACCTGGGCCAGGTGTGGTACACCTGAGCCTGTGTGAGCACACCTGGGTTGTGTGTGACACACCTGAGCCAGGTACGGTCCGAGATCCTGTGAGACCCCCACAGCCACCCCAAATACCTCGAGAGCCCCCCAGATCCCGTGAGACCCCCGGGGCGCCCCCAAATGCCCCCAGACCCCCAGAACGCCCCCAAACATCCCGGGATGAGACCCCCGGAGCGCCCCAAAATCCTCTGAGACCCCTGGAATGACCCCAAATACCCTGTGACCCCTCGAGACCACCCCGATCCCCCCCCCAGGTCCCTCTGTCCCCTTGGTGCCACCCCGGTCCCGCTGCCACCACAGCCCCATCCCCGCTGTCCCCATTGCTGTCCCTGTCCCCTCCTCGGCCCTGTCCCCAACCCTGTCCCCGTGTCCCCGTGTCACTCACCTACTCGGAAGCCGGAGCCAGTCAGGGTGTCCCCAACCCTGTCCCCAACCCTGTCCCCATCCCTGTCCCATCCTCGTCACAGTCCCAGCGCTGTCCCCACACCTGAGCCACCTCTGTCCCCGTGTCCCCGTCCCTGTCCTCGTGTCCCCGTCCCTGTCCCCGTGTCACTCACCCACTCAGAAGCCGGAGCCAGTCAGGATGTCCCCATCCCTGTCCCCATCACTGTCCCCATCGCTGTCCCCATGTCCCCATCCCAGTGCCACTCACCCACTCGGAAGCCAGACCCTGTCAGGGTGTCCCTGTCCCCGTGTCCCCAAGGCTGTCCCCATCCCTGTCCCCCGGTGTCACTCACCCACGTGGAAGCCGGAGCCGGTCAGCGTGTCCCCGTGTCCTCATGGCTGTCCCCATCGCTGTCCCCATGTCCCCAAGGCTGTCCCCGTGTCCCCAAGGCTGTCCCCGTGTCCCCAGGGCTGTCCCGGTGTCCCGGTGCCACTCACCCACGCAGAAGCCGGAGCCGGTCAGGGTGTCCCTGTCCCCATGGCTGTCCCCATGGAAGCCGGAGCCAGTCAGGATGTCCCCATCCCTGTCCCCATCCCTGTCCCCATCGCTGTCCCCATGTCCCCATCCCAGTGCCACTCACCCACTCGGAAGCCAGACCCTGTCAGGGTGTCCCTGTCCCCGTGTCCCCAAGGCTGTCCCCATCCCTGTACCCCGGTGTCACTCACCCACGTGGAAGCGGAGCCGGTCAGCGTGTCCCCGTGTCCTCATGGCTGTCCCCATCGCTGTCCCCGTGTCCCCAGGGCTGTCCCTATGTCCCCAAGGCTGTCTCCATCCCCATCCCCGTGTCCCCATCCCTGTCCCCGGTGCCACTCACCCACGCGGAAGCCGGAGCCGGTCAGTGTGTCAGTGTGTCCCTGTCCCCGTGTCTGTCCCCAAGGCTGTCCCCGTGTCCCCATCCCTGTCCCCGGTGCCACTCACCCACGCGGAAGCCGGAGCCGGTCAGTGTGTCAGTGTGTCCCTGTCCCCGTGTCTGTCCCCAAGGCTGTCCCCGTGTCCCCATCCCTGTCCCCGGTGCCACTCACCCACGCGGAAGCCGGAGCCGGTCAGTGTGTCCCTGTCCCCAGGGCTGTCCCCGTGTCCCCATCCCTGTCCCCCGGGCCGCTCCCCCAAGGCTGTCCCTGTGGCTGTCCCCGTGTCCCCAGGGCTGTCCCGGTGCCACTCACCCACGCGGAAGCCGGAGCCGGTCAGTGTGTCAGTGTGTCCCTGTCCCCGTGTCTGTCCCCAAGGCTGTCCCCGTGTCCCCATCCCTGTCCCCGGTGCCACTCACCCACGCGGAAGCCGGAGCCGGTCAGCGTGTCGGCCGCGTGCCCGTTCTCGCCGATCAGGGTCATGTTGGAGCCGGGCTGGCACGAGTCCCGGCACAGCCCCTTCAGACACGTCCTCCGGCAGATCAGGGGGGCGAAGACCACCTTGAAGCGCTCCCGGGCCACGGCCGCGCCCCCCCCGCGCCCCCCCAGCGCCGCCAGCGCCGCCAGCGCCGCCCACATTCCGTCGCGGCTCCCCCCCCCCGGGGGGGGGGGGGGGGGGGGCGAATGGGACCCCCCAAACCCCAGGGCTCCCCTCCAAGGGGGGCGGGACCCCCAAACTCAGGGACCCCCCCACTCTGGACCCCCCCCAGGCAGGACGAGGCGGCCCCGGCGGTTTTGGGGTCTCGGGAGTTTTTATTTGGTCACAGTCGCCCCCCGAAGCTCCCGGGACCCCCGTCCAGTGTCGGGACCGCCCGGGGGCGGGGCTTCCGCCGAGGGGGCGGGGCCTCAGCGCACCCACCAATCAGGGCGGAGCTTCCTGGTTTGCCCCAGGAGGGGGGCGTGGTTTCCTGCCGTATGGCCCCGCCCAGGAGGGGGCGGGGCTTTTGTAATGCCCGTTGGTTTGACCAATGGCGCGCCAGCGTGGGCGGGGCTTCCGCTTCCGCAGCTGTCAATCACGCCCCGGCGGGGCGTGGCTTGCGGTGCGGGCGGGGCTTGCTGCTGTCAATCCGCCCGCCGCGGCCGCTCATTGGTCGCCGGAGGGTGGCGGGGGCGGGTCCAAGGCTCAGCGGGCGCTCTCATTGGTCGGTGAAGGGGTCTCGGGGGCGGGGCTCGGCGGGGGGCGGGGCCCGGCGCGGCCCCGCGGACAGGGCGGGGGGCTGCGGGGGGAGTCGGGGGTCGCCAGCTCCCGGCCCAGCCCCAGCGACGCCAGCAGGGCCGAGCCCTTCAGCAGCGCCCGCCGCAGCAGCCGGGGGGTCCCTCCCCGAGACCCCCGACCCTCCTCGGCCTCCGGGGGCCCGGCCTCGCCTGCGGGACACAGCGGGGTCAGCGTGGGGAGGGGGAGCGCGGGTGAGACCCCCGAGCCCACCCGGACCCACCGTTGGGGGCCGCGTCCCCCGGGCTCAGCTCCTCCGTGTCCAGGTACCAGGTGGTCTCGTCCGGGCGCAGGCGGCGCCTGGGGGGGACACCCGAGGGTCCGGGGGGGTTCCGGTGTCCGGTTAGGGGGGGTTGGGACCCCCCTGGACACCCCCAGACCCCCATGAGGTGGGGGGGGGGACACACACCTGCCATTGGGGGCGCTGCCCCGCGCCCCGCGGCCCCGCGGCGGCTCCTCCTCCTCCTCGGGCTCCACTGGGGACACAAACGGGGGGACACGGGGTCACGGGGGTCACCGGGGGGGTCACGGGGGGGTGGTGTCACAGCCCCCCCCCCCGGGGATGACGTCACTCACGCTGGATGGCGCGCAGGCGGGGGAAGGGGGGGGATTCCCCCGGCCCATCCTCGGGGTCGTGGCTCCGGGGGTCCCCCCCGGGCGACGCCTGGACCGTCAGGCGGTGCTTGAAATCTGGGGAGGGGGCAGCGCCGCGCTCAGGAGAGCCCCGAAACACCCCAAAAATCCCCCAAAATCCCCAACGGGCACACACACACTCCAGCACCCCAAAATCTCCAAAGCCCCCCCAACCCCCTGGCTCCCTCAGGACCCCCAAATCTCCTGGACCCCCCAAAGCCCCCAAGACCTCCCCAAATCCCTCAAGACCCCCAGATCCCGTGGACCCCGAAATCCCTCAAGACCCCCCAAAGTCCTCAGCCCTCCCAAAGGCCCCTGGCTCCCTCAGGACCCCCAAATCTCCTGGACCCCCCAAAGCCCCCAAGACCTCCCCAAATCCCTCAAGACCCCCAGATCCCGTGGACCCCGAAATCCCTCAAGACCCCCCAAAGTCCTCAGCCCTCCCAAAGGCCCCTGGCTCCCTCAGGACCCCCAAATCTCCTGGACCCCCCAAAGCCCCCAAGACCTCCCCAAATCCCTCAAGACCCCCAGATCCCGTGGACCCCGAAATCCCTCAAGACCCCCCAAAGTCCTCAGCCCTCCCAAAGGCCCCTGGCTCCCTCAGGACCCCCAAATCTCCTGGACCCCCCAAAGCCCCCAAGACCTCCCCAAATCCCTCAAGACCCCCAGATCCCGTGGACCCCGAAATCCCTCAAGACCCCCCAAAGTCCTCAGCCCTCCCAAAGGCCCCTGGCTCCCTCAGGACCCCCAAATCTCCTGGATCCCCAAAGCCCCTGGACCCCCAGCTCCCCAAAACCCCCTGGCTGCCTCAGGACCCCCAAATCTCCTGGATCCCC
>NW_024371283.1:8035-11081 GCF_014805655.1 Passer montanus | reverse complement strand
CCCCCAGAAGCCCCCAGCCCCATTTCCCCACCCTGGGGCATCCCGATGAGATCCGCGGGTTTCCGTGGCCTCCGAAAGGGGGGTCGGCGTCTCTTGGGGGCCGGGGGGGGCCGGGGGGGCCCCCTGAGCATGAGGCTGAGCTCCCTCTCCAGCACCTCCAGCTCGCGGCGCGCCACGGCGGCCTCGCGCTGCCGCAGCGCCTCGGCCTGGCAGCGCTGCGCCCGCGAGGCCCTGGCCACGGCCTCCTCCCGGCTGCGCAGCTCCTGGGGCACCCCCGCACCCCCGAGGGGTCGGGGGGTTCGGGGTCAGTGGGGTCACGGGGGTCACGGGGGTCAGCGGGGTCATGGGGACAACGGGGACATGGAGGGACAGCAGGGCAAGGCTGCTGGGGAGGGGTTTGGGGGTCCCAAAGGGGTTTTGGGGGGGGGTCCTGAGGTGGTTTTGTCTGTTGGTGAAGGGGTCCAAGGGTTTTGGGGGTCTTGAGGGAGCCAGGGGGATTTGGAGGGGCTGGGGTCTTTGGGAGGTGTTGGGGCTTTGGACCCCCCGTACCTGCCATGAGCTGGGCGAAGGGCGGGGGGCAGGTGGACGGGATGGGCAGGGTCAGTTTGTTCACGGCCACGCCGTAGGCCACGGCCAGCCCGTCGATGCCCCGGTACGGCACCTCCCCGGTCAGCAGCTCCCACAGCAGCACCCCGTAACTTTGGGGGGGCAGGATGAGCGGGTCAGAGCGTCAGACCCCCCCCCCCCCACCCCCCAAAACCACCCCGCAACTCTCCAGGTGCCCCCCAGCTCAGCGACGCCACGCAGAACCCCAAATCCGCCCCACGCAGGGGTTTGGGCACCCCAAACTCCCCCCCCGGCTCAGAGTTTTCTCCCCCCCCCAAGGACCCCCAGGACCCCTGCCCACCTCCAGACGTCGCTGCCCTTGGAGAAGGTGGATGCCCGGATCACCTCGGGGGCCATCCAGGCGTAGGTGCCGGCCGCGCTCATCTTGGTGGTTCGCTGCCACTCGCGGGCCAGCCCGAAATCGGTGATTTTCAGCGTTTTGCCGCTCACGTCATCGCCCACCACGGGCTGTGCCAGCAGCACTGGGGGGGCACGGCGTCAGGGACCCCCCAAACAGCGACCCCCTGACTTCTGGGGTCTCCTCTCCCCACCTGGAAATCTCGGGGTCTGTGCGTCCTGTCCCGTTCCGTTGGGGACAGCCAGGACCTCCACCCCTGGGGACACTGGGGACCCCCACCCTGAGGACAGCCAGGACCCAAACCATGGGGACCTTGGGGACCCCCACCCTGGGGACACTGGGGACCCCAATATCTGAGATTCCTTACTCCAGGAACCCCAAGATCTCGGATTCCTCGCCCTGTGGACCCCAAGATCTGGGATCCCCCTCCCTTGGGGACCCCAATATCTGGGACTCCCCACTCTGTGGACCCCAATATCTGTGATTCCCTACGCCTGAGGACCCCAATATCTGTGATCTCTACCCTTGGGAACCCCAATGTCTGGGATTCCTCACCCTTGGGGACACTGGGGACCCCATTATCTGAGATTCCCCACCCTGAGGACCCCGGTACCTGGGATTACCCACTCTGAAGACCCCAATACCTGGGATTCCTCACCCTGTGGACCCCAATACCTGGGTTTCCCCACTCTTGAGGACCTTATTATTTGTGATTCCCTACTCCAGGGACCCCAATATCTGTGTTTCCCCACCCTTGGGGATCCCAATATCTCAGATCCCCCACCCTGGGGGACCCCCATATCTGTGATCCCCCACCTTTGGGAACCCCAAATATCTGTGATCCCCCACCCTTGGGAACCCCAATATCTTGAATTCCCCACTCAGTGGACCCCAATATCTCAGATTCCCCACCTTTGGGCATCCTGATGACCCACCCTGCAACCCCCAACCCCTGCAACCCCCACCCCCCATCTGTGATTCCCTACGCCTGAGGACCCCAATATCTGTGATCTCTACCCTCGGGAACCCCAATGTCTGGGATTCCTCACCCTTGGGGACACTGGGGACCCCATTATCTGAGATTCCCCAACCTGAGGACCCCGGTACCTGGGATTACCCACTCTGAAGACCCCAATACCTGGGATTCCTCACCCTGTGGACCCCAATACCTGGGTTTCCCCACTCTTGAGGACCTTATTATTTGTGATTCCCTACTCCAGGGACCCCAATATCTGTGTTTCCCCACCCTTGGGGATCCCAATATATCAGACTCCCCACCCTTGGGGACCCCATTTTCTGTGATTCCCCACCCTGTGGACCCCAATATCTGTGATCCCCCACCCTTGGGAACCCCAATATCTCAGATCCCCCACCCTGGGGGACCCCCATATCTGTGATCCCCCACCTTTGGGAACCCCAAATATCTGTGATCCCCCACCCTTGGGAACCCCAATATCTCAGATCCCCCACCCTGGGGGACCCCCATATCTGTGATCCCCCACCCTTGGGGACCCCAGTAATTGGGATTCCTCACCCTTGAGGACACTGGGGACCCCAATATCTGTGATCCCCCACTCCAGAGACCCCAATATCTGGGATTCCCCACCCTGTGGACCCCAGTATCTGTGACTCCCACCCTTGGGGACCCCAATATCTGTGCTCCCCCACCCTTGAGGACCCTGATGACCCCCCCCCCACCCCCAACCCCTGCAACCCCCACCCCTCCAGAACCTCCCTACACAGAGACCCCCCCCCAAAAAAAATCTCACCATTGCTGGACTTGAGGTCCCGGTGGATGAGGGGCACGGGGGTCCCGGAGTGCAGGTACCGCATCCCCCGGGCCACCTGGCGCGCCCAGTCCAGCAGGACGGCGGGGGGCACCCTGCGGCCGGCCAGCGCCCTGGAGAGCGGCCCCCCCGCCGCAAACTCCATCACCAGGCACAGGTGGGGGGGCTCCAGGCACACGGCCCGCAGCGCCACCACGTTGGGGTGCCGCAGGCGGGCGTAGAGCCGGGCCTCCCGCCGCAGGCTGGCCGCCCCCCCCCCCCCCCCCCCCCCCCCCCCCCCCCCCCCCCCCCCCCC
>NW_024371283.1:6584-7648 GCF_014805655.1 Passer montanus | reverse complement strand
GGGGGGTCCTGTGGGGGGCTGGGGGGTCCTGAAGGTGCTCGGGGGGGGTCTGGGGGTGCCCAGGGGGGGTCTATGGGTGCCAGGGGGGGTCTATGGGTGCCAGGGGGACCCCATGGGGCCCCTTGGTGTCCTGGGGGGTCACTGGGGTCACCTGAGCCCTGCAGGTGCTGCCTGCAAGCTCTGACAGCTCCGGGGGTCCCCGTGCAGCCCCCGATGAGGGGAGGGGGGTCCAGGGGGTCCCGATGGCTCCTGGGGGGGTCCCCACACCCCCAGAGCTGACGTCAGTCCCTGTGGTCCCTTATGGCTCCTGTGGGTCCCCTTATTGTCCCTGCAGCTGCTGGGGGTCCCTGGGGGTCCCTGAGGGTCCCTCTGGTCCTTGGGGGTCCCTGTGGTCCTTGGGGTCCCTGGGGGTCCCGGGGGTCACTGTGGTGCTTGGGGGTCCCTGGAGGTCCCGGGGGGTCCTTGTGGAACCCGGGGGTCCCTGCGGGTCCTTGGGGGTCCCGGGGGGTCCTTGTGGATCCCGGGGGTCCCTGAGGGTCCCTGTGGTCCTTGGGGGTTCTTGGGGGTCCCGGGGGTCCCAGGGGTCACTGTGGATCCCGGGGGTCCCCGCTGCTCCTCACAGCCTCTGCCGCTCCCCGGGGATCCCCGCGGCTCCGAGGGGTCCCTGCAGCCCCCCGGGGGTCCCCGCGCCCCCTCCCCAGCCGCCACAACCCCGGGGGTCCCAGGGGTCACTGTGGATCCCGGGGGTCCCCGCTGCTCCTCACAGCCTCTGCCGCTCCCCGGGGATCCCCGCGGCTCCGAGGGGTCCCTGCAGCCCCCCGGGGGTCCCCGCGCCCCCTCCCCAGCCGCCACAACCCCCGGCGGAGCCCGGGGGTCCCCCCCGCCCCGCTGCCCGCTGCCCTCGCTCCCCGTGCCCGCTCCCCTCCTCGCCGGGGCCCCGCTCCCGTCCCCGCCTGCTCCCCAACCCCCCGCGGACCCCGGGGGTCCCCCCCGCCCCGCTGCCCGCTGCCCTCGCTCCCCGTGCCCGCTCCCCTCCTCGCCGGGGCCCCGCTCCCGTCCCCGCC
>NW_024371283.1:1471-3110 GCF_014805655.1 Passer montanus | reverse complement strand
GGGGGGGGAGGGCAGCGGTGACACCGGGACCCCCGCACCGGGCTGGGGGAGGCGCTAGCGCCCCGGGGGTCTCACGGGGCACCGTGAGCGGGGCTTAGGGCGGGCCCGGGAGCGGATACCGGGCTGGGGAGGGGTCCCGTGTGCGCCCCCTCCCCTCCCCCAAGGCCGGGGGGGGCGCTGGCGCCCGGCGCCGCTGGGGGGCGCCCTGCGCGCTCGGGGGGCACGGCGGGCGTGGCCACGCCCACACCCGGAAAGGGGCGTGGCCTCCCCGCCGAACGGGCGAGGGACAACGAAAGGGGCGTGTCCAACGGGAGATGGGCGTGTCCCGACGCTGTGACGTCATTTTGGCGCGCACCCGGAAGCGGCTCCGGCACCGGAGCTGGGCGGGGGTCCCGGGGGATCCCGGGGGGTCCCGGGGCCGCCATGGCGGGGCCGGCGGTGCTGCAGGTGCTCCGGCAGGGCGTGTGGGCCTCGCTGACCGGCGGCTGCTTCCTGGAGCCGCAGCTCGGCGCCTTCGCCAACTGCGTGCGGCTCTACGTGTGGCTGTTCCTGCTCGGGCTGCCGCTCGGCCTCTACTCGGTCACCCCGGGACCCCCCCATTGACCCGGCCCGCCGAGGGGCGCGTGGGAAAAGGGGCGGGGCCTCCCGCACGCGGGAATCCGCCGGCAGCCAATCAGAGCGCGCCGCCCGTTCCCACGTTCCCATTGAGAAATCGCTGCCTTCGGGATCCCCGCTACAACCGGGGCGGGGGAGACCCCCGGGGGGGCCCTGAGGGTCTCTTGGGGTTCCCTGAGGATCCCGGGGGGTCCTGGGGAGTCCCTGGGGGTCCCGAAAGGTCTCAGAGCGGCTCTTGGGGGTCGCGGGGTGGGTGATTGAGGGGTCCTAGGGATTTTCGGGGTTATTTTTGGGGAGGGGGCCATGCAGTCCGATGATCTCTTCCTCCGCAAAATGCGGGGTCCCTTGGCCCGGCCGCCCCCCGCCCCCGCCGGTTCGGCTGGGGGGGTCCCCTCTCCGCCCCCCTCCCCGGGGGGATCCACGCCCCCCCGGCAGCGCAGCGGCAGCGAGGCGGCTCCGGGGAGACCCCCGGAGGATGGGGAGGGGTCCCCCCGGAGCCGCAGCCAAAGCCAGGAGGAGGCGGCGGGGGGGGGCAGCCCCAGCTCCCCCCGCTTCCGCGACCCCCTGCTGCTGCTGGGGCTGGCGGCGCCCGGGGGCGACCCCGACTCCTTCCCCCGCCCACCCTGGAGCCCCCTCCTCGCCCATTACGACGTCCAGAGCATCCTCTTCGACCCCAGCGAGCCCCCCCCGGGCCCCCCCGGCCTCATCTCGGGGGCTTCGGCCGCCCACCTGGAGCCCGAGGAGCCCCCCGGGACCCCCCGCGCGCCCCCCGAGCCCGAGGCGCTGGTGCTGAGCTGCCCCCGCTTCTGCTGCGAGACCGGGGGCGAGCAGGAGCCGGGGCTGGGGTCTCCCCGGGGCCCCCCCGGGCCGGGGCAGCTGCCGAATGCGGCCGTGGCGGTGCTGGAGGAGCCCCCGGCGGGGGCGCGACCCCCGCACCCCATCGAGCACAGCGACGAGGGCGCCGAGTATTACCGCAAGTACTTCTACGGGAAAGGTGAGTCTGGGGGCGCGGGGAGGGGGGAAT
>NW_024371283.1:0-339 GCF_014805655.1 Passer montanus | reverse complement strand
GTGGGATCAATGGGGCGGGATCAATGGGATTGGATAATGGGACAATGGGGTGGGGGGGTGGGATCAGTGGGATCAATGGGGTGGGATCGATGGGATCAATTGGATGGGATCAATAGGATGGGATCGATGGGATCAATGGGATGGAATTGATGGGATCAATGGGATGGAATTGATGGGATCAATAGGATGGGATCGATGGGATCAATGGGATGGAATTGATGGGATCGACGAGATCCATGGGATAAATGGGATCCATGGGATGAGATCAATGGGATTGGATCCATGGGATCAATAGGATGGAATGGGATGAGAATGGGGTGGGAATGGGAATGGGAATGG
>NW_024371282.1:0-629 GCF_014805655.1 Passer montanus | reverse complement strand
AATGGGGATGGACCCCAAAAAATGGGGATCGACCCCAAAAAATGGGGATGGAGCCCCAAAAATGGGGATGGACCCCAAAAATGGGGGGTGAAGCCCCAAAAATGGGGATGGAGCCCCCAAAAATGGGGATGGACCCCAAAAAATGGGGATGGAGCCCCCAAAAATGGGGATGGAGCCCCCAAAAATGGGGATGGACCCCAAAAAATCCAAAAAATGGGGATCGACCCCAAAAATGGGGGGTGGAGCCCCAAAAAATGGGGATCGACCCCAAAAATGGGGGGTGGAGCCCCAAAAATGGGGATGGAGCCCCAAAAATGGGGGGTGGAGCCCCAAAAATGGGGATGGACCCCCAAAAATGGGGATCGACCCCCAAAAATGGGGATCGACCCCCTAAAATGGGGATGGACCCCAAAAATGGGGCTGGACCCTCAAAAATTGGATGTGATCCCCTCCAAAATGGTTCTGGAGGGGCTGGACCCCCCCCCCAAATGGGTCTGGGACCCCGAAATGCGTCTGGGACCCCCCAGATGTGACAGAACCGCCCCCAAAATGTGACAGGACCCCCCCATAATGTGTCAGGACCCCCCAAAATGTGACAGGACCCCCCCCCCAAATGCCCAGAGCCCCCA
>NW_024371281.1:0-632 GCF_014805655.1 Passer montanus | reverse complement strand
TCCTAAGGCTGGCAGTGGCTAATTCTTTCAGTCACTGTCACCAAAATTACATAAGGAGCACTGTAATTTAATGCTTTTTGTGCCAGTCTAAATCTATGTCAATGCCAAAGCTGGTGCTACTTTGGAGGGATCACCATTGCTACTGCAGTCATTTATGAGGTGCTTGTCTCAGAATTCTAACTACCCTATATTCATAACAGTAGTTTATTCCTTCCTGTGTTAAATGGTTTTCGGGAGATTGCCTACCACTGACTGTATAAAGACCTCAATTTATTTAGTATGTAAGCAATTAAAAAAAAAAATCACATGGAAACATCTCCAACTTGTTTACACATGTGCTCTTAAAAATTGAAAGTAAGACTATTTTTTTCCCCTGTGATTGCATGATCAAATAACTTCTTGGTGAAAGTGTTCGATTGCATTACATTACACAGCATAAGCCAATTTTAACTCTAATAATGAAGAATAGTGTAGCTAGTATTACCTCAAGCCAGCTTTTAATTTTTCATGAGTACTGTCCTGGGGTAGAAAATCTATTTTATATGAGTTTGGTTAGTAGCTAATGAAGCTGAAAATTTTATGTGTAGGTAGCACTATCATGCAAACACCTGACAAAACAATACTGAGAAAGT
>NW_024371280.1:0-575 GCF_014805655.1 Passer montanus | reverse complement strand
TGGGGACATTTCAGGGAGATTTGGGGACACTTTGGGGGGTTCGGGGACATTTGGGGACATTTTGCGGGGGTTTGGGGACGTTTCAGGGAGATTTCGGGACATTTTGGGGGGTTTTGGGGCATTTCAGGGACATTTGGGGACATTTCAGGGAGATTTGGGGACACTTTGGGGGGTTTGGGGACATTTGGGGACATTTTGGGGGGGGTTGGGGACTTTTTCGGGAGGTTTGGGGACCTTAAGAGACATTTTGGGGCACAGAGTTATTTTTTGGTTTTTTTTTTTTTGCAAAATTTGAAAGTTTTTAGTGGTTTTGAGGGGAAATTCTGGGGATTTTGAGGGGAAATTTGGGGTTTTTTGAGGGGAAATTTGGTTTTTTTGGGGGGGATTTTGAGGAGGTTTTGGGGGAGAAATTTTTAAGGTTTTTTCTTTTTTTTTTTTTTCCAAAAAATTGAGGTTTTTTTGGTGCTTTCAAGCTGAATTTTTTGGGTTTTTTTGGGGGGATATTTGGGTTTTTTCCCCTTCCAACAAATTTGGGGGTCTGCCCCACCCAGGGAGGAGGAAGAGGAGGAAGAAGA
>NW_024371279.1:0-629 GCF_014805655.1 Passer montanus | reverse complement strand
TTCTCAGGGGAAAGGCCATCGCTCCTGTCTTGGGCCCCATGGCCTGCAGTGGCCAAGTGCCTGCTGAAATTCCGCACATCTCGAAATTCCTCCCGGAGGCAAGGTGTTACAATAATCAACTAGTTCGAGTCCAGGGCCCGGTGGCCCAATGTAGCCAGGTGTGTGCTGAAATTCGTAACGACTGGGGATGCATCCCAGACGCAAAGTGCCACCTCAGGCAACTGCGGCTGGTTTGACAGTCCCAAGTGGCTCCTGCAAACTGCAAACTGACATCAGGAACCTGGCCTGCTGAGTTTTGTTTCTCTCTGGAAACACCATTGTTGTTATACAGGGCCTTGTGGCCCAATGTGGCCAGGTGTGTGCTGAAATTTGTAACGACTGGGGATGCATCCCAGATGGAAGGTGCCACCTCAGGCAACTGCGGCTGGTTTGACAGTGCCAAGTGCCTCCTGCAAACTGACATCAGGAACCTGGCCTGCTGAGTTTTGTAATTCTGGGGAAAGGCCAGCGTTCGAATCCAGGGCCTGGTGGCCCGGAATGGCAGGCTACCTATTGTAATTCCGAACACCGCAGGATCTGTCCCAGACGCAAGGTTCCACTATAGGCAACTGTGGCTGATTCGACAGTGC
>NW_024371278.1:2437-2837 GCF_014805655.1 Passer montanus | reverse complement strand
GAGATGTCCTTAGACATGGCCATTTAAACTGGAGAGCTGGAAACACTTGAAGGAAATGGGTCATTAAATATTAGACTGAATACTGGGGGCGAAGAGAGATGGGAAAATCAGTATTGCTTCTCCTGCCATCAGTAGCAAATCTGTTAAATCCAGGAAATTCCTGTTCCTGATGGGAAAACTTGCCATCTCTTAAAAGAACAAAAATGAGCCAGATAATAAAGAATAGCTTGTATATTATGAAACTATCAGGTATTAAAACCTGTGCCCCTTTCCAGGCAGATATCAGCTGTGTGCCCATGAACAGGCAGTGCCACTTGTGCCCTGAGGTGCCCAGCTGGGATTGGATCTCTCCGAGAGCACCTGAGGGAGAGCAGAGCACCTTGCAAGCTGCAGGTCCCTG
>NW_024371278.1:0-915 GCF_014805655.1 Passer montanus | reverse complement strand
AAAGAAAAAGAGCTGAGCAGCACATCCTGTGTAGGAGATGATGGTGGTGTGCCAGAGGGAATTGTGCATGGCTTTGGGGACAGTGGTGCAGATGGAGCCCAGGTCGCTGAGGGCCAGGTTGAGCAGGAAGAAGAACATGGGCGTGTGCAGGTGCTGGCCGCAGGCTACGGCGCTGATGATGAGGCCGTTGCCCAGGAGGGCAGCCAGGGAGATGCCCAGCAAGAGGCAGAAGTGCAGGAGCTGCAGCTGCCGCGTGTCTGCCAATGCCAGCAGGAGGAAGTGGCTGATGGAGCTGCTGTTGGGCATTTCTTCACTCTCAGCATGGTGGACTCTTGAAAGAAGACATTGACAAGTTGGGGCCAACTTCTTTTAGTCAGTGATTTTGTATTTAATTGGAAATCCCCAGAAAATTACTTTTCTTCCTGTGAGGGAACTTTGCATAACTATTTCGAGTTTGGGTTTTTGCTGCTGATGAGTTACTGCCTCATCCTCAGCATTGCTGTCAGCTAGAACACTGGGGAGCCCAGAAGGAATACAGGGCTCCCTGTGCCCCGGTGCAGTCAGACCTGCTGGTCCCACACAGGTGCCCTTTGCTTATTACATCTCCCTATATTTCAGTGTGATTGCACTTCAAACATCCTTGCAATTAAAATGGACATTTTGAAGTCTCTAGATTCAAAGTCAGTTTCTCTATACTCTTCCCTCTTTCCCTGTGCACCTGAACAGGAAGGGAAACCAAGGGTTGGTCTGGCTCTCTGCTGCTGGAGCCCTGCAGACCCCTCCCAGCACAGGGCACTGCCCAGGGGCATCTCCCTGGCCGCAGGGCCATAAGGGCAGGGCAGACAAACAGAGATGCTGCAAGCCAAGGTGCTGCTGCTGCTGTCTATAGGGAGAGGAGGCTGAGGAGGCACTTTC
>NW_024371277.1:0-654 GCF_014805655.1 Passer montanus | reverse complement strand
ACAATCTTTTAATATTTGTCATACATTCAGCTAAGTGAATTAGCATTACAGTGCTAGATTACTTTTTCTTGAATGCAAGAAAAGGTCAGAAGAATTCTTCTTATTGTACTACTTGATCTTTAATGAATAGATATTTTGTTCCTCTGAGGATCTAGCCCTAGGCTTTGACAAGAATGGAAACATGCACCATTTGCTGTCTGAGATAAATACTTAACATTTAATTGGTATTAATTGATATCATGCCAATAATAAGAAACAAAATCACACTCTTCATTGAGAGAGCTGAGAATGCTCAGTGTGCTTTGCATTTGACCTCTAGCTTTATAATTAGAAAGGATTAGAACAGTGGCAGCGAAAGTACCATTTTTTTGGCAACACTAACATACTGCTGCCTTGTCATTGCTGCCTGTTTCATTACAGAAAGTCAGTTAGGAAGTTATTAAATTGCTTTCTCCATCACAAGTCCTATCCCACTGCATTGCTTTCTGCCTTTATTAATAGCCACATTTATATGGGCTGTACCTCAGTGGACATTGGGCAGGTCAGACAAGCAGCAAGAGGAAAGACCTGTTATGATGAATATGAGGAATCTTAGAAAATCAAAAACAAAAATGGACCAGGATTTATTTATTTTAATCTTGAAAGCTACTGTCT
>NW_024371276.1:0-629 GCF_014805655.1 Passer montanus | reverse complement strand
TACTATATCTTTGGTATGATTGCTAGAAACTCCATTAAGGTCATAAATACAGAGGTAGCTGACAAGAAGCTCAACAGAAGGATAGCTGTTTTCCCAGTAGGAGAAAATGCCCTTAACAACTACCTGTGGGATTATGAAAATAGGCTACTTAAGTATCTGGTGCTATTAGTGATACTGTTCCACCTGCCAGATCTGCAAGAGTTTTCACTTCTAATGCATGCTTGTAATGCTTCTTCTTTTATCAGGGGAATATAAACACCAGTCTTTGGGAAGGACAAACAAAGCATCTCCCCAGCATGGAGGGCAGACACACACACAAGCCCACAAACAGTAACTTGTGGCATCAGCATATTACAGAGCACAGCGTCACTAAATCACTGCAGTTGTCACTTGTGACTGCAAGTGACATGAACTGGGGTGTCTGAACTCAAAGATGTCTCCAACCCAGGAACTTCACCAACCACACAAAGAAAAGGAGATTAAACATACTAGGAAGCAATGAAGGAATCCTGCAAACACTGCAGCTGAAAATGTTCAAAGAAAGAAAATTCTGCCTAAACATTACATGTGATTCTTTTCCCTAAAATCACACATTTTTCTTGTATTTGTATACTAATTTGATTTTTTTT
>NW_024371275.1:0-629 GCF_014805655.1 Passer montanus | reverse complement strand
TAACCACAGCTCTTTGGTGAAGGTGCCTGGCTATATCCTCACCACCAGGCTATGCAGAGTGAAAAAGTGCTGATGACTTGCCATCCACAGTTCAGAGGGATTAAAAAAATAGCTATAGCCAGTCCTGTGGCCCAGTCTTGGTCAGCATGTGATAGGTGCTCACCTGCAGCTCACCTCTTTCGTTTGGATTTGTTGTGAACTGAAACACGAATGCAGATGCAGACCCGTCCCTTAGAGAAATGTGATGGTGAAGACCATGAAAAGCTCTGCCCCACAGAGTTCTGCCCCACAGAGCTCTGCCCCAAGTTCTTTGACTTTTGGTTCCACTTTGAAGTTTAAATAATTAAAACTTGAAAGCAAACCTCATCCCAAAGCTTCCCAGGAGCAGCTTCACCATTGCAGCCATAGTGAGGCCACAAGCTGTTTGTTTGAGGTGGGGTACCTTGCCCTTCTCCTGTACTGACACTCAGCCTCATCTCCATCTCAAATCCCAAGTCAAGGTGTTCTTTGTTTTCCCAGAGTTTTGCTTTTTTGTTTGCAGCCCTCTAATAATGACATTACTATTCGCCTGGTCATCTTCTTTGATGCAAATCATACAATCATTGAGTAATAGATGGTTTGGGTTGGAA
>NW_024371274.1:0-629 GCF_014805655.1 Passer montanus | reverse complement strand
TATATGTATATATATATACAGATATATATCTATATCTATATCTAGATCTATCTATATATATATATGTATACCCACACCAGGCAGGGATTGGTAGGAAGGGCTATCTCTAAATACATCTGTGCTGCCACTTCACATTAAAAAATTAAATAATAAAAAGTAATAAAAAAATTTTTAAAAATTAAAAATACATGGAAAAAAATGTATATATATCCATGCCAGGCAGGGATTTGGCAGGAGGGGCTATGCCTAAATTCTTCTGTGCTCTCACTCTGTGGTTAAACCTTTGCTACTTCATAGGAGAAAAAAAACAAACAAAAAAAACCCCAAAAAAACCCAAAGAAATAAAAAATTATAAAAGAATAAAAATAAATATTTTTTTAAAAAATTGTAGATATTCCTGTGCCAGGCAGGGATTTGGCAGGAGGGGCTATGCCTAAATTCTTCTGTGCTCTCACTCTGTGGTTAAACCTTTGCTACTTCATAGGAAAAAAAAAAACCAAACAAAAAAAACCCCAAAAAACCCCAAAGAAATAAAAATTATAAAAGAATAAAAATAAAATATTTTTTTAAAAAATTGTAGATATTCCCGTGCCAGGCAGGGATTTGTCATGTGGGGCTATCCCTAAATT
>NW_024371273.1:0-589 GCF_014805655.1 Passer montanus | reverse complement strand
CAAATTCCTGGTATTTCCCCCCAAATTCCCGTTGTTCTTTGCCCTATATCCCGGTATTTTTACCCAAATCCCCATGGTTTTCCCCCAAATCCCGGTTGTTTTTCCCCCCAAATTCCCGCCTTTTTCCCCAAAATTCCCGGTTTTTGCTCCAAATCCCGGAGTTTTTTGCCCCAAATTCCCATTTTTTGCTCCAAATCCTGGTGGGTTTTGCCCCAAATCCCGGGGTTTTATTTGCCCCAAATTCCTTGGTTTTGCCCCAAATTCCCTGCTTTTTCCCCAAAATTCCCGGTGTTTTTACCACAAATTCCCGGTTTTTGCCCCAAATCCCAGTGGTTTTTGCCCAAATTCCCGTGTTTTTGCCCAATTTCCCGCTTTTTGCCCCAAATTCCCATTTTTTGCCCCAAATTCCCGGTTTTTGCCCCAAATCCTGGTGTTTTTGCCCAAATTCCCTGTTTTTGCCAAAAATTTCCGCCTTTTCCCCCCGAATTCCCGGGTTTTTGCTCCAAATCCCGGCGGTTTTGGCCCAAATTCTCGGCGGTTTTTACCCAAGTTCCCGGCGTTTTTTGCCCCAATTTCCCTGGTTTTGCCC
>NW_024371272.1:9110-15451 GCF_014805655.1 Passer montanus | reverse complement strand
GTTTGGGATTGGGGATTTGGAAATTTGGGTTTGGGAAGTTGGGATTTCGGATTTGGGAATTGGGATTAGGATTGGGAATTTGGGATTTCGGATTTGGGATTTGGGATTGGGATCGGGGATTTGGGCTTGGGATCCGGATTGGGATTGGGGATTTGGATTGGGATTGGAATTTGGGATTTCGGATTTGGGATTTGGGATTGGGATCGGGGATTTGGGCTTGGGATCCGGATTGGGATTGGGGATTTGGGATTGGGAATTTAGGATTTGGAAATTTGGGGTTGGGACTGGGGATTTGAGATTGGGATATTGGGACACCAGGGTCTGTTACGGACCCCGGGGACTGCAAGGAGGGACAGGGTGGGCAGCAGGGGCCTGTGGGGACCCCAGGAAGGGGTTCGGGGTTCCGAGGAGCCGCAGGGGTTTGGGTGGGGGTCCCGGGGTCGCCGTGGGGCTGACCCAGGTTCTGTCGGGCGGCCAGGAAGCGCGCGGGCTCCTTGACGTTGTCGGCGAGCAGGAAGGCGCCCTCCTCGAGCACGTCCAGCAGCATGGTGGCCGTGTGCGCCTGCTCCGAGCCGTTCATGTCCCGCCACGACTCCAGCGCCTCGGGACGCAGCAGGTTGTCCACGGCCTCCACCACGGCCTGCGGGACGGGAGGGGTGGGCGGGGCTCCCATGGGACACACCCACCCAGACAGACCCCACCCATGGGACACGCCCACCCAGACCCTGCCCACGCCCACGTGACATGCCCTTCCAAGCTCCACCTATCGTCTCTTAGCCACACCCCGCACAAAACCTCCCAAATCCCCCAGACCCCGCCCATGCTGACCATGCTCATCTCCCAAAGCCCCGCCCACCTATTATCACACCGAAGCCACGCCCATGCAGATTCCACCCCCGAATAAGCCCCACCCACCAGCACAAGCCCCACCCATTTCATAGCCCTGCCCCTGACATGCCCACCCACTCAAGCCCCACCCACAAGCCCTGCCCACCACACCCTGACCACACCCACACAAGCCCCACCCCTTGTTCACGGCCACGCCCCTTCAGGCCACACCCCTCACCTTGATGTAATCCTTGCAGGTTCGCTCCCGCTTGTGCATCTGGGGGGACAATAAAATGGGGGAGGGGACACCCAGGTGAGGGGGTGGGACCCCAAAACCTGCACCAGGGGCACCCCAAAATCCACAACAGGATCCTCCCAAAATGCAGGAAATAACCCCAAACTCTAGGGCAGAACAGCCCCAGCATTTGGGGCAGAACAACCCCAACATTTGGGGCAGAACAGCCCCAGCATTTGGGGCAGAACAACCCCAGCATTTGGGGCAGAACAACCCCAACATTTGGGGCAGAACAGCCCCAGCATTTGGGGCAGAACAGCCCCAACATTTGGGGCAGAACAACCCCAACATTTGGGGCAGAACAGCCCCAGCATTTGGGGCAGAACAACCCCAACATTTGGGGCAGAACAACCCCAACATTTGGGGCAGAACAACCCCAACATTTGGGGCAGAACAACCCCAACATTTGGGGCAGAACAACCCCAGCATTTGGGGCAGAACAGCCCCAGCATTTGGGGCAGAACAACCCCAGCATTTGGGGAGGGACTCCCAAATGCGGAACGGGAGAAGGGGCCCAGCACAGCGACCCCAAAAATCTGGGCAGCAGCACCCCAAAATTCGGGGCAGAGCGTGTTTGATCTCTAGAAAAGGAGCCCCTCAATGTTTGGGCCAGGACAACCCCAAAATTCAGAGCAGAACCCCAAAATCAGCCAAAACCCTCAAAAATAGGGTTCAGGTTCTGGAGCAGGGGCACCCAAAACTGGGCACAGGCACAAGTTCCCCCTTGGCCACCCCACCCCTCAATAGGGTGACCCCAAAATCGGGGGGTTTGGGGTCCCACCTTGTCTGAGTTCTTGCTGTAACTCTTCCTAATCTGGTGCTCAAAGCTCCCAAAATTTTTTTTTAAATAAAAAAAAAATCTCCATAACATTAACCAAAAAGCTCCTTCTCCCCTTAAATAAACTAAAAAAAGAAACTCTTTTAAAAATAATAAACTAACAACAATTTTAAATTTGCTTTCCTTTCTTTACATTATCAGTTTTAAAAAAATTGAAAAATTTTATTCTATTTCTTTTTACTCTTTCTTTTAATTACTATTAATAATTTTTTCTTTATACCCTTTTAGTGTTTTAAACCTCCTTTACCGTTCTATAGTATTATAAATGCTAATTAACAATTATTATTTAGATAATAATTATTACTAATAATTAAATACAAACAATTAATAAACACTAATAATTAACCAACACTAAACCCACCACACTCATTAACACATTACCCAAAAAAACCCTAAAAAATAACAAAATCTCAAATTAACACCCCAAAACCACGATGAGCTCCCACCTTGCTGTAGTTTTTTGGTGCTCAGAGCCCCTCAGCCTCAGTCCCCTCTGGGTCCCACCTGCTCCCCCTGGTCCCCCTTTGGGCTGAACCCCAAATCGGGGTTTTGGGGTCCCACCTGTTCCCCCCTCAGTCCCCCTTTGGGCTGAACCCCAAATCGGGGTTTTGGGGTCCCACCTGTTCCCCCTCAGTCCCACAGAAATCTGAACCCCAAATCGGGGTTTTGGGGTCCCACCTGTTCCCCCTCAGTCCCCCAGCAATCTGAACCCCAAATCGGGGTTTGGGGGTCCCACCTGTTCCCCCTCAATCCCCCAGCAATCTGAACCCCAAATCGGGGTTTTGGGGTCCCACCTGTTCCCCCTCAGTCCCACAGCAATCTGAACCCCAAATCTGGGTTTTGGGGTCCCACCTGTTCCCTCTCAGTCCCCCAGCAATCTGAACCCCAAATCGGGGTTTTGGGGTCCCACCTGTTCCTCCTGTCCCCCGCAGTGGTCTGAACCCTAAATGGGGGTTTTGGGGTCGCACCTTGTTGTAGTTTTTGCCCACAGACTCCCTCTCGAGCGGGCGCAGCGCCTGCAGCTGCACACCCAGGATGTGCCACCACCGTGTCCCCACTGTCCCCTCCTGTCCCCTGTCCCCCTCTTTTGGCTGAACCCCAAATCCGGGTTTTGGGGTCCCACCTTGTTGTAGTTTTTCCCTGCGGACTCCCTCTCGAGCGGGCGCAGCGCCTGCAGCTGCGTGTCCAGGATGTGCCACAGCCGTGTCCCCACTGTCCCCTCCTGTCCCCTGTCCCCCCCAGTGGGCTGAACCCCAAATCCGGGTTTTGGGGTCGCACCTTGTTGTAGTTTTTGCCCGCGGACTCCCTCTCGAGCGGGCGCAGCGCCTGCAGCTGCGCGTCCAGGATGTCCAGGAGCTGCTCCAGCAGCCGCACGGCCGAGCTGACGTCCCCCGCGAACACCGGGCCCCGCGTGTGCCGCGCCAGCTCCCCCGCGATGGACGCCGCGTTCTCCCCGCTCTTGATCTGGGGGCACCCAGGCTCAGGGGGCTCCCCGATATCCCCCGGGGCGTTGGGGTCCCACCTGTTCCCCCTCAGTCCCCCAGCAATCTGAACCCCAAATCGGGGTTTTGGGGTCCCACCTGTTCCCCCTCAGTCCCCCAGCAATCTGAACCCCAAATCGGGGTTTTGGGGTCCCACCTGTTCCCCCTCAGTCCCCCAGCAATCTGAACCCCAAATCGGGGTTTTGGGGTCCCACCTGTTCCCCCTCAGTCCCCCAGCAATCTGAACCCCAAATCTGGGTTTTGGGGTCCCACCTGTTCCCCCTCAGTCCCCCAGCAATCTGAACCCCAAATCGGGGTTTTGGGGTCCCACCTGTTCCCCCTCAGTCCCACAGAAATCTGAACCCCAAATCGGGGTTTTGGGGTCCCACCTGTTCCCCCTCAGTCCCCCAGCAATCTGAACCCCAAATCGGGGTTTTGGGGTCCCACCTGTTCCCCCTCAGTCCCCCAGCAATCTGAACCCCAAATCGGGGTTTGGGGGTCCCACCTGTTCCCCCTCAATCCCCCAGCAATCTGAACCCCAAATCGGGGTTTTGGGGTCCCACCTTGTTGTAGTTTTTGCCCACAGACTCCCTCTCGAGCGGGCGCAGCGCCTGCAGCTGCACACCCAGGATGTGCCACCACCGTGTCCCCACTGTCCCCTCCTGTCCCCTGTCCCCCTCTTTTGGCTGAACCCCAAATCCGGGTTTTGGGGTCCCACCTGTTCCCTCTCAGTCCCCCAGCAATCTGAACCCCAAATCTTGGTTTTGGGGTCCTACCTGTTCCCCCGGCCCCCCCAGTGGGCTGAACCCCAAATCCGGGTTTTGGGGTCGCACCTTGTTGTAGTTTTTGCCCACAGACTCCCTCTCGAGCGGGCGCAGCGCCTGCAGCTGCGTGTCCAGGATGTGCCACAGCCGTGTCCCCACTGTCCCCTCCTGTCCCCTGTCCCCCCCAGTGGGCTGAACCCCAAATCCGGGTTTTGGGGTCGCACCTTGTTGTAGTTTTTCCCCGCTGACTCCCTCTCGAGCGGGCGCAGCGCCTGCAGCTGCGCGTCCAGGATGTCCAGGAGCTGCTCCAGCAGCCGCACGGCCGAGCTGACGTCCCCCGCGAACACCGGGCCCCGCGTGTGCCGCGCCAGCTCCCCCGCGATGGACGCCGCGTTCTCCCCGCTCTTGATCTGGGGGCACCCAGGCTCAGGGGGCTCCCCGATATCCCCCGGGGCGTTTGGGGGGCGCCCGCGGCTCAGGGGGGCTCCCTGATGTCCCCCAGGGGGTCACAGGGGGTCTGGGGGGCGCCCGTGGCTCAGGGGGGCTCCCTGATGTCCCCCAGGGGGTTTGGGGGGGCACCCATGGGTCAGTGGGAGGGTCCCTGATATCCCCCAATGGGTCTGGGGGTGCACCCAAGTGTCAGGGGAGGTCCCCAATGTCCCCCAGGGGGTCTGGGGGGGCACCCATGGGTCAGTGGGGGGGGTCTTTGATATCTCCCAGGGGGTTTGGGGGGGCAACCGCAGGTCAGGGAGCTCCCCAATATCCCCCAGGGGGTTACAGGGGGTCTGGCTCAGGGGGGGCTCCCCGATATCCCCCAGGGGGTTTGGGGGACCCCCTGAGTGGGGACCAGCCCCCTCTGTGGGGTGGGGATGCTCGGAGGGGTCTCTAAGGGGAGGTTGAGGGGTTTTGGGGGATCTGGGGGGGTTGCTGGGAATCTGGGGGGGCACACACAAGTGAGGGGGGACTCCCCCAAATCCCACAGGGGGTTTTGGGGGACCCCCTGAGTGGGATCAGGCGCCTCCGTGGGGTGGAGATGCTCTGAGGGGTCTCAGGAGGGCCATGAGGATTTGGGGGTCCGCAGCTGATCTGGGGGGTCTGCAGGGGGCTGGGGGGGAACCCCCACATCCGCCAGGGGGTTGGGGAGGGTCGGGGACCCCCTGAGTGGGGAGCAGCCCCTGCAGAGGGAGGGACACCCCAGGACCCTCCAGGCAGGGGTTTGGGGGTCCCAGGGGACCTGGGGGGGTCACTGGGACAGGAAGGGTCCTGAGGTGGGTCCCCAGTTTGGGGAGCCCCCCTTCTCAGGGTGTCCCCATTTCTGGGGGTCCCTGTTGGGGTGGTCCCCATTTGGGGCAGTCCCTCTTTTGGGGTATCCTCACTTAGGGGGGTTCCTCATGGGGGGGCTCCTGTTTTGGGAGTATCTGCATTTTAGGGGGTCCCTGCTTGGGGGGGTCCTGGCCAGAGGCTATCCCCCTTTCTGGGGGGTCCTGGTTTTTGGGGGATTCCTGTTTAGGGGTGTCCCCTTTGGGCGGGTCCCATTTTGGGGGATTCCTGTTTAGGGGTGTCCCCTTTGAGCAGGTCCCATTTTGGGGGATTCCCGTTTAGGGGTGTCCCCTTTGGGCGGGTCCCATTTTGGGGGATTCCTGTTTAGGGGTGTCCCCTTTGGGCGGGTCCCATTTTGGGGGATTCCCGTTTAGGGGTGTCCCCTTTGGGCGGGTCCCATTTTGGGGTCCCCCGGTACCTTCTGGGCCACCTGGTTGACCCAGGGGCTGGTGCAGTTGCTCAGGTCGGGCCCGCGGGGGTTCCACACCCCCAGCCCCAGCAGGCACTGGAAGGAGGCGATGCCTGGGGGGCACAGGGGGCTCAGGGGGGCTCAGGGGGACCCCACATTTCCCTGAATCCCCCACTGCCCCCTCCCCACCCCACAGAATCCCCAGCCCCACGTGGGAGGAGGCGATGTCTGGGGGAGGGGATGTCTGTCCCCCCAGTTCTCCCAGTTCTCCCAGTTCTCCTAGCCCCTCCAGTCCCCTCCCAGTCCCTCCAGTCCCTCCCAGTCTCCCCCAGTCTCCCTCAGTGCCCCCAGTTCTCCCAATCCCTCCCAGTTCTCCCAGTCGCCCCTGTTCCCCGTGTTCCCCCCC
>NW_024371272.1:3599-8529 GCF_014805655.1 Passer montanus | reverse complement strand
AACGGGGGGGGGGAGTTCAGGACCTGGGGGACCCCCCTGAACCCCCCAAGGGGTGCCCGATGGGGGGGAGGGGCTGATGCCCCCCCCCCCAAAGTGACCCCGGACCCCCGCCATGGACTGGGGCACAGCGAGACCCCCAAAATCAACACGGAGGTGCCCCCGAGCGCTTGGGGGTCCCCCAAAGTGACTCCAGACCCCCACAGGGGTCCCCCCAAGACCGCTGTCCCCCCAAAACGAACTGGGGCACCCCCAGAGTAAACCCCGACCCTCAGGGCTGCCCCCCCGGGTGGGGGTGACACCCCAAAACCAAACTGGACCCCCACAACACCGGGAGGGCCCCCCAGCACAAACCAGAGCTCCCCAAAACACCCGGGGGTCCTTCTGGGGCCGGGGGCTGCACCCCCAAAGTGAACTGGGACCCCCAGTGCTCCCCCCACACATTGGGGGCTCCCTGGGGGCATTGGGGGGGCACCCCCGAGGTGAACTGGCCCCCCACAACTTGCTGGGGCTCCCCCGAAGTACCTCAGGCTGTACCCCCAAAGTAATCAGGGACCCCCAGGGCGACCCCCAAAATGAGCTGTGACACCCAGGGCTCCCCCAAAGCAAACCGGGACCCCCAGGGCTGCCCCCAAAATAAACCTGGACCCTCACAGCTCCCCCCAAAACAAATCAGGACCCCCAGGGCTCCCCCAAAGTAAACAGGGACCCCCGGGGCTCCCCAAAATCAAACCGGGACCCCCAGGGCTCCCCCCAGAATAAATCAGGACCCCCAGGGCTCCCCCAAAAATAAACCTGGACCCCCAGAGCTCCCCCTAAAATGAATCAGGACACCCAGGGCTCTGCCTCAACTAAATCGGCTCCCTGGGGGCATTGGGGGGGCACCCCCGAGGTGAACTGGCCCCCCACAACTTGCTGGGGCTCCCCTCAGGCACCTGGGGCTGCACCCCCAAAGTAACCCAGGACCCCCAGGGCTCCTAAAAATCTGGGGCTCCCCCCAAGTACCCGAGACTGAACCCCCAAAGCAAACCGAGACCACCAAAATAAGCTGTGACCCCCAGGTGCTCCCCCCAAAATAATCTGGGACCCCCAGGGCTCCCCCAAAGCAAACCAGGACCCCCAGGGCTCCCCCCAAAATAAACCAGGACCCCCGGGGCTCCCCCAAAGTAAACCGGGATCCCCAGGGCTCCCCCCAAGTCGTCTCCCCACCTCTCCCCAAGCCCCGCGGCCGCACCCAAACCCCGCACCCCGCACCCTTGTCCTCCTCATCTTCCTCCTCCTCCTCGTCATCGTCCTCCTCCTCCTGCTCCCCTCTCCCCTCTCCCCTCTCCCCGCTCCCCTCTCCCCGCACCCCCAGCCCTCCCCGCTGACCGTCGCCGTCGAGGGGCGCGAAGTCGAGGCCGTAGCGCAGCAGGAAGTGGTTGTTCCACACGTAGAGCTGGTTGTCGCGGGGGTTGTAGCCCACCGAGGCCACGAACTGGTACGGGTTGGGGAAGGGCAGCGCCAGCGCCGAGCCGCGCCCGCGGCGCGTGTCGAAGGCGTAGACGAGCGCGTTGCCCAGGTGCTCCGTGTCGTCGTCCAGGTAGACGCTGCGCACCACGTAGAGCACCCCGCACGCCATGAAGGCGTCCGAGGCCGCCCGCTTGGCGTAGCCCGTCTCCCAGGTGCCCTCCAGGCGCAGCGTGTAGGGGTTCAGCTGGCTCACCACCAGCCGCCCGCCGTTGCCCTCGGTGGCGTAGATGACCCAGAGCCCCTCCTCGTCCACCGCCAGGTCGATGTCGGTCTTGCCGCCCCAGCGGTACGGGGACGTGTCGTGGTAGTTGGCGGCGCCCACCACGGTCTCGCCGCTCTTGATGCGGGTGCGCAGGTCGTACTTGACGATGCTGCGGGTGCGCTCCTTGTTGTAGAACACGGCGCCGTCGTACACCACGAAGCCGGTGCCGTCGGCGCGGTGCGGGAGGCGGTGCGTGGCCGCGGGCCGGGCGCCCACCAGGTCGGCCCAGGAGGCGTACTCGGTGAGCGTGTCGGTGCGGTACGGCACCCAGGGCAGCACGTAGAGCCGGTCCCCCGACTGCAGCGGGTCCCGGCACCAGCCGCCCGCCTGGTGCGGAGACTCGTGCGTGGACAGCGCCGGCCCCACGCGCTGCGGCACCCCCGGGCAGACGAAAACTGCGGGGGGACACGGGGGGCACGGACACGGGGAGGGTGGGACAGACAGAGGGACACGGGGAGGGACACGGGGAGGGTGGGACAGACAGAGGGACACGGGGAGGGGCACGGGGACACAGAGAGGGACAGACAGAGGGACAGACAGAGGGACACCGGGAGGATGGGGACACGGAGAGGGGCAGACAGAGGGACACAGGGACGGACATAGGGACACGGGGACGGTGGGGACAGACAGGGGGACACGGGTGGTTTGTGGGACAGGCGTAGAGAGTGGGACAGGGATGGGGACACGGGAGGGGAGAGGAGGCGGGACGGGTGGCGAGGGACACGGGGACAGACACACGGACACAGGGATGGGGGAGGGACAGGGGAATGGGTTGGGGGACAGACACACGGACGGAAGGGGGACAGGAGGACGGGGGTGGGGACAGACATGGGGACACGGAGATGGATGGACGGAAGGATGGATGGATGGATGGATGGACGGATGGATGGATGGATGATGGATGGGTGGATGGATGGACGGATGGACGGATGGACGGATGGACGGATGGATGGATGGATGGATGGACGGACGGACGGACGGACGGACGGACGGACGGACGGATGGATGGACGGACGGATGGAGGGCATGGGGATGGGGATGGGTGGGGGGACAGACACAGGGACAGAGTGACAGACACGGACAGACGGGGGCACGGATGGATGGCAGTCACGGGGACAGATGGGGACATGGGACAGGGACAGAAGGACGGACACAGGGGACAGGGACGGACGTGGGGACGCAGGCATGGGGACAGGGGACAGACGGACACGGCGACAGGCGTGGGGACACGAGGGGACACGGACACGGGAGGGGACAGGCGGATCAGGGGGCACGGGGGACAGAGGGACAGCGAGGGGACAGACAGGGGGACACGGGGGGCAGCGAGAAGAGGAGAGAAAAGAGAAGGGGACCCCGGGTTGGGGTCCCGCCCCCTCAGCCTGGCCCCGCCCCCTCAGCCTGGCCCCGCCCCCCGCCCGGGGCGCGGCACGAGGGGGAGGGGCCGTGACACACGCGTGTGCGGGGCTGCACAGGTGAGCACAGGTGTGCACAGGTGAGCACAGGTGTGCAAAGCTGAGCACAGGTGTGAGCACAGGTGAGCACAGGTGTGCAAAACTGAGCACAGGTGTGCACAGGTGTGCAAAGCTGAGCACAGGTGAGCACAGGTGAGCACAGGTGTGCACACAGGTGAGCACAGGTGTGCAAAGCTGAGCACAGGTGAGCACAGGTGTGAGCACAGGTGTGCACAGGTGTGCAAAACTGAGCACAGGTGTGCACAGGTGCACACAGGTGAGCACAGGTGTGAGCACAGGTGTGAGCACAGGTGTGCAAAACTGAGCACAGGTGAGCACAGGTGTGAGCACAGGTGTGAGCACAGGTGTGAGCACAGGTGTGAGCACAGGTGTGAGCACAGGTGTGAGCACAGGTGTGCACAGGTGTGCAAAACTGAGCACAGGTGTGCACAGGTGCACACAGGTGAGCACAGGTGTGAGCACAGGTGTGCAAAACTGAGCACAGGTGAGCACAGGTGTGCACAGGTGAGCACAGGTGTGCAAAACTGAGCACAGGTGTGCACAGGTGTGCAAAACTGAGCACAGGTGTGAGCACAGGTGTGCAAAACTGAGCACAGGTGTGCACAGGTGTGCAAAGCTGAACACAGGTGTGAGCACAGGTGTGCACAGATGAGCACAGGTCTGCTCGTGTGTGCCCATGTGAGCAGGTGTGAACACACACCTGTTCAGTCACACGCACCTGTGCACACCTGTGCAGCCACGCACACACCTGTGTGAGCCCATTTGCACACGCACAGGGGCACGTGCTCACCTGGCCGTGCGATTGCACGGGGGGCTGTGGTTGTGTGTGCACAGGTGTGAGCACAGGTGTGCACAGGTGTGTGCACAGGTGTGTGCACAGGTGTGAGCACAGGTGTGAGCACAGGTGTGCACAGGTGTGAGCACAGGTGTGAGCACAGGTGAGCACAGGTGTGTTCAGGCAGCAGCACATTTGCACACTTAGGTGTGAGAACTGCCACACCCGCGTTGCTCTGTGTTCACACCTGCAGCCGTTACCTGCGCATGCTCACAGGTGCGTGTCATCGTTACACCTGGCCAGGTGTGTCGCTGTCACACCTGCCCAGGTGTGTGTCACTGTCACACCTGCCCAGGTGTGTGTCGCTGTCACACCTGCCCAGGTGTGTGTCGCTGTCACACCTTCCCGAGTGTCTGTGCTCACACAGGTGTGTGTCGCTGTCACACCTGCCCAGGTGTGTCACTGCCCCACCTGTGCCCCGTCGCACACGCGTGTGCAGGGGGCGCGGGGGCTGCGTGTGCAGGGGGCACACCTGGACGTGCAGCTGGATCCAGGTGTGCACGGGGAGCTGTGAGCGCGCAGCCCCAGGTGTGCACAGCCCAGGTGTGCACAGCCCAGGTGTGCTCAGGTGTGCACGGGGACCTGTGAGCGCGCAGCCCCAGGTGTGCACAGCCCAGGTGTGCACAGCCCAGGTGTGCTCAGGTGTGCACAGCCCAGGTGTGCTCAGGTGTGCACCAGGGCTGGGAGCGCACAGGCCCCAGGTGTGCTCGGGCACAGGTGTGCCCAAAGATCCAGGTGTGCACGAGGCACAGGTGTTCACAGGTGTGCACAGGAATCCAGGTGTGCACAAGGATCCAGGTGTGCACAAGGATCCAGGTGTGCACAGGTGTGCCCAGGTGTGCCCAGGTGTGC
>NW_024371272.1:1960-3588 GCF_014805655.1 Passer montanus | reverse complement strand
CGCGGGCCCCGCCCACGCCTGCCCGCAAGCCCCGCCCCGGCCACGCCCTCCCCGGTCACCGCCCCGCCCCCCTCCTTCCCGTGCTCGCGGATGGACAGACGGACACGGGGGCGACGCCCTGGCTGTGACCCCTGAGTGACCCCTGAGCGACCCTGAGTGGCCCTGAGTGACCCCTGAGTGACCCTGACCTGACCCTGAACTGACCCTGAACTGACCCTGAGTGACCCTGACCTGACCCTGAGTGACCACTGAGTGACCCTGAGTGACCCCTGAGTGACCCTGAGTGACCCTGAGGGACCCTGAGTGACCCCTGAGTGACCCTGAGTGACCCTGAGGGACCCTGAGTGACCCCTGAGTGACCCTGAGTGACCCTGAGGGACCCTGAGTGACCCCTGAGTGACCCTGAGTGACCCTGAGGGACCCTGAGTGACCCCTGAGTGACCCTGAGTGACCCTGAGGGACCCTGAGTGACCCCTGAGTGACCCTGAGTGACCCTGAGGGACCCTGAGTGACCCCTGAGTGACCCTGAGTGACCCTGAGGGACCCTGAGTGACCCCTGAGTGACCCTGAGTGACCCTGAGGGACCCTGAGTGACCCCTGAGTGACCCTGAGTGACCACTGAGTGACCCTGAGTGACCCTGAACCGACCCTGAGTGACCCTGAGTGACCCTGGGTGACCCCTGAGTGACCCTGAGTGACCTCAAAGTGACCCTGAACCACCACTGAGTGACCAATGGGTGACCCTGAGTGACCCTGAGTGACCCTGAGTGACCCTGAGTGACCCCTGAGTGACCCTGAGTGACCTCAAATTGACCCTGACTGACCCCTGGTGACCCTGAGCAACCTTGAACTGACCCTGACTGACCTCAAACAGACCCCAGTCTGACCCTGACCTGACCCCTGAGCAACCCCTGAGTGACCCTGAGTGACCCTGAGTGACCCTGAGTGACCCCTGAGTGACCCTGACCTGTCCCTGAGTATCCCTGAACTGACCTTGAATGACCCCAAACTGACCCTTGAGCAACCCCTGAGTGACCCTGAGTGACCTTGAACTGACCCTGAGTGACCCCTGGTGACCCTGAGTAACCCCCAAGTGACCCTGAGTGACCTTGAACTGACCCTGGACTGACCCTGAGTGACCCCTGAGTGACCCCCAAGTGACCCTGAACTGACCCCTGAGCGACCTCTGAGTGACCCTGAATGGCCCCAAGCTGACCCTCGAGTGACCCTGAACTGACCTTGAATGACCCCAAACTGACCCCTGAGCGACCCTGAGTGACTGCACTGACCCCTGAGTGACCCCGAGTGACCTTGGCTGACCCCCGCTGACCCCTGAGTGACCCCAACTGCCCCAAACTGACCCCTGAGTGACCCCTGAATGACCCCAATGACCCAAACTGACCCCTACTGACCCCAACTGACCCTGACTGCCCAAAGTGACCCCTGAGTGACCCCTGAGTGACCCCTGAGTGACCCCTGAGTGACCCCTGAGTGACCCCTGAGTGACCCCTGAGTGACCCCTGAGTGACCCCTGAGTGACCCCTGAGTGACCCTGAGTGACCTTTCCTGACCCCAGCCCTGCCCCGGCCCCTCAGCTGCCCCCCCCCGGGGGGTTTTTTTTGGGGGGG
>NW_024371272.1:0-762 GCF_014805655.1 Passer montanus | reverse complement strand
GGGGGGAGGGGAGGGGAGGGGAGGGGCGAGAGAGGAGACAAAGAGAAAAGAGATTAAACGGCTCCGGCCCCCCCAGCCCGGGGGGACCCCGAAACCCCCCGGGACCCCAGAGCCTGTGGGGGGAGGGGCGGCGGCGCCGCGGGGGGAGCGGGACGGACACACGGACACGGGACGGACACACGGACACGGGACGGACACACGGACACGGGACGGACACACGGACAGGGGATGGACACGGGACGGACACAGAGATGGACGCAGGGATGGACACACGGCCATGGGGACGGACGGACAGAAGAACGAAGGGGACACCGAGGGAGCGAGGGACGGACAGACAGCAGGAGGGACTGACGGACGGAGGGGTGGATGGACAAATGGACATCAAGATGGGCAGGGTGGACAGAGGGACGGCAAGGAGCTGGACAGGGGGACAGGGGGACAGAGGGACAGGGGACAGAGGGACAGGGGGACAGGGGGACAGAGGGACAGAAACGGGGAAGAGCCGATGGGGGAGGGGGAGGATGGACAGACAGAGCCGTGGAGGGACAGACGGACAGACACGGAAAGGGGGGATGGGAACGGCCTGGCCGGGGATGATGGACGGAGGTGATGGACGGACAGACGGACACGGGCACAGCCGGACAGACGGACGGGGGCGCGGGGCTCCCCTCCCCCGCACTCCGGAGCCCCTCGGGGGGGTCGCGCCCCCCGCCCCTCCCCCCCAGCCCTGGAGGGAGAGAGAGAGAGACGGCGATGGGGGAG
>NW_024371271.1:0-629 GCF_014805655.1 Passer montanus | reverse complement strand
CGGGGACACGGGACAGCCCCGGGATGGGGGACACGGGGACATCCCCAGGATGGGGGACACGGGGACAGCCCCGGGTTGGGGACACCGCGGGGGACACGGGGACACCCCCGGGGATGGGGGGACACCCCCGGGTGGGGACACGGGGACACCGCCGGGTAGGGGACACCGCGGGGACACGGGGACAGCCCCGGGTTGGGGACACGGGGACATCCCAGGGGATGGGGATACCCCTGGGGGACACGGGGAGGGGACAGCCCCGGGGGATGGGGGGACATCCCCGGGCTGGGGACATAGGGAGAGCCCGGGATGGGGACACGGGGACATCCCAGGGGCAGGGGGGACACGGGGACACCCCCGGGTGGGGACTCGGGGACACCCCCGGGGACATGGGGACACCCCCGGGATGGGGCCGGACCCGGGATGGGGGACACGGGGAGGGGACACGGGGACATCCCGGGGGACACGGAGACATCCCGGGGAGGGGGACACGGGGACAAGTCTCGGGATGGGGACACGGGGACATCCCCGGAATGGGGACACGGGGACATCCCTGAGAGAGGGGGGACAGCCCGGGGAAGGGGACATTGGGACATCCCGGGAGAGGGGGACACGGGGACACCCTCGGAATG
>NW_024371270.1:0-629 GCF_014805655.1 Passer montanus | reverse complement strand
GAGTCCATGAGGAGCCTGTGTTGGGGATGAACCTCATTTGAACCCATTCATGCTTTGAGACACTTTGGGTGTTTCTTCTGCCTTTGACTCCTGGAAAGGTTTGTGCAATCTCCTCTCAGGCCTTGAGGTTCAAGGGCTCAGCTCCAAATGCACCACAGGCCTCATTAGGGTCAAGGAAGTCCTGACAAAATTGCCCTGTCTTGATTTTCCCCTGCTCTTGTGCACTTCATCAGGAATGTTTCTTTAGTGGTTTTGGTTTGACAATTTGAGATTTCTTGGCAAATGCATCAATTAGTGTGGTGGGTTCAGTGTTGGCTAATTACCTGTGCACTCACCAGGGTATACTTATACATTTCCTGCTGTGAGACAGGAGTAGGAGGAAGGCAAAGTGGGTTCAATATTTTAAAAGTGTATAAAGAAAAGTTTATTAATAATAACTATAAGAAAGAGTAATAAGAATCAGAACAAATTTTTCAGAACACTTCTCCTCTCCCTACAACCTTTTCTTCCTTCCTGACAATGTAAGGAGACAAAACACAACATTTTCAGTCAGATTACTGTTGGGTTGTGCTTTTAACTGATTCTAGCTGTTTTAAGTTCTACTTTGTAAATTGGTGCGTTCTATTCTC
>NW_024371269.1:0-629 GCF_014805655.1 Passer montanus | reverse complement strand
GGGCAGGTGAGCACCGGGGGGCACCTGGGCAGGTGAGCACCTGGGGGCACCTGGGTGCACCTGAGAACACCTGAGGTACCTGAGCTCACCTGGGCACGGCTGGGTGCCTCACCCCATCTACATTACCTGAGCCTCACCTGTCTCACCTGTGCCCACCTGAGCTCACCTGTGTTGTCTGAGCACACCTGAGCCCCACTGGTGTTCACCTGAGCCTCACCTGAGCACGCCTGAGCCTACCTGCCCCTCACCTGCCCTACCTGTCCCATCTGTCACCACCTGAGCCCACCTCAGCTCACCTGCCTCACCTGTGTCACCTGTCCCCTGCGCTCACCTGTCCCCCACCTGCCCTCACCTGTTCCACCTGTCCCACCTGTCATTACCTGAGCCCACCTGCACTCACCTGTCCCCACCTGAGCTCACCTGAGCTCACCTGTGGCTCACGTGCCCCTCACCTGTCCCCCGCCCTCACCTGCCCTCACCTTCCCCTCACCTGTCCCCCCGTCATTACCTGAGCCCACCTGTCCTCACCTGAGCTCTCCTGAGCCCACCTGAGCCAGCCTGAGCACACCTGAGCACACCTGAGCTCATGTGCCCCTCACCTGCCCCTCACCTGTCCCCCCGCCCTCACC
>NW_024371268.1:0-630 GCF_014805655.1 Passer montanus | reverse complement strand
CAAAGGATTTGGGGTGGGATCCCACAGAACTGGGGAATCCCAAAGGGTTTGGGGGGGATCCCAAAGGATTTGGGGGGGATTCCACAGAATTGGGGAATCCCAAAGGGTTTGGGGTGGGATCCCACAGAATTGGGGGGACCCCAAAGGCTTTGGGGGCAATCCCAAAGGATTTGGGGGGGATCCCATAGAATTGGGGGATCCCAAAGGATTTGGGGGGGATTCCACAGAATTGGGGGGATCCCAAAGGGTTTGGGGTGGGATCCCATAGAACTGAGGGGACCTCAAAGGATTGAGGGGGATCCCAAAGGATTTGGGGCCTGATCCTACAGAATTGGGGAATCCCAAAGGATTTGGGGAACCCCAAAGGATTGAAGGTGATCCCAAAGGATTTGGGGTGGGATCCCAAAGGATTTGGGGTCTGATCCTACAGAATTGGGGGGAATCCCAAAGGATTTGGGGGGAATCCAAAAGGATTGAAGGGGATCCCAAAAGATTGAGGGGGATCTCGAAAGGATTTGGGGGGACCCAAAGGATTGAGGGGGTTCCCAAGGATTTTGGGGGTCCCACGGGATTTGGGGTGATCCCACGGGATTTGGGGTGATCCCACGGGGATTTGGGGGTCCCTCGAGG
>NW_024371267.1:0-630 GCF_014805655.1 Passer montanus | reverse complement strand
GCTGAACCACTGGAAACCACTTTGATGCTATTTTCTTCTGCTCTGTTTCATAGTCTCTTTCAGCACCAAATCTGCCAGACCTGGAAGCACACAGAAAATGGTATGTTAAACTTTCATTTTAAAATTACTCTTAGGTAACAGTTCTTTGACTGGAACTGTTGTAGAAGACTTTTATGAACGTATTCTGCTTTTCTGTTTTCTAAATGGTATGGTTTACTGTTATGGTTAGAAATTGTAATGCATCATGACCAGCAAGGAAAGTATTAATTTGCATTAAAACTCATTGTACAGCAGTGCTACAGAATGAGCAATGAATGTCTTATCAAAATGCTCGAAGTTCTTAGGTGTTTATTTTTCTTTACTTTCCTCCTGTCATAACCTAAAATGCATGTGGAACATCTACAGAAAACCTTCCTTCAGAAACACATAGCTGTACTGTTGCTGAATATTTGAAGAATACCTTAAATCATTAAGAGTTTTATGCACATGCCAGTTAAGATCAGTAGATTAATTAATTTCAAACTTCTTATAAAGCCAAGCGTAGATCTCAAAGAAAAGAACAGCTCCCATACTTTTAAGCAGGCCTCTCTTTCTCTCTTTGCAAAGACATTGCACAAGACAGCATTGCTT
>NW_024371266.1:0-630 GCF_014805655.1 Passer montanus | reverse complement strand
GTACCGGGGCTTTCCTGGGAATTCTGGGGTTTGCCGGGGAATTTTGGGGCTTTTCCAAGGATTTGGAGCTTTTTTTCAGGGAATTTTGGAGCTTTTTTCAGAGAATTTTGGAGCTTTTTTCAGAGAATTCTGGGGTTTTCCAGGGAATTCTGGGGCTTTTCCAGGGAATTTTGGGTTTTTCCAGGGAATTTTGGGGTTTTTTCAGGGAATTTTGGGTTTTTTCAGGGAATTCTGGGGCTTTTTCAGGGAATTTTTGTGCTTTTCCAGGGAATTCTGGGGCTTTTCCGGGGAATTTTGAGTTTTTCCAGGGCATTTGGGGATTTTCCAGTGAATTTTGGGGCTTTTCCAGGGAATGTCTGGATTTCTGATGTATTTTAATTGGATTTTTGGTGTGTTTTAATTGGATTTTTGGTGTTTTATTAATTGGATTTTTGGTGTATTTTCCCTGGATTTTTGATGTATTTATTTCTTTATTTCTTTGGATTTATTCCCAACACTTCCCAGAGTTCCCATTTTCCAGGAATTCCCATCCCAGGCACTGCTTCCATTTAATTTTAGCTGTTTATTTCTGAAATAAATACATTTATTTTACATTTTTACGTTCCCAGGACTCCCCAGAGTACCCGTTCT
>NW_024371265.1:0-630 GCF_014805655.1 Passer montanus | reverse complement strand
TCCCCCAAACCTCCCCTCTTGACACAAAACTACATAACATTAACCCAGGAGACTGGGTTTTGATAAAATCCTGGAATAGTGGACCATTAATGCCTGAATTTGAAGACCCCTTTCAGGTACTCCTCATTACTAATTCGGCTGTGTGGACCAGAGAAAAGGGTTGGACGCACATCACGAGAATTAAAGGACCAGTCATATTTCTATGCCCCGGCACGTCTGGGCTTGTCCCCACGCGCCCAGCTGCAACATCCAGCTAGCCAAAAGCATCTCTAGGGTGAAACACCTGTGACAGTTGCTGCTATTTGGGTCAGCAGCAGGGGTGAGACAAGCCAAGGCATGTCCCATCCACAATACTGGCCCTGGAAATGGAGGCAATGGCTGCTCTCAAGGCCTGGGTGGAGGCGGACAGCAACAAGGTGCTGGTGGCTGTGGATGGGTGAAATGTAGGAAAATAGAGATAGTGATGAAGGTAATCTCACCCCTAAGGAGTTACAGCTGTGCTAATTATCAAGCATTAGGAACAGGCCTGCCCTTAATAGGCCACAGCTAGATCCAGTTAGGATGGGTATTGTACAAGAGTAGGTTGGTTGCTCGAGAAGTTAGATGGAGTTTCTTGGCTGTGCTGAGAAG
>NW_024371264.1:0-630 GCF_014805655.1 Passer montanus | reverse complement strand
GAGTGACAGTGACACTCAACTGACACCTGTGTGACATCCATGTGACATCAATGTGACACCCGAGTGACCCCTGAGTGACACCTGAGACACCCGAGTGACACCTGAGTGACAGCTGAGTGACCCCTGAGTGACAGCCATGTGACACCTGTGACACTTGAGTGACACCTGAGGGACACCAGAGTGACCCTGGAGTGACACCGGTGACACCTGAGGGACACCCATGTGACACCAGAGAGTGACACCTGTGACAGCTGGGACACCCAAATGTCACCTGAGTGACCCCTGAGTGTGACACCTGAGTGACCCCTAAGTGACATCCAAGTGACACCTGAGAGTGACCCCTGGGTGACCCCGGTGACGCTGGCGGTGGCACCTGGCACGGGCCACCCGCGAGGCCCCCGAGTGTCCCCAGCCCAGGTGACGCCGGTGACACCGAGAGCCCTCAGTGCCACCCCCCGATGTCCCCGTGTCCCTCTCGATGCCACCACGGCACCGTGGCACCGTGTCCCCAACCCTGTGTCCCCTCTGTCTCCTCTGTGTCACCTCTGTCACCGCTCTGCCACTGTCCCCAGGCCACCAGGTGTCCCCAACCCCTGTGCCACCCTGTCACCTCTGTGCCACCCCCGTGTC
>NW_024371263.1:0-630 GCF_014805655.1 Passer montanus | reverse complement strand
CTATGGGCCGGCTGCTGTGGGCTGGCTGCTGTGGACTAGTGCTGCGGCACCGGTGGCTATGGGCTGGCTGCTGTGGGCTAGTGCTATGGCAATGGTGGCTCTGGGCTGGCTGCTGTGGGCTGGCTGCTGTGGGCTAGTGCTGTGGCACTGGTGGCTATGGACTGGCTGCCGTGGGTTGTTGCTGCCATGGGCAGGTGCAGCAGGCTCGGTGCTGTGGGCAGCATGGGAAACGCGGCAGAGTCATGGTGGGTGCAGGCAGCATCTGCACCATCAGGGAGGCAATGAAGAAGTCCAGGAGGAGCAGGAATGAGCTACCTCACGGAAGCAGGGAAGCAGGGAAGAATGGGTGCAGACAGGGAAGAAGGAGCACCAGGAAGAAAAGGCGAGGCAGGGGGGAGTATCGGTGATATTTTTGCCTGACTCCCAGGATGAATGATGCATCTGACTCCATCTTATCAGAAGGCTTATTAAGTTCTTTATTATAGTATATTATCCTGTATTATAGCACACTACATCTAAACTGAGTCTGACAAGCACTCAACTGCACTCCACAGCACAGAAGCTTCTGACTGTCCACCGGCAGTCCTGACACACACCCCCCCTTGGATTCGATTGCTCAGTGAAGCAAAA
>NW_024371262.1:0-630 GCF_014805655.1 Passer montanus | reverse complement strand
AAATCTCCCCAAAAATCCCCCAAAAATCCTCCCACAATCCCCCCAAAATCCCCTATAAATAATATATTATTATTAATATATTTTAATTATCATTAATATATTTTAATATATTATTAATATATTTAAATATATTAATAAAATATTTTCATCAAAAACCCATTTCTATTAAAGCACATTAACACATTTATAAAAATACATTAAAATAAATTTAGGCGCTATATTTCACAGCCAATTAAACATAAACTTAATTTATTTACAGTGCCAAACATGCAGTTTGTATCACCCTATTAATTAATTAATTAACTAATTAATTAACAGCCATTAATTACAGCGCTCTTCCTTTTCCAGCTGTCCGTGTGTCCATCCCGGGGGCCACGCCCCCAGCGCTTCCCCGACCCGGTAATTAATTCGTTCATTGATTAATGAATGGATTAATTAGCGCAGCGGTAATTGGGGGCGGCGCTCATCGGAGCATTACGGCAGCGCGCATGCGCAGATTCGGCCGCTACCGTAATTACGGGAGGAGCGCGCGCTCCCCGAATTTCCCAAAAATCCCCAAAAAATCACAAAGGAAAAAAATAAAATAAAGCCCAAAACAGCCAAAAAATCCCTGAAAATCCCCAAAGCCCA
>NW_024371261.1:10855-15452 GCF_014805655.1 Passer montanus | reverse complement strand
TTTTAAACCCATTTCCTTAACATTTTTTCTCCTTTTCTCCCCATTTTCCCCCTTTTGTCCCCCTTTTTCCCCTCTTTTATTCCCTTTTATCCCATTTTTTTCTCCTTTCCCCCCTTTTTTCCCTCTGATATTTTCATTTTTCCATGGAATTTTCCCATCACTCATTCCCCCTTTTTCCTTTCCAGCAAAAATCCAATTCAAGAAACGCTTGGGTAAGAAAACACAAATCCCATAAATCCACATTTCCCCCAAAATTGGTTTAAAATAACTCAGGAATTCCGTTTATTTTCCACATTTTCCCTGGAATTTGGGGCTAATTCATCCAGGGAAGGGAATTCCCTGCAATTCCACACCCGGGGGTTGTTCTGGTGGGGAAAATGGGGCGAAAAGTGGGAAAATCCTACAAAAGTGACGGGAATAACTTTTCCTTTCAGGTCAGCTGAAAGCCGAGCTGGGTAAGTTCGGAAAACCCCGGGAATGCCCAAATTCCCGGGAAAAACTGGGGAACGGCCAAATTCACGGGAAAACCTCGGGAATGCCCAAATTCCCGGGAAAAACAAATTCCCAGGAAAACCAAATTCCCAGGAAAACCTCAGGAATACCCAAATTTCCGGGATGTTGGGGGGATTAAATGGGAATTCTGGGGGGTGGGGGGGAAATGGAATTCCTCCATAAAAATTGGAATTCCCGGTTTTTTCTTCTTCTCGCAGATTTCTGGGAAGCGCGGAGCCACGCGGGTGAGTGGAATGAGCTCTGGGATTCCGGGACTGGGAAATTCGAGGATTTGTGGATTCAGGGATTTGGGGTTTCAGGAGTTTGGGGATTTGGGGATTTAGGGATTCGGGGGTTCAGGAATTTGGGGATTTGGGGGTTCAGGAATTTGGGGATTCAGGGATTTGGGGATTTAGGGATTCGGGGGTTCAGGAATTCGGGGATTTGGGGTTTCAGGGATCCAGGGATTGGGTAATTTGGGTATTCGAAGATTCAGGGATTCAAGGATTCGGAGATTGGGGGGGTCAGGAATATGGGGGATTTGGAGGATCAGGAATTTGGGGATTCGGGGATTTGGGGATTTGGGTGTTCACAAATTTGGGGATTAAAGAATTCGGGAGTTCAGGGATTTGGGGATTCCAGGATTCAGGGTTCCTGTGATTTGGGGATTTTAGGATCCAGGGATTCTGGGATTTGTCGATTTAGGGATTCTGGGATTTGGGATTTCTGGGATTTGAGGATTTGGGGATTCTGGGGTTTCGGGGATTTGGGGAATTTGGAATTCAGGAATTACAGCATTTGTGGGTTTAGGGATTCTGGGATTCTGGGGTTTGGGGATTTAGGGATTTTAGGATTCCAGGATTCGGGGTTTGTGTGATTTGAGGATTTGGGAATTCTGGGGTTTCAGGGATTTGGGGATTTTGGGATTCCAGAATCACGGCATTTGGGGATTTAGAGTTTCTGGGATTACAGGATTCAGGGTTTCTGTGATTTTGGGGATTCAGGGTTTCTATTTGGGGATTCGGGGTTTCAGGGATTTGGGGATTTAGGGATTTGGGGATTTAGGGATTCGGGGGTTCAGGAATTCGGGGATTTGGGGTTTCAGGGATCCAGGGATTGGGTAATTTGGGTATTCGAAGATTCAGGGATTCAAGGATTCGGAGATTGGGGGGGTCAGGAATATGGGGGATTTGGAGGATCAGGAATTTGGGGATTCGGGGATTTGGGGATTTGGGTGTTCACAAATTTGGGGATTAAAGAATTTGGGAGTTCAGGGATTTGGGGATTCCAGGATTCAGGGTTCCTGTGATTTGGGGATTTTAGGATCCAGGGATTCTGGGATTTGTCGATTTAGGGATTCTGGGATTTGGGATTTCTGGGATTTGAGGATTTGGGGATTCTGGGGTTTCGGGGATTTGGGGAATTTGGAATTCAGGAATTACAGCATTTGTGGGTTTAGGGATTCTGGGATTCTGGGGTTTGGGGATTTAGGGATTTTGGGATTCCAGGATTCGGGGTTTGTGTGATTTGAGGATTTGGGAATTCTGGGGTTTCAGGGATTTGGGGATTTTGGGATTCCAGAATCACGGCATTTGGGATTCAGGGTTTCTGTGATTTTGGGGATTCAGGGTTTCTGTGATTTTGGGGATTCAGGGTTTCTGTGAATTTGGGGATTCTGGGATTCCGGAACTTGGGGATTCTGGGTTTCTGGGATCCCCGGATTCGGAGTTTCTGTGATTGTGGGGATTCTGGTATTCCGCGATTCTGCGAATCCCCTCTCCCGGGAATTCCCCGGTCCCTGAGGGGATCCCTCCGTCCCCGCAGTTCCGGTGGCGCTGGATCCCGAGGCGCGGCTCCTGGACCTCGGGGATCCGCTCCCGGTGCCGGCGCTGGTGGCTCGGGACGCGCTGGGAGCCGGGAAGGGCTACTGGGAGGTGGAGCTGGGCCAGCAGCGGAGCTGGGCGCTGGGCGTGCTGCGGGACCCCCCCGATCCCCGCGATCCACACGATCCCTGCCATTCCCACGATTCCCGCGATCCCCGGGATCCCCAGGATCCCTGCCATTCCCGTGATCCCCTGGATTCTCTGAATTCCCACAATCCCAGCGACTCCCTGGATCCCCTCGATCCCCGGGATCCCCCGTGGCTCTGGGCTCTCTGCGCATCCCAGGGCCGCCTCTTCTCCGTGAGCCGCGCTCTCGGGAAGCACCGCCGGGATCTCTCGGTGCTCCGGGATCATCCCCGGGATCTCTCGGCGCTCCGGGATCATCCCCGGGATCTCTCGGTGCTCCGGGATCATCCCCGGGATCTCTCGGCGCTCGGGGATCATCCCCGGGATCTCTCAGCGCTCGGGGATCATCCCCGGGATCTCTCGGTGCTCGGGGTGTTCCTGGACCGGGAGAAGGCGCGGCTGGAATTCTTTGACGCGGAGCGGAGGGAGCGGCTGGCCGGGATCGGCCTCGGGGATCCCGCGGGGGATCGGGGGGATCGGCCGGCCGGGATCGGCCCGGGCCGGTTCCTCCCGTTCGTGTCCCCGGGGGAGCCGGGCGCGCTCCGGATCCGCCCGGTGCCGCTGCCGGGGCCGCTCTGAGCCCCCGGGATCGGGAACGGCTCCGCGGGACGGGAGGGAAACGGGTCAGGGATGGAACATGAAATGAAATAAAATAAAATAAAATAAAATAAAATAAAATAAAATAAAATAAAAACCAACATTCCCAGAGCTCAAAAATAGGCGAGGGGTGGCTAAACGTGGGGGGCAGGAGCAGGAATAGGCTGCCAGGTACAAACTGTACCCCAAACCATGAGTTCCTGGACTGTAAAGCACTTCCCCAGGGAAAAACGTCTCCCTGCAAGGCATTCCCACCTGGATTCAGCCTCTGGTTCCAGAGGGGGAGAAGAGAAGAGAAGAGAAGAGAAGAGAAGAGAAGAGAAGAGAAGAGAAGAGAAGAGAAGAGAAGAGAAGAGAAGAGAATAGAGAAAAGAAAAGAAAAGAAAAGAAAAGAAAAGAAAAGAAAAGAAAAGAAAAGAAAAGAAAAGAAAAGAAAAGAAAAGAAAAGAAAAGATGTGGAATTCTCCTGGATAGTTTCTTGGGGGGGTTGGGGTTTTGTTTGTTTGTTTGTTTACTTTTTGTATGAAGAAATGACTTAAATTTGTTTCACAGGAAAAAATCAAATTGCACTTTTGAGAAATTTTTCTTTGAACTTCGGGTCACAGAATTTATGGCAGGGCAAGGACTTAAAGAGGGGATTTTGTCCAAAATTGGAATTTATTTGGCCTTTTTTTCTTGCTCTGCAGAGGTTTTTTTTTTCCTCAAATCCATCGGGACTGGATTTGCCTGGATAAAACCCAACTTTTCCCCAATTTTCCGGAAAAAAAAAATTTTTGACCAAATTTTCCGGGATAAAACCCAATTTTCACCTAATTTCCTAGGGAAAAAAAATTTACCAGTTTTCCTGAAAAAAAATTATTGATTTTCCTGAAAAAAAAACCAATTGTCACCAATATTTCACGGACAAAACCCAATTTTCACCGATTTTCCTGGTAAAAAACCCCAATTTTTGAGCCTCTCCCTCAAGCCCCGCCTCCTCATGCTTTTCGCGCTCCTATTGGCTTTCGGCGCTGTCAATCACCGCCAGCCCGCGTGGGGGCGTGCTCTCCCTCCCTTGCCCCGCCTATTTGCCGAATTCCTCTCTCCCATTGGCTGCCCACTCTGTCAATCCAAGCCCCGGGTTCCCGCCCCCAGCCGGCGGTGTGGGCGTGGCCTGCCCGTGATTGACAGCGCGCTCGCCCAATGAGGGGCGGAGCCTCGCCGCCTCCCCGACGTACGGCGGGGCCGGGGGCACTCTGTCAATCCAAGCCCCGGGTTCCCGCCCCCAGCCGGCGGTGTGGGCGTGGCCTGCCCGTGATTGACAGCGCGCTCGCCCAATGAGGGGCGGAGCCTCGCCGCCTCCCCGACGTACGGCGGGGCCGGGGGCACTCTGTCAATCCAAGCCCCGGGTTCCCGCCCCCAGCCGGCGGTGTGGGCGTGGCCTGCCCGTGATTGACAGCGCGCTCGCCCAATGAGGGGCGGAGCCTCGCCGCCTCCCCGACGTACGGCGGGGCCGGGGG
>NW_024371261.1:2256-8836 GCF_014805655.1 Passer montanus | reverse complement strand
TTGGGGGCCCCCCAGGGCGGGGGGGGCTGCGGGTTCGAGCCCCCGGCCTGGGGGGGTTGGGTACGGCCGGCACCCCAGTTTCGGCGTGGGGGGATTACAAACCTCGGGGTTTTTGGGGGGCTCCCCAAAGCCGTTCTGTCACTATCGGGGGGTCTTCCCTTCACCTCCCCCAGACCCAGACCGGCATGGAGCCGCCCCCCCCCCGCCCGCTCTGGCGGCCCCCGGAGCCCGGCGCGGCGCCGGCCGCTCCCGGCGGCTCGGGCGGCGCCGGCACGGAGCAGCGGCGGCTCCGGTTCCGGCAGTTCCGCTACCAGGAGGCGGCGGGGCCGCGGGACGTGTGGCGGCGGCTGCGGGAGCTGTCGCGGCGCTGGCTGCGGCCCGACGAGCGCAGCAAGGAGCAGATCATGGAGCTGCTGGTGCTCGAGCAGTTCCTCAGCATCCTGCCCGAGGACATCCAGAGCTGGGTGTGGGTGCGGCACCCCGAGTCCTGCGCGCAGGCCGTGGCCCTGGCCGAGAGCTTCCAGCTGGCCCGAGCGGAGCCCGGAGCGGTCTGGGAGCAGCAGGTGCGAGCGGGGGCGGCTTTTGGGGTGCTGGCTCCCCAGATTGGGAATCATCGCTCACCTACTGCATCAATCCCTGCTCATTCCCAAGGGGAAAACCCAAAACTGAGCCTGGAAAGGGTCCGGATTTTGGGGTGCAGCCAGTGGGAGCAATTCCGGATTCTGGGGTGCATGCCCCTAAATTGGGAATCATTGCTCACCTACGCCATCCATCCCTGCTCATTCCCAAGGAAAAAAACCCAAAACTGAGCCTGGAAAGGGTCCGGATTTTGGGGTGCATGCCCCCAAACTGGAAATAATTGGTTACTTCCCATTCTGTCCATCCCTGCTCATTCCCAGGGGAAAAACCCAAAATTGAGCCTGGAAAGGGGGTGCCTAAATCCCCTTGGCAGCTTTTTGGGTTCCAGGTCAGCAGGTGCGAGCAGGGGCGGGTTTTGGTGTGCGCGCCCCCAAATCGGGAATCATCGTTCACCTACTGCATCCATCCCTGCTCATTCCCAGGGAAAAAACACAAAACTGAGCCTGGAAAGGGGGTGCCTAAATCCCCTTGGCAGTTCTATAGGGTCCAGGGCAGCAGGTGCAAGCGGGGGCGGATTTTGGGGTGCTGGCTCCCCAGATTGGGAAGCATTGCTCACCTACTGCATCCATCCCTGCTCATTCCCAGGGAAAAAACACAAAACTGAGCCTGGAAAGGGGGTGCCTAAATCCCCTTGGCAGTTCTATAGGGTCCAGGGCAGCAGGTGCAAGCGGGGACGGATTTTGGGGTGCTGGCTCCCCAGATCGGGAATCATTGCTCACCTACTCCATCCATCCCTGCTCATTCCCAGGGAAAAAACACAAAACTGAGCCTGGAAAGGGGGGGGCCTAAATCCCCTTGGCAGTTCTATAGGGTCCAGGGCAGCAGGTGCAAGCGGGGACGGATTTTGGGGTGCTGGCTCCCCAGATCGGGAATCATTGCTCACCTACTCCATCCATCCCTGCTCATTCCCAGGGAAAAAACACAAAACTGAGCCTGGAAAGGGGGGGGCCTAAATCCCCTTGGCAGCTTTTTGGGGTCCAGGGCAGCCAGTGGGAGCAATTCCAGATTTTGGGGTGCATGCCCCCAGATTGGGAATAATTGGTCCCCTCCCACTCTGTCCCATCCCTGCTCATTCCCAAGGGAAAAACCCAAAATTGAGCCTGGAAAGGGGGTGCCTAAATCCCCTTGGCAGCTTTTTGGGGGCAATTCCGGATTTTGGGGTGCAGCCAGTGGGAGCAATTCCGGACTTTGGGGTGCATGCCTCTAAATTGGGAATCATCAGCCAGTGGGAGCAATTCCGGGTTTTGGGGTGCATGCCCCTAAATCGGGAATCATTGCTCACCTCCCACTTTGTCCCATCCCTGCTCATTCCCAAGAAAAAAAAAAGAAAATTGAGGCTGGAAAGGGGGTGCCTAAATCCTCTTGGCAGCTTTTTGGGGTCCAGGGCAGCAGGTGGGAGCAGGTCCAGATATGGGGTTCCCAGGGAGAATTTCCCCCAACTGGAAAAAATTTGTCCGCCCCTTATATTCCTCCCACTCTGTCCCATCCCTGGTCATTCCTAAGGGAAAAAACCCAAAGGGAAAACCTTCGGCCACCCCAAAAACGGGGCGGGGGTGGTGCCGCTGGAGCCGGGGGAGCTTGGAGGTGGTGGGACCCAGAAATCATCTCCTGGGGGTCAAAATTATCACAGTGGGCCAAAAACCCAAATCTTGGGGTCAAAAACACCATCAATGGATTAAAAACCCATATCCTGGGTTCAAAAACACCATCAATGGACCAAAACCCCAAATTTTGGGGTCAAAAACCATCTCCATGGACAATATTCCCTGCTCCCCAAGATCCCACAGGGGTGGTGGGACCACGACCATTGACACCCCCATGAGCTTGGTGGCTCCAGATCTTGGCTCCCTTCTCCTGGATATGGGAGTGGTGTGGTGGCCCCAGGACTGTCCTGAGGTGGCTCAAACACGGATGAGGATGGACATTTGATGTCCCACATGACCTGGTGGCTCCATGATCACATTCCCTGATCCCCAAGATCCCACAGGGTGGTGGGACCATGACCATTGACACCCCCATGAGCTTGGGGCCTCCAGATCTTGGCTCCCTTCTCCTGGAGATGGGAGAGGTGTGGTGGCCCCAGGACTGTCCTGAGGTGGCTCAAACACGGATCAGGATGGGCATTTGATGTCTCCCATGACTTGGTGGCTCCACAATCCCATTCCCTCCTTCCCAAGATCCAGCATGGGTGGTGGGACCTTGACCATTGGCACCCCCATGACCTGGTGACTCCATGATCCCATTCCCTGATCCCCAAGATCCCACAGGGGTGGTGGGACCATGACTGATGTCCCCCATGACCTGGTGGCTCCATGATCCCATTTCCCCACGAAATCTCCCCAAATCCCTCCTTCCCCCTGCCAGGAAGTTCAGGGCATCCCCAAGTTGCTGCTTCCGCCCAGTCTGGGGTCTCCTCAAGCCCCTCCCAGCTCCCTGGACCCCCTCAGAATTCCCGGACCTCCAACCTCTCCCCCCTTTCCAAGCCTGGATTGTCTCGGAGATCCCCCCAATCCCAGACCCCCCCAAAATCCTGGACAATCCCCCTGGCCTTGGAATTGGGTTTTTGCCTTGAATTTTGGGATTTTTTTCTCCTCCCGAGTTCCCCAGGGACACCCCACCCCAAGATCCCTTTGCGTCCCTTTTTTTTGGCTTTTTTCCCGTTTTTCCTTCACTTCCAAAATCCCTTTTTTGGCAGAAAATGGGGAATTCAGATGGAAAATGCCACCTTTTCCTACATTCGGGCAGGGATGAAGGTTCTGCCAGGAAAACCAAAAATAACAGGAGAAAAACCAAAAATACGGGAGAAAACCCAAAAATACAGGAGAAAAACCAAAAATACAGGAGAATAACCAAAAATAGGGGATAAAACACCAAAAAATATGGGAGAAAACCCAAAAATACAGGAGAAAACCCAAAAATACAGGAGAAAAACCAAAAATACAGGGAACAACCAAAAATATGGGAGAAAACCCAAAAATATGGGAGAAAAATCAAAAATACAGGAGAATAACCAAAAATAGGGGATAAAACACCAAAAAATATGGGAGAAAACCCAAAAATATGGGAGAAAAACCAAAAATACAGGAGAAAAACCAAAAAGAGGGGGAAAACCCCAAAAAATATGTGAGAAAAAGCAAAAATATGGGAGAAAACCCAAAAATATGGGAGAAAAAACCAAAAATACAGGAGAAAAACCAAAAATAGGGGAGAAAACACCAAAAAATATGGGAGAAAAACCAAAAATAGGGAAAACCCCCAAAAAATATGTGAGAAAAAGGAAAAATATGGGAGGGTAACCAAAGATATGGGAGGAAAAACAAAAATATGGGGAAAAAACCAAACCCAGTGATTTTCCTGGACTCCACGTCCTTGGTGGAGGAGTTTTTGGGGAGAAAACAGGAAATGTGTCTGGGAAAGGCCACTCTTTACTCCTTTTTTTTGAGGTTTTGGACAGGGGTGAAGGTTCTGCCTTGAAAATGAGAAAAACTGAGAAAAAAGGCCCCAAAATGCAGCAATTTTCTTGGGTTTTGAGGCGGTGCTTGAGGGGCTTTGGGTAGAAAAGCAGAAATTCCACCACATTTCCCAGCTTTGTTCCAGACAGGGATGGAGGTTACGCCAAAAACTGAAAAATAGCTGGAAAAAATCCCCAAATTCCAAGGGTTTTCCTGGGTTTCAGAAAAAAATCCCCCAAACCCAAAGGTTTTCCTGGGTTTCAGGAAAAAAAATTCTCAAAGCCCAAGGGTTTTCCTGGATTTCAGAAAAAAATCCCCAAAACTCAAAGCTTTTCCTGGGTTTCAGAAGAAAAACACCCAAATCCTGAGGGGTTTCCTGGGTTTCTGAAAATACAACCCCAAATCCCAAGGGTTTTCCTGGATTTCAAAAAAAAAAAAATCCCCAAATTCCGAGGGTTTTCCTGGATTTCACAAAAAAATCCCCAAAACCCAAAGGTTTTCCTGGGTTTCAGGAAAAAAATTCTCGGAGCCCAAGGGTTTTCCTGGGTTTCCGAAAACACAACCCCAAATCCCAAGGGTTTTCCTGGATTTCAAAAAAAAAATCCCCAAAGCTTTTCCTGGGTTTCAGAAGAAAAACACCCAAACCCTGAGGGGTTTCCTGGGTTTCAGAAAAAAACCCCACCAAATCCCAAGGGTTTTCCTGGGTTTCAGAAAAAAATCCCCAAAACCCAAAGCTTTTCCTGGGTTTCAGAAAAAAATTCCCAAAACCTGAAGGTTTTCCTGGGTTTCAGAAGAAAAACACCCAAATCCTGAGGGTTTTCCTGGATTTCAGAAAAAATAAAATCCCCAAAACTCAAAGCTTTTCCTGTGTTCCAGAAAAAAATCCCCAAAACCCAAAGGTTTTCCTGGATTTCAGAAAAAAATCCCCAAAACCCAAAGGTTTTCCTGAATTTCAGAAAAAAATCCCCCACCAAATCCCAAGGGTTTTCCTCGGTTTCAGGAAAAAAATCCCCAAATCCCAAGGGTTTTCCTGGGTTTCAGAAAAAAATTCCCAAAACCCAAAGCTTTTCCTGGGTTTCAGAAGAACAACACCCAAATCCTGAGGGTTTTCCTGGATTTCAGAAAAAAAAAATCCCCAAATTCCAAGGGTTTCCCTAGATTTCAGAAAAAATAAAATCCCCAAAACCCAAAGGTTTTCCTGGATTTCAGAAAAAAATCCCCAAAACCCAAAGGTTTTCCTGAATTTCAGAAAAAAATCCCCCACCAAATCCCAAGGGTTTTCCTCGGTTTCAGGAAAAAAATCCCCAAATCCCAAGGGTTTTCCTGGGTTTCAGAAAAAAATTCCCAAAACCCAAAGCTTTTCCTGGGTTTCAGAAGAACAACACCCAAATCCTGAGGGTTTTCCTGGATTTCAGAAAAAAAAAATCCCCAAATTCCAAGGGTTTCCCTAGATTTCAGAAAAAATAAAATCCCCAAAACTCAAAGCTTTTCCTGTGTTCCAGAAAAAAATCCCCAAAACCCAAAGGTTTTCCTGAATTTCAGAAAAAAATCCCCCACCAAATCCCAAGGGTTTTCCTCGGTTTCAGGAAAAAAATCCCCAAATCCCAAGGGTTTTCCTGGGTTTCAGAAAAAAATTCCCAAAACCCAAAGCTTTTCCTGGGTTTCAGAAGAACAACACCCAAACCCTGAGGGTTTTCCTGGGTTTCTGAAAACACAACCCCAAATCCCAAGGGTTTTCCTGGGTTTCAGAAAAAAATCCCCAAAACCCAAAGCTTTTCCTGGGTTTCAGAAGAACAACACCCAAACCCTGAGGGTTTTCCTGGGTTTCTGAAAACACAACCCCAAATCCCAAGGGTTTTCCTGGGTTTCAGAAAAAAATCCCCAAAACCCAAAGCTTTTCCTGGGTTTCAGAAGAACAACACCCAAACCCTGAGGGTTTTCCTGGGTTTCTGAAAACACAACCCCAAATCCCAAGGGTTTTCCTGGTGGTGTTGTTGGATTTTTGGGGAGCAAAGAGAAAACCTCACCGAAACCCCAATTCCCTGCGTTTTGGGGTGAACTTTATGCCGTAAAACCCGAAACCACCGCACCCCGCGCCGAAAGCGTTCCCGTGGATTTTCGGGATTTTTTTGGCGGTAAAACCAGAATTCCACGGATTCATCCCCAGCCGGGGCACGGCGGCAGCTCGGCGAGGCGGCGGCAGCGCTCGAGGCCGGCATGGACGCCGGTGACGGCGCGGCTCTGCGCCCAGCCCGTGATGGGCACGCGGTGCGGGGGGCCCGAGCGGAACTCCCGCGTCAGCCGGGCCCGGAACGGGACGCGGATCCGCCGCCGGAGCCCGCGGAGAACCACGGAGCACTCGGAGCGTGCCGGGACCTCCTGCCGCACGCGGTGCGCCCGCGACACGAACTCGACGACGCTGGCGCCGCCGACCCACGGCACGGTGGTGACGTTGCCCGGGTGCCACCCGCGCGGCCCCGGGAGCAGCG
>NW_024371261.1:0-1781 GCF_014805655.1 Passer montanus | reverse complement strand
TCCATTCCGTTCCTTCCGTTATTTCCCCGAGTTTTTGTTAAAAAAAAATAAAATTATTAATTAAAGGCTTGAAAATAAAAAAAAATTTTAAAAAAATTTTAAAATAAATTTAAAAATTAAAAAATTTTAAAAATTAAAAAATTAAATAAAAAATTAAAATAAAAATTAAAATAAAAAAATTAAAATAAAAAATCTAAAATAAAAAATTTAAAATAAAAAATTGAAATTAAAAAATAAATTTAAAAATTAAAATTTTAAAAATTAAAGTTAAAAATTAAAATATTAAAAATTTTAAGAAGTTATAAAAACTAGAAAATAATTAAATTTAAAATTAAAAATTTAAAAAAAATTTTAAAATAAATTTAAAAATTAAAAAAATTTTAAAAATTAAAAAATTAAAATAAAAAAATTAAAATAAAAAATTAAAATAAAAAAATGAAAATAAAAAATTAAAATAAAAAATTAAAAAAAAATTTAAAATAAAAAATTAAAATTAAAAAATAAATTAAAAAATTAAAATTTTAAAAATTAAAGTTAAAAATTAAAATATTAAAAATTTTAAGAAGTTATAAAAACTAGAAAATAATTAAATTTAAAATTAAAAAATAATAGAAAATGAAAACTGAAACATTCAATTAAATAAAAATTAAAACATAAAAAATTTTAAAACTAAAAATTAAGAATTTCTAAAAAAAAATTAGAAAGTTAAAATTAAAAATTAAAAATTAATAGAAAATGAAAACTGAAACATTAAATGAAATGAAAATTAAAACAAAAAATTTAAAAAATAAAAATTAAGAATTTAAAAAAATTAGAAAGTTAAAATTAAAAATTAAAAATTAATAGAAAATGAAAACTGAAACATTAAATGAAATGAAAATTAAAACAAAAAATTTAAAAAATAAAAATTAAGAATTTAAAAAAATTAGAAAGTTAAAATTAAAAATTAAAAATAATAGACAATGAAAACAAAAAGATTAAATTAAATGAAAATTAAAACAAAAAAATTTAAAAATAAAGAATTTTTTTAAAAATAGAAAATTAAAAATTAATAGAAAATGAAAACAAAAACATTAAATTAAAATTAAAACATAAAAAATTTAAAAACTAAAAAGTAAGAATTTAAAAAATAAAAAATTAAAAAGTTAAGGATTTAAAAATTAAAAATTGAAAAATTAGAAATTTAAAAAATTAAATATTAAAAATTAAAATACTTTAAAAATAATAAATTAAAAATTAAGAAATTAAAATTAAGTTTAGAAATTAGAATTTAAAAATTTTAAAGTAGAAAATTAAAAATTAATTATTAAAAAAATTTAAATTGAAAAATAAAAAAATAAAAATAAAAAAAAAATTGCGATTTTTGGACTCTAGTGAAAAAAAATCCCCCTTTTATTATTTTTCCCCCCAAATTTACAAATTTAAAACCCCAAATTCCCCCGGGTTCCAGCCCTACCTGCAGCGGCGCCATCGCTCCGGAGGCTGCGGAAAAATCCGGAATCTCCTCAAAAATCCCCTCCCCCTCCCCAAATTCCCCATTTTCGGGGCTCCCTGGCTCCAAAGTTTGGGGTTCCCCAATCCCAAACCTCCAAATTTTGGGGCTCCCCCAATTCCCAGCTCAAATTTTGGGATTCCCACCCCAAAAATCTGAATTTTGGGGCTCTCCTAGATCCAAATTTTGGGGTTTTCCCTCCCCAAATTCACATTTTGGGGCTCCCTGGCTCTGAATTTTGTGGCTTCCCTCCTCTAAAACTCCAAATTTTGGGGTTCTCCAATCCCAA